>NC_141761.1:52600819-53201544 GCF_982258835.1 Parasteatoda tepidariorum
TTAGTATTGCTAAAAATATCTCAAACCGCTTGCTCATTTTGTTTATAATTTGACTTTGAAAAAGGGTTTCTATGAACTACTAATCGGTAATTAGTGCTAATTTAAAAGGTTAAAAAAATAAAATAATATAGGTACAGACAATTTATATACTAAAGAGCAAAATTAATAGGAAAAAAATGTGATTATCGGTTTTCAGGGATTCGAAACAAAAATTCATTGCGAAATTAGTATTGCTAAAAATATCTCAAACCGCTTGCTCATTTTGTTTATAATTTGACTTTGAAAAAGGGTTTCTATGAACTACTAATCGGTAATTAGTGCTAATTTAAAAGGTTAAAAAAATAAAATAATATAGGTACAGACAATTTATATACTAAAGAGCAAAATTAATAGGAAAAAAATGTTATTATCGGTTTTCAGGGATTCGAAACAAAAATTCATTGCGAAATTAGTATTGCTAAAAATATCTCAAACCGCTTGCTCATTTTGTTTATAATTTGACTTTGAAAAAGGGTTTCTATGAACTACTAATCGGTAATTAGTGCTAATTTAAAAGGTTAAAAAAAATAAAATAATATAGGTACAGACAATTTATATACTAAAGAGCAAAATTAATAGGAAAAAAATGTGATTATCGGTTTTCAGGGATTCGAAACAAAAATTCATTGCGAAATTAGTATTGCTAAAAATATCTCAAACCGCTTGCTCATTTTGTTTATAATTTGACTTTGAAAAAGGGTTTCTATGAACTACTAATCGGTAATTAGTGCTAATTTAAAAGGTTAAAAAAATAAAATAATATAGGTACAGACAATTTATATACTAAAGAGCAAAATTAATAGGAAAAAAATGTGATTATCGGTTTTCAGGGATTCGAAACAAAAATTCATTGCGAAATTAGTATTGCTAAAAATATCTCAAACCGCTTGCACATTTTGTTTATAATTTGACTTTGAAAAAGGGTTTCTATGAACTACTAATCGGTAATTAGTGCTAATTTAAAAGGTTAAAAAAATAAAATAATATAGGTACAGACAATTTATATACTAAAGAGCAAAATTAATAGGAAAAAATGTGATTATCGGTTTTCAGGGATTCGAAACAAAAATTCATTGCGAAATTAGTATTGCTAAAAATATCTCAAACCGCTTGCTCATTTTGTTTATAATTTGACTTTGAAAAAGTGTTTCTATGAACTACTAATCGGTAATTAGTGCTAATTTAAAAGGTTAAAAAAATAAAATAATATAGGTACAGACAATTTATATACTAAAGAGCAAAATTAATAGGAAAAAAATGTGATTATCGGTTTTCAGGGATTCGAAACAAAAATTCATTGCGAAATTAGTATTGCTAAAAATATCTCAAACCGCTTGCTCATTTTGTTTATAATTTGACTTTGAAAAAGGGTTTCTATGAACTACTAATCGGTAATTAGTGCTAATTTAAAAGGTTAAAAAAATAAAATAATATAGGTACAGACAATTTATATACTAAAGAGCAAAATTAATAGGAAAAAAATGTGATTATCGGTTTTCAGGGATTCGAAACAAAAATTCATTGCGAAATTAGTATTGCTAAAAATATCTCAAACCGCTTGCTCATTTTGTTTATAATTTGACTTTGAAAAAGGGTTTCTATGAACTACTAATCGGTAATTAGTGCTAATTTAAAAGGTTAAAAAAATAAAATAATATAGGTACAGACAATTTATATACTAAAGAGCAAAATTAATAGGAAAAAAATGTTATTATCGGTTTTCAGGGATTCGAAACAAAAATTCATTGCGAAATTAGTATTGCTCAAAATATCTCAAACCGCTTGCTCATTTTGTTTATAATTTGACTTTGAAAAAGGGTTTCTATGAACTACTAATCGGTAATTAGTGCTAATTTAAAAGGTTAAAAAAATAAAATAATATAGGTACAGACAATTTATATACTAAAGAGCAAAATTAATAGGAAAAAAATGTGATTATCGGTTTTCAGGGATTCGAAACAAAAATTCATTGCGAAATTAGTATTGCTAAAAATATCTCAAACCGCTTGCTCATTTTGTTTATAATTTGACTTTGAAAAAGTGTTTCTATGAACTACTAATCGGTAATTAGTGCTAATTTAAAAGGTTAAAAAAATAAAATAATATAGGTACAGACAATTTATATACTAAAGAGCAAAATTAATAGGAAAAAAATGTGATTATCGGTTTTCAGGGATTCGAAACAAAAATTCATTATGAAATTAGTATTGCTAAAAATATCTCAAACCGCTTGTCCATTTTGTTTATAATTTGACTTTGAAAAAGTGTTTCTATGAACTACTAATCGGTAATTAGTGCTAATTTAAAAGGTTAAAAAAATAAAATAATATAGGTACAGACAATTTATATACTAAAGAGCAAAATTAGTAGGAAAAAAATGTTATTATCGGTTTTCAGGGATTCGAAACAAAAATTCATTGCGAAATTAGTATTGCTAAAAATATCTCAAACCGCTTGCTCATTTTGTTTATAATTTGACTTTGAAAAAGGGTTTCTATGAACTACTAATCGGTAATTAGTGCTAATTTAAAAGGTTAAAAAAATAAAATAATATAGGTACAGACAATTTATATACTAAAGAGCAAAATTAATAGGAAAAAAATGTGATTATCGGTTTTCAGGGATTCGAAACAAAAATTCATTACGAAATTAGTATTGCTAAAAATATCTCAAACCGCTTGCTCATTTTGTTTATAATTTGACTTTGAAAAAGTGTTTCTACGAACTACTAATCGGTAATTGGTGCTAATTTAAAAGGTTAAAAAAAATAAAATAATATAGGTACAGACAATTTATATACTAAAGAGCAAAATTAATAGGAAAAAAATGTGATTATCGGTTTTTAGGGATTCGAAACAAAAATTCATTACGAAATTAGTATTGCTAAAAATATCTCAAACCGCTTGCTCATTTTGTTTATAATTTGACTTTGAAAAAGGGTTTCTATGAACTACTAATCGGTAATTAGTGCTAATTTAAAAGGTTAAAAAAATAAAATAATATAGGTACAGACAATTTATATACTAAAGAGCAAAATTAATAGGAAAAAAATGTGATTATCGGTTTTCAGGGATTCGAAACAAAAATTCATTGCGAAATTAGTATTGCTAAAAATATCTCAAACCGCTTGCTCATTTTGTTTATAATTTGACTTTGAAAAAGGGTTTCTATGAACTACTAATCGGTAATTAGTGCTAATTTAAAAGGTTAAAAAAATAAAATAATATAGGTACAGACAATTTATATACTAAAGAGCAAAATTAATAGGAAAAAAATGTGATTATCGGTTTTCAGGGATTCGAAACAAAAATTCATTGCGAAATTAGTATTGCTAAAAATATCTCAAACCGCTTGCTCATTTTGTTTATAATTTGACTTTGAAAAAGGGTTTCTATGAACTACTAATCGGTAATTAGTGCTAATTTAAAAGGTTAAAAAAATAAAATAATATAGGTACAGACAATTTATATACTAAAGAGCAAAATTAATAGGAAAAAAATGTTATTATCGGTTTTCAGGGATTCGAAACAAAAATTCATTGCGAAATTAGTATTGCTAAAAATATCTCAAACCGCTTGCTCATTTTGTTTATAATTTGACTTTGAAAAAGGGTTTCTATGAACTACTAATCGGTAATTAGTGCTAATTTAAAAGGTTAAAAAAATAAAATAATATAGGTACAGACAATTTATATACTAAAGAGCAAAATTAATAGGAAAAAAATGTGATTATCGGTTTTCAGGGATTCGAAACAAAAATTCATTGCGAAATTAGTATTGCTAAAAATATCTCAAACCGCTTGCTCATTTTGTTTATAATTTGACTTTGAAAAAGGGTTTCTATGAACTACTAATCGGTAATTAGTGCTAATTTAAAAGGTTAAAAAAATAAAATAATATAGGTACAGACAATTTATATACTAAAGAGCAAAATTAATAGGAAAAAAATGTGATTATCGGTTTTCAGGGATTCAAAACAAAAATTCATTGCGAAATTAGTATTGCTAAAAATATCTCAAACCGCTTGCTCATTTTGTTTATAATTTGACTTTGAAAAAGGGTTTCTATGAACTACTAATCGGTAATTAGTGCTAATTTAAAAGGTTAAAAAAATAAAATAATATAGGTACAGACAATTTATATACTAAAGAGCAAAATTAATAGGAAAAAAATGTGATTATCGGTTTTCAGGGATTCGAAACAAAAATTCATTGCGAAATTAGTATTGCTAAAAATATCTCAAACCGCTTGCTCATTTTGTTTATAATTTGACTTTGAAAAAGTGTTTCTATGAACTACTAATCGGTAATTAGTGCTAATTTAAAAGGTTAAAAAAATAAAATAATATAGGTACAGACAATTTATATACTAAAGAGCAAAATTGATAGGAAAAAAATGTGATTATCGGTTTTCAGGGATTCGAAACAAAAATTCATTGCGAAATTAGTATTGCTAAAAATATCTCAAACCGCTTGCTCATTTTGTTTATAATTTGACTTTGAAAAAGGGTTTCTATGAACTACTAATCGGTAATTAGTGCTAATTTAAAAGGTTAAAAAAATAAAATAATATAGGTACAGACAATTTATATACTAAAGAGCAAAATTAATAGGAAAAAAATGTGATTATCGGTTTTCAGGGATTCGAAACAAAAATTCATTGCGAAATTAGTATTGCTAAAAATATCTCAAACCGCTTGCTCATTTTGTTTATAATTTGACTTTGAAAAAGGGTTTCTATGAACTACTAATCGGTAATTAGTGCTAATTTAAAAGGTTAAAAAAATAAAATAATATAGGTACAGACAATTTATATACTAAAGAGCAAAATTAATAGGAAAAAAATGTTATTATCGGTTTTCAGGGATTCGAAACAAAAATTCATTGCGAAATTAGTATTGCTCAAAATATCTCAAACCGCTTGCTCATTTTGTTTATAATTTGACTTTGAAAAAGGGTTTCTATGAACTACTAATCGGTAATTAGTGCTAATTTAAAAGGTTAAAAAAATAAAATAATATAGGTACAGACAATTTATATACTAAAGAGCAAAATTAATAGGAAAAAAATGTGATTATCGGTTTTCAGGGATTCGAAACAAAAATTCATTGCGAAATTAGTATTGCTAAAAATATCTCAAACCGCTTGCTCATTTTGTTTATAATTTGACTTTGAAAAAGGGTTTCTATGAACTACTAATCGGTAATTAGTGCTAATTTAAAAGGTTAAAAAAATAAAATAATATAGGTACAGACAATTTATATACTAAAGAGCAAAATTAATAGGAAAAAAATGTGATTATCGGTTTTCAGGGATTCGAAACAAAAATTCATTACGAAATTAGTATTGCTGAAAATATCTCAAACCGCTTGTCCATTTTGTTTATAATTTGACTTTGAAAAAGTGTTTCTATGAACTACTAATCGGTAATTAGTGCTAATTTAAAAGGTTAAAAAAATAAAATAATATAGGTACAGACAATTTATATACTAAAGAGCAAAATTAATAGGAAAAAAATGTGATTATCGGTTTTCAGGGATTCGAAACAAAAATTCATTATGAAATTAGTATTGCTAAAAATATCTCAAACCGCTTGTCCATTTTGTTTATAATTTGACTTTGAAAAAGTGTTTCTATGAACTACTAATCGGTAATTAGTGCTAATTTAAAAGGTTAAAAAAATAAAATAATATAGGTACAGACAATTTATATACTAAAGAGCAAAATTAGTAGGAAAAAAATGTGATTATCGGTTTTCAGGGATTCGAAACAAAAATTAATTAAACTATTGAAAGCTGAAATGGCAATATGTATTGCTGTGTAATTAGTGCTGTTTAATAGGTACCATACAAACTGACACTGGTGTATTAAAATGCAAAATTAATAGAGAAAAGTTATTTATTTGTTTACGAAAACAGTAAAAACTTGCTATTTCATGATTAACGACAATGATGCTTAATTACTTTTGGTAATAAATACTGCTGAGAGTATTTATTACCAAAAGTAATTAAAAATACCAGCATACCACAAAACTTATTGCAAATTGCCTAAGCAAATTGTGTCTAAATAAGTAATTCTTTGCAAAATTTTTAAATAGCATAAGAGCGTATAAACTGATTTTATTTTGTAACCAGTCTGGAACAGTTGACCCAATTCTGAGTTTATGACTACCAATGTTCAACTCCGTTGCCTTGTAATTTTGAACCCAACCTTGAAGACAAAGGAACTTCCAGGTCAAGCATTGGAGAACTTTTTTGGTAATTGGTGCTATATGGGTGTATTTTATGCTATTGTATTTGGTGCTATGTTAAATAGTATGGTAATTGGTGTTATATAGGTATATAGTAAACAAGTATAGGTCATAATTTTGCCTTTTCTCCAAGTATAGATTTCCCGTAGGAATTCGATGCAAAAACTGTAGACGTAGATATTAGATTCATTTGGTTGCAAATTTTCATCCTACTTCATACAAGAAGCTGGTTAATAAAATTGTTGAAAAAGTTTTTATTTACATAAAATTTTTAAAAAAACGGATCCTTTTTTATTTTTTGTAAGTGAAAAGGATAGTGTGCATTATACTTCTTACTTAAAACGCAAACAGTAATTACTTTTACTTGCGTTACATGGAATGAATAATTTCGTAGAAAGGAAATTTGCCATAATATCAGAAATTAATATACATTGCTATATAATATATCTCAAGAGATTGAAACATGGTTAACTCATTTTCAGTTTGTAATTTTGACATAGCCATTGCAGAGGCATTTAACAATACATCAATTAGCAGGGTGAGAACTAATTCCTTTTGAAGATTTCGTAATCTTATTAGAGAATAGATTATAAATGACTTAGTATAGTAGAATTGAGTTATGTTAGTTATACGACGCATGTAAGAGACATGTTGAATTCAGTATGGGGAACTGAAATATTTAGAATATTTAGACACAATTTTCAATAAATATATGAGGGCTCGAATGTATAGATTTTGAAAGCTTAATCAGGAAATTGGAAATTCTCTTTAAAAGGAATTTTGCAATTCGCTTGATCAATTTAAAGGTAATTTTAAATAGATCAACAGATTTCTCATTTCCTTTTCCGAGAAAATGTTGAACTTATTGAAGTATGTTTAAAATGAGAAAACTAGTAATTTCATTTTCAGAGCTGCATTGTTAAACTATTTCTTTTTTTAGTAACTGAGTTCTTTAGTATTTTGTACAAAGATTTAAAATAAATCTTTATACATTCCAGAAACATAATATACGTATTCAAAAAATAATATAATTTCTTTTACTTCTGGTTAAAATGAAATATGAAAAGTACATTACATTTCAACTCGTATAGATCTATTCGATGAAAGGTAAGAGTTTCTTTTTTCATTTTTCTTTTATCTTTTCTGAGTGATTTTGCAACGTTTGGGAAACATACTAAAAGAATATTTCTCCATTTTTTTTCTAGAATCTAATAATCCACTTGAAATTTTGTGGAATTTTAAGGAATTATTCCGTCTGCCACGAACAATAAATTAAAAAAATGAGGTCTATTTAACGTTAAGGAATTACTATATCTAGTTATTGCAATTATGCGAAATAGAATTCCACGTGATTATGATTAGAATTATGATTTAGGGTGACGGAAGATAGTTTAATTTTTGGATTTTGGACCCTCGCGTTCATTAAGTCAAAATTTAAGAGTACGTTTAGTTTGTTCAAGATATGCAAGACCACACTAGCAAAAAATTTGTTAAAGTCCCTAGCTATTAATGTCAGAATACGGGTGAAATTTAGATTAGGAAAACAACTTTAAACTCTAATTCATTCAAAATCTTAACAATCTAGGGATTGATTTTCAGATAGTAAGATAAAATAATCAATTTGCTAAAATTTAAATTGGAGAGTTTGTTACAACGTGGGATTAAATTTCTAAAGAAAATCAATAATATTAGAAATATTGTATACCGGGTTCGAATCCCAGCGAATGGTCATGCAAATTTCGTAACTGGCTCGCATCAACCACAGTGCTGACGTAAAATATACTCAGTGGTCGACGGATCATGGTTTAGAGTCCACTCGCTTTCAGCCTAACCCTGAGAGGTTTTCATGGTTTTTCTCCCCATGAAGCGCAAATGCGAGTCAGTTCCTTCAAAAGCTCCTTCACGAAGGCAAATTTCTCTCAATACTTGATTCAGGAGTTCTCTTGTCTTCTGGATTAGGTTCAAAATTACAAGGCTTAGGGTGAACATTGGTAGTTGGAAACTTAAAACCCGGTCGGCTGTCCAACGACGGTTATAAAATAATAAAAAAAATAATGCCGAGCTGCTTTATTCATTTCGCAATCGGCCGTATTTCTTTTTTTTTTCAAAAAGCTCTGATTATTTTAGGCTTATATTAGTAAAATTAATTATTTGTGAAAAATTAATACTTATCTGATTTCTTAAAACTGTACTTAATAATGTAATTATTGCTTGACATTGACATTCAATTGACTCCCCTAACTGTGGTACATCAAAACTTTTTTCTTCAACAAAAAAAGGCGCATTTCTCTATCTCTTTTGTGAAATATTATGTGCTTATGCGCATCGTATTTTTTGTTAAATAACTTACTTATTATATATTAGTTTGAAGATGGCAACGAGAAGAGTTTTTGTGGTTGCCATGGTAAGTTTAGAATGTAAATAGTTTTTGAGTAAGAGATTTTTATTTTTTTTTTTTTTGGAACTGCGATGCTGTAATTTTATTGTTCAGTTAATAAATCTTCCTTTTATATTAAACGTAATAGTAGAGTTTTAATTATTTGATTCGCAGTCCTTTGAGTTTTATTTGAGGTCAGTAAGTATTTTGTATTTTTTGACATATGGCATCCGCGACAGGACTTTGAATTTCTGTTGAGATTTTAGAAAACGACTATTACTGAATCTGAGTGAAAATGGAAGTATTGAAACAAGTGAGAATACAGCATCGTAGATTGTTTACTCAGTCATGCAATGATTTTGCAAAAATTGAGACTGAAATGAACGATGAAGAGAAATTGCTGAAATTAAGAATCATATCAGAAAAAGGTAAGCAATTACTTGTATCTGAAGAAAATGTAAGAACTGAGTTGTTTTCGGAAGTTCGAGATGAAAAAGAAATTGATAAAGAAATAGATGATTCCGAAGAGTACATTGATAAAATTAGAGTTTTTGATATTAAATAGGAAAATTTACTTTCTTCTATTTCTGAAAAACATAATATGTCCGTTACTAGCCATTTAGTTGTTGGTCCGAAAAATTTGCAGTATCCAAAGATTAAGCTTCCAGTCTTTGATGGAGATTTGAAAAATTGGCTCAGTTTTTGGTGACAATTTGAGAAAATTGACAAAGATCAGAATATTGGCGACCATGATAAATTTCTTTATTTATCGCAATCTATGTTAAGAGGATCACCTGCTGATGAAGTTTTAAGGAGTTTTCCTCTGAGTGGAGAGAGTTATAAAACTGCAATTAATCAACTTAAAACTCGGTATGGAAGGAAGAATTGTTGATTCAAGTGTATGTGAGAGAGTTTTTAGCTTTAGTATTACAGAAACAAAGCAAATATGAGAAATCTCTACGGAAACTTTATGATCAACTTTAGTCAAAACTTCGATCATTAGAAGTGTTAGGAGTAACAAGAGAAAAATATGCTGCGATGTTGTTTCCTCTAGTCGAGTCATCAATTCCAGAGGAAACACTCAAAGCGTGGGAAAGATATCGGACTATAAATAAACGGCCGATTATTCATGTATTCCAAACGTTGAAGGAGCTAAACCAAGTACCAAGACTGACTTGGATACTATGCTAGAGTTCTTAGAGGGAGAAGTAGAGGCTAAAGAAAGAGTAAACATGGCATCTCAATCATTAGTGAGAGGTACAGATGATAGTGAGAAACGAAGAATTCCCACGAATGGTAGATTCCAGTTGAAACAAAAATTTGGTAAATCTGCGCAAGTACCTTCCACTTCTGAATTGCTAACTTCACCACATGAAAAGAGAAAGTGCCTTTTTGTGAAAACCAGCACAATTCTTGGGATTGTGAATATGCAAAAAATGGAATTTGAATGATAGAGAAACTGCTGTTGCAAGATCACGTTGTTGTTTCTAATGCTTACGACCAGGCCACAGAGTAATAAATTGCAGACAGAAACAGTGTTTCAATTGTGGTAAAAAGCACAACATACTTCTTTGTAGAGGAGTTTTGGCCAGTAATGAATCTCAAAACCCTGAAAGTAGGGAAACTGAAAGTGTCGTTGGTGATAACGTCTTAACTAGCCAATCACTTCATTCTGAAGTTTTATTACAGACTAGTCCTGCGCATAAGAAATGGAAATAAAGACAAACTTGTGAGAGCTTTTATTGATACAGGCTCTGAGAGAACTTATATTACGAGAGACGTAGTCAAATATTTGGGTATAGAGAAATGTGGAGACATTAAGTTAGTACACAAACTGTTTGGAGGTGTATCATCAGGTGAAAAGTATTATTCTCAATACAAAGTTACTTTAGCGAGTATTGATAACAAATTTAATTGCAAAGTACTTTGTTTAGATTAACCAGTGATTTGTGATTATGTCAAACGCATCCCATATGGTCCATGGATAAAGGAGTTGAATGGATATGGAATTTGTGTGATACTGAGTACAGTTCTCTAGGAGTATCAAATGATGTCAAATTATTACTTGGAGCTGATGTGGCCGGCAAGCTTTTCACAGGCAATGTAAAATGTTTGATTGAAGGTCCTGTTGCCGTTGAGTCACATCTAGGGTGGACTCTTATAGGGAAGATACCTATAAGTGATGTTGCTGTGACGAAAAATTCCTCTCTTTCATTTGCTTTCGATTGAAGCATCTGTGAATCAACTGTGGTCATTGGATGTTTAGGGGATCGCAGATCCATCTGCGAAGAAAGTGCAGGCAGAGTTGCAAAGAGCTACCCATGAGTGCTTTTTGGAGACAATCAGACTAGGTGTGAAAGATCATCCTCCATTGCCAACCAACTATGACCTGGCTTATAGAAGATGGAATTTGACTGTCAACCGGCTTAGATCGCAGCCAATTTATAAAGAGTATGAGCAAGTTTTTAATGAATGGATGGAGAAGGGAATAATAGAAGAAGTAACAGATAATTGTGAGGAAAATGTACACTATCTACCTCATCGGGCAGTTATAAAACCAAATAGCACTACCGAATTTAAACCCGTATTTGATGCTTCAGCTAAGGCCAAAGGTTTTCCAAGTTTAAATGATTGCTTAGAGAAGGGTGAAAATCTTATTGAATTGATACCAAGTATTTTGATGTGGTTTAGGACAGAGGGAATTGGAGTTGTTTCAGGCATACATAAAGCCTTCTTACAAATTGGACTTACTGAAACTGATAGGAATTACTTAAGATTTTTATGTCTTAGTGATGCAGGCTTGAAGATTTACAGGTATTGCAGGGTAGTATTTGGAGTCCTCTGCAGCCCATTTTTGCTGTCCTTAACTATCAAATACCTTCTGATGAATGTTTTGAAAGAAATAAGGGAACAAAAAGCTACTTATCCTGAATATGTTGTACAAAAACTAATGAAAATTTTTTATGTGGACAATTGTGTGACGAGTGTCAAGGATACAGAAGAATTGAATATGTTTGAAAGAGTTGCTACTGAAATAATGGCAAGTAGAAAATTCGATCCTAGAAAATTCGACCCTAGAGATCCAACAAGTATTCTATATATTTCTTTTGTGATGCAAGTAAATTGGCCTGGATCAAAAGAAGTGAACCATGGGCGATTTTTCTTTGCAATCGAGTGTGTGAAATCCGAGAGCAGACTGATGTTAACACCTGGAGACATGTTCCTGGGACGATGAACCCAGCTGATTCGCCAAGTAGAGAATGTTCGGTGCAACAGCTTCCGCAATTGCAATGGTGGGAGGGTTCCCGTTGGTTACTCTTACCTCAAGAATTGTGGACTTCGTCTGAAGATGTCGTTAATGAGGAGGAAGTGAACTGGGAGAAAAAAAAAGGTGTCACAACCTCAATGATAAATTTTGAAGTGACTAAACTTTTGAGTTCTAATATTTCTGATAATCGAAAAATTGTACATACTATGGCGTGGGTAACGAGATTCCTTTCTAATTGCAAAAATGAAGAAAGAAGAAAAGGAGATCTTTCTGTAAAAGAATTAGAGGAAGCTGAGAAAACCACTGCATACTTGAAACAACAGGAGTCATTTACAAGAGTTTCAAATAAAAGCCTTAAAACTCTAGATATAATTATTGATAAGAAAGGAAACTATAAATTAAAAACAACTGTATATAAGAGAGATGATTTTGAAGAGTTTAGAACACCTGCTGTTTTACCAGAAGAACATCCTATAGTAAAACGTTTAGTACTGTCTGAACATAAGAAAAGGGGACATGCTGGTGTTTCATACACATTGAATTCTCTTAGAGAAAGATTGTGGCTGCGGTGTGGTAGAGGAAAAGTAAAATCTGTGTCGAGATCTTGTGTAGTATGCAAGCGTTTTTCTTCCAAACCTGTAAACCCACCAACTGCATCGCCACCAAGTGAGAGAGCTCAAGATGCAGCTGTTTTCCAAGTAACGGGTGTGAACTTGGCTGGTTCTGTGATTCTGAAAGACAATTCAAAGGGCTGGATATGTATTTTTTACCTATGTCGTTTATTTTACAGGGAGTGGACAAGCTGTTAAAAAGTCTGACAGACTATTTTTATGAAAACTCTATGGTGATTTAGAACTTTAATTTTTATTTCAAATTCTTGCAAAGTGTCAATTTAACATAAGATATCGTTAAGCTATGTAAGTTAACTTTGTTAATGTTGTTAACTTAGGTGGGAGGATGTGAAATATTATGTGCTTATGCGCATCGTATTTTTTGTTAAATAACTTACTTTAGTTTGAAGATGGCAACGAGAAGAGTTTTTGTGGTTGCCATGGTAAGTTTAGAATGTAAATAGTTTTTCAGTAAGAGATTTGTTTGTTTTTTTGGAACTGCGATGCTGCAATTTTATTGTTTAGTTAATAAATCTTCCTTTTTTATTAAACGTAATAGTAGAGTTTAATTATTTGATTCGAAGTCCTTTGAGTTTTATTTCAGGTCAGTAAGTATTTTGTATTTTTTGACGCTTTTTTAATTTTAATAAATATACAGTAATAGTATTAACAAAGCATTTTTGCCTTATTGACGTTCCAAAACAAACCGAAACAAAAAATATTTTATTTGAATTGACAGAATCCGAATTATCTGAATCTCTCAAAATGACAATGGTGATCAAAAATTATAAATAGTATTTTTGAATTCATGATTTGAAAATAAAATAAACTAGTGGGCTGCGTCCCCTGCTCGCTAACGCTCGCCAATCCCCAAAAATTGCTACGCCAGCCATTTATGAAAACAGTAACGCTTCGCAAACCAAGCTCGCTTCGCTCGCTACTAACTTAAGTACATTGCAAATGCACAAAATTCTAAGAATTCAAAACAATCATTCAAATCCATATAACAACTTTTTTTTTAAAAAAAAATTACATCTTTTTAGTAAATACTAAGTCATTAAAATAAATTTGAATTCAAATAAATGACATGTAATTCGTTAAACCTATTAGAAATGTGCTATAGTATAAAATCTTAAGATAAAATTTATAAAACTGATATCTCTTTAAAAAGGTTAAAATTTTGGCAATAATTAAGTCTATTAAAAATTGAAATAAGTGAATTGGAATCGAAAAACCGGCATAAACATATAAATTCTAGTAAAACAAATAAATTCGTGATATAAATCCAAAATCGTCAAATAAATTTGTAATATATAAATTCGTGAAAAAAAGCGCTTTCGACAAAATACTAAAATAGAGATCTATCGACTAGGACTACTCACTTCTGCCTAGCTTATGCTCTCTCTGGTTATTTCAGTTTCTGGTTATTTCAGTTTTAAAAGCGCAATAAGTTGAGCCATCTCAGCTAGAATTGGCATGTGACATTTTTAGCGGCAATCATTGGTCGATTTTCTAGCGTTGCCATTCGGGGAGTCGTAATGAGGCTTTTTTTGTCTCCGTGTAAGATAAATATATATATATATAGATTTGAAAATGATGTCTGTCAAGCACATTCTCTTTGGACTAATGTATCATATGTTATGATATTGTTCCCAGTTTATAGATTTCTTTGGTTGTCATGAACATGAAATGATTTAAATAAATTGTTTGCATGTTAGTTAATTATTTTCTTCTCATTTAATGGTACTTACGGTTATTAACAGTTTCAATATGTGGTAAAAATATACTTGAGGGTGTACCTTGGCGAAATCGTCGACTTATGTTTGGCACTATTCTTGTTTGCGCGGAACACCGTGGTAACAGGAATGGCGGCCAAAACATAATGATATTTCAATAAAACATAGGAAAATTTCAGCAAAACATCGGCCAATACCTTATAAAATTGCAAAGAACCCAATATAAGCAAAATTAATCAACCCAATAAAATGCATTTTGAATCGAAACAAAAATTAAATGGAGTAAGCATAGAAAGAAAAGGAAAAACAACAACAACTCACTTCTTCATAAAGCATGAATATTCTCAGGCACTGAATTCCCTAATAGCCGCTAGATACTGTCAAAATTTATCATGAATAGAATCTGCGTACCTCCATCGTCACATAAATTCGCGAAATACGAATCGAAAATGGCGTCTGTGGTACCGGACTGGCGGTGAAATTTTTTTATTGATAGTGACAAGTCCCTTTTTATGACTGCCCACATACCTTCGATCTTATTGACCAGAGGCAAAAGTAACCTTACCAGCTGGTATTCAACGTAGAACTAACGGACCTCTGAAATTACATATACCGTTGAACATTTGAAAATAACACTAAAATATAAACCAATCAGAATCACGATTGGGTTTCAACATCGCCCAGCTTGGCGATCAACCGCAATCACAACTTGGCGAGAATCAAAGGGCACCCTCAAATATAGTCCACCCCAATATGTCTTATAAAGCTTTTATACTTCAAGTTTTTATTATATTTAAATGTAATAGAGTAATATTATCTTTATGCATATTTTATGATGAAAATATTTAGTCACCGTTTTATATTTATTAAAAGGTAAAAAGTTATAAATCCTCTTAAATAGTTACATTTACCTTCAGTTAAATTTTGGGTGAAATTGCATTCACTCAACGTATGCAATTAAAATAATGAACACTTAATCACTATTTAAAATTCTAAGGCAGCATTAATATTTAACACTATTGCTAAAATTAACCATTGCCCTCCTTTACCAAAAAAAGGACTTCTTATACAAAGCCAATAATTAAATAAAACGCTCAAAAAATAATTTTATGGATGAAGATATGATGGTAAGCCTTCAAAATGATTAGATCTAAATTTTATTGTTTAAGAATAAAAAACAAAACCTATGGTAACAATTCTGTATTAACATTTTGTTGAACAGCAATTTTACACAGAAACTATATAATGTCACCGAATATTATTATATAATTGAATATGGAGGTAGGTAGGTACTTTATTTACGTCGTGCTACAGCTGCACAGTGGGCTATAGTCGACGGTCTGGGAAACATCCCTGAGTTTAATCCGAAGACAAGCCATTGCAATTTTGATCCTCTGCAGAGGGGATGGCTCCCCTGCCTTGGTAGCTCGACAAGCTGTGAGCGAAGTGGAGCACTTTATGGTAGAACAGTTTCACGAGGACCGATACCACGCACCCTCGATCTCTACGCAAAATGGTCACCACTGACCGCAGCCAGTGATGATTTTTTTTAATTTTATTTTATAACCGTCGTTGAACAGCCGACCCAAGTTCATGGGTTTACGACTACTAACGTTCAACTCCGTAGCCTTGTAATTTTGAACCAATCCAGAAGACAAGGAAACTCCTGGATCAGTACCCCCAGAGGTATTGATTTGTTGTGGGAACATGGAGGACTTTGAGACTCGACAGATTTAACGTGCATCTGTCACCATTTACTACACGGGGAGTCTTCGGCCGGCGAGGATCGAACCCACGACCTCTTGGATATGGGCCCAGCGCCCGGCCCAGCCAGGCTATCCCGGCCAGAACCCGGGACACCTAATTTGAAGGCGAGAGCTCTATCCTCTGGGCACCACAGTTCCAGAATAGACCGATTGTAACAAGCCTAAAAATGCCAGACTAATTAAAATATAATGGGGATCTTTCAGACCAAATTCGCAAAGTTTTGGTTATTTCAATTAACCAGCGATACGCAATTGTTGCTAGGATGCACATTATAGTCAGTTGAGAAATATCAAAATTATTTATCATCAGAATTTAATTTAATGGTAAACTTTAACACTAAATATATTTTCTCTTCAGTTTACTTTGGCTCTAAGATATTTTATTAAGACCTATAATTAAAACTTTTGTCGCTTACTTAATCTCTTTTCTCCAACCAGTTTAGCGTAGTAATTTGATGAATCACATAGAATATAGAAAGAAAAATGTAATTACCACAACAATGGACCCATCTGATTTTGAAATAATAAATATTATCCCTTTTAATTTTAAACGTGTAATGCAAAATCCCCTCCATCAAACTTGAAAACTGACCATACTTTAAGTAGTCGGCTTAGTGAAATAATTAGTTCCTTGTGGTTAAAACGTTTAATAAGACTTGTTAAATTTAATTTTCAATTTGGTGCTCTCAATATAATTAAGAATGATAAATATTAAAATCTTTTCTTGCTAATAATGTTATTCATTTCATTTATTAAAACCGACAAAATTACAAACCACAAAAATATTTTAGTTGAAATATAAATTCAAATATATAGCATTTAATAACCTTTCAAATATCTCTTTCTTACCAAATGGTTGGAAATCTAATTTTGTGCATTTTGGCAATACATGGAGCTTTCACTCTTCAAATAAATCTGAACAACTTCTAAACTTCTTATTGATTCCTGTTTAGTTTTCTCTTCTACCCTGTTTCTTCATCTTATTGGTCTATACCTTTTCTTTATTCTCGTAATGTGCAATTTTCTCTGCAATTTTGTGTTTTCGTGTTTCATTCTGAGTTTTGAACTGAAAGCCATTCGTCACTATAGAAACAAAATGTCGGTGTACGAAGATTTGATTCAAGGTAAATTCCTGTACAGCACAAAGTGGGTGGATTCTTTATTTGGATTTCAACCAAAGAAACAGTCAAATATCAAAAAAATATTGTAAAATATATTGAATGAAAAAAAATGCTTTAAAATGATTTCGAGTTTAAAATAGAACAGTCTTGAAGAGGTTTCTCCGAAAATAGAAAAAAAAATTACGTTATATATCTAAGAATTTTATTTTTGATTACATAAAGTCTGAAAAGCCTCAACCATCTCGTTTTTCATGGAAAAGCATACCTTTCTGCATACCCAGAAGAATTTTTCTTGTTAAATTCGCATGTTAGGATGTTTTACCAATTCTGCATTTATTCTTATCTGATACAAAGTTTGTTAAGCTTATATATTTACTTCTTAATAGCAAAAAACTAAAAAAAAACTATTGGGTCCTGATGTTGAAAAATATGTAGGTTATGTAATAATAAATAACTCGTTAAATATTTTCTATAAATGTTGAAATTAAAGCATTTATTTCATAAAAAAAGGTCTACCCTTTGCTTGGTGGGATAGATAATTGTTTAATAACATACAAAGAAAACAAATTTTACAGGAATTAATAAATTATAAAGCGAATATATATTTTATAATAAACATAAATTCTTTAAACATTCAATAAAAAAGAGTTGCAATTATCAATCAGCTAGTTCCGAATCAATAGAAATACGAAATTGTGTGATCAATTTTTTGTAGTGATAAAATACTAGTAAATCGCAAAAATTTATTGTAAAAATAATAAATTTAATGCGTTTGAAAAAAAATTGTTGATGCTCTAAGTATTTAATGATTAAATATGTATTTAATTGATTAACTTTTATTCATCCTTTCGAAAGACTTATTAATATACAAAATGCTTCAACTGAAATACCGCTAATATATTCGGAAAAGTTTTTCCTGATTATATTGAAGCGAAAATTAGGGAAACATGTGTTCAGATAAATTCATAAGTCCTGATTTCAAAAATTTAATGTTTTGAAACAATGTGTCCTGAATTGCTACATGTCAATTTTTTCAATTTACTTTCACATTTCTGCTCATTATAAAAAAAAAACTTTTATTTGACCAACTCAACAAAAATGTCACTGATGCAATTGATTAAACATGGAAATTTTATAATCAGTTATATTAAAAGAATGCGTTATAAAATCTATAAGCTTCAAAGTTTTTGCAATGAGATTGCATGTCTCGTAATTCTGAACTCGTTCTAACGATGTGGTTTGCCATAGGATCTTCTACCACTGCAGATTTAACACTAGAATTGATCAGATCGGCAACCTTTGATATGCCCTACACATTTAAATAAATAAAAAAAATTATCTATGAGTTTTCCAAACTTTTTTATTTTACTTTATAACCGTCGTTGAGCACCTGACCCAATTTTTTGGTTTACGACTACTAATGTTCAACTCCATTGCCTTGTAATTTTGAACCCAATCCAGAAGATAAGGGAACTCCTGGATCATGTATTGGAAGAAAGTTTGCCTTCGTGGAGGACTTTTTGATGGAACTAACCCGCATTTGCATTACATAGAGAGGAAGCCCTTAGGAAAATTTGCCATAAAAAATGCCTTAGGATATTCCTTTGGGGTGCCATAGGCGAAACCACATAGGAATATCCTATGGCATTTTCTAACATACATGTATGGCAAAATTTTGCCATACGTATATGGCAAAATTTTACCATAGGAAAAACCCCATAGGAACATCCTATGACATTTTTTTATATGGCAAATTTTTGCCATACATGTATGGCAAAATTTTGCCATACGTATATGGCAAAAGTGTATGGCAAAATTTTACCATAGGCAGAACCCCATGGGAATATCTTATGGTATTTTTTTATATGGCAAATTTTTGCCATAAAACTAAGATGTGCTACATCTTATGAAGAAATATTTTTCCATACGCTCTGGTGCACCTTCGCCATACAGTTATGGCAACATTTCTCGTTGATATTTTATCATACATCAAAAAATAATTACTTACAAGAATCTCTCGCAATGGATATTAAAAATGCAAAACTTACTAATAGTAGAATTAATATATATCCAGAAAGCTTTTTTTAAAAATTTCTTTGATAAACTTCCCCTGTTTTACGTGCAGAATCCTTTCTGAATACTGTCCTTATTCAAATAAATTTTAAACGATTAGCACTAACCGTTTGAAAATGGGTCCGGTGGTCGGAGCGAGTGCGGAAAATATTGGTTATGTTGATTAGGAACAAAATATATTGAGTACAGGCAGCCAATATTTGTTAAAGCTGTAAAAAACAAGAAAATAGAAAGTGGGTCCGGAGGTAGGAGCGAGTATAAAAAACGCTAATTTGATTGATTGATATCATAATTAGTTAGATAAGCGTCAGATATTATAGTAACCTAAAAGAAAGCGAAGTAAAATTATGGTCTGATGGTCGGAGCGAGTATGAATTTTTTTTAAATTTTGATATGTGATACTAAGCTAGAAATTAAACAGACTACTAAAACAATAAAATACTATGAAAACTCAAAAGATAAAGAGTGGGGCCGGTGGTCGAAGCGAAATTAGTTTAAAGTAGACCAAACGGTACAAAAGCCGAACATGTAACGCTGCAACCAGTAGTGGCATGGGAACAAAATTTTATCTAGAAAAAAGAGGGTATTAGACTATGAAAAGCTAAGAATAAGAAACAGGCTAAATTAGTTGATTCCCTACTAGTGACGGATATAAAACTCAGAAAATTTATGTTGAGTTGTGTTAAGCACAGTTAGAAAAGAGAACGCAATATAGAAACATTGGTAAATACAAAACATGTTTAAGACATGATTAAAATTGGAAAAATTAATAATTGCTATTGACACTTTGTCAGGGATAGTAAATAAAAATTAATTGGGTATAGGAAATCGCTATGACGAAAAAGTTGTAAACTTAAGGAAATATTAAATTGTTAAAAGAATTTTTGGTAACAGCAGCAGACGATATGGCCAGGGATTGTCCCGTTGATGATATTGAAGCAAAACAATTGTCAATCAGTAATCCAGCAAATCTACTTAAGTGATGACCCTAAGCTATGTATAAATATGTAACAGAACATTGTACAAATATATGTGGATACTTAAAAAATATTAGTAGTAAGATAGTAAAACACAGAGACATGATAAAAAACAATTTAATGGCAAGAAAAAATTAAACACAAAATAAAAATATAAAGCCCTAACATACGTAAGATAATGTAAAAAAGCATTGCAAGAACCTAAGTGGAATTAAAATCAAAAACTAATGAGAATGTAAACACTGACTTTGATATTGATATATCACAGCAATAAAATGAAATTGTCCCTGAACAAGTTAATAGAATTAAAAAATTTTAATTATTAAAGAAATGATGGATCTGGCTTGATGATAAGCACTTAACTGCGTTTTTCATTATGAAGATTGTTTACAAATTGCTATGGGGAATAGAACACCATTAATAATGGAAAAGTGATGTGACTTTAAAAATTTATATAAAATCAGAGGGAGGGGATAAAATAAAAAAAAAGATATCGTTTAATCAGAAACAGTTGGGAGAAAGAAATATAGCAATTTTAGATAAAAATATAAACAGCAAGATATTAATTAAAGTGTACAAAGTCAGCGTTAAGAAATGGCAAAATTTAACATAGCGGAAACCTATACCCAATCGCGAGATATTTTGAAAATATACAGATAATAAAAGTACCAGACCGCCGGAAATTAAAAACTTAATAAATTCAGATATATAATCGCATAGAAGTTTGCAATAAAATGTTTTTGACCAAGAATGAGATCGAAAAAATATTAAAATAAGTAGTCAAAGTTAGCGAAGGATTCCACTTGTAGTGGATGACACGTTAATATGGCGGTCTGATACTCTAAGCCTAAATCAATGGAACATCGGATTTCAAACACTTAAAAATGGAAAAATTGGCCACCCGGAGGCCGGAAAAGACTCACCAGGAATGCCTTGTGGGATTACATGTTGAATTTAATTAACTTCGGGGTGAAAAAATTGATATTTATTTCTTTTAGAAGATGTTTTTGAGGACTCCATAAGAGATGTTGTTTCGTTGGTGGGGATCTAGATCAGCTTTTCCCTATGGTATACTGCCATACAAATTTCTATGGTTGCCAGAGGCCAATGGTGACGTGCCATATAAATCTTTGTGAATACCATTGGCCTATGGTATACTGCCATAAAAATCTTTATGGTTACCATTGACCTATGGTATACTGCCATACAAATTTCTATGGTAGCCATAGGCTTATGGGGTTGTGTCATACAAATATCTATGGTAACCATAGGAGTATGGTATCTTGCTATACAAATTTCTATGGTAGTCATAAGTTGCCATAGATTACCATAGGCTTCTCTATGGCAAATTTTCCTAAGGGAAACCACGTGAACTTCCCAAGGTTAGCCTGACGGGAAAAGAACTCTAACCCATGATCCGTTTACCACTGAGGGTATTTCACGTCAGCACTGTGGTCGGGGCAAGCAGGAGGCGGATTCGTATTGACCAGCCATCGCTGGGATTCGAACCCGGTTTACCTCATTGGAAGGCGAACGTTAATTCTTTCCCCTAAGCCATCGCGGGTCTTACCAACTTTTTGAGGTATTACTAAGTGCAAAAAAAAAGTTGTACTAGATCACATAAGCAAGTCGGCCAGACGACCATAGCAGTCAAATCTACCGTTGTTAAAATTTGAAAGAACTGCTACGACTTAGCAATTTTTTTCTCCTCAGATATTACAGGAGCATGAGAGCAGGGGATTTTTTTCTCCATTTAGAGATTGCTAAGAAAATCTATGGTTTCTCCACTTTGATGATAAATCAAATATTTAGAATTGGTTCATAAATGACACATTTCCCCTTACCTTTAATTTATATTTTGTATTTCATATTTTACGAAGTACATTTATTAACTAGGAAAACAACAACAATCTATGAATAAATTGTGCCGTAATGCACGTTGCAGATATACACCGACGAGCCATTACATCATGACCATCCTCCATCTATAACAATGGGCTCGCCCAGGTTTTCATGGTTTCTCGCCCAGGAATAATGCCTTCATGGGGTACATTAGGACCCATTATCCTCATAGAACAATCCCTGACGACGGCAAGCTACTTGAACGTGGTTGCAGACCAGGTTCACCCATTCATGGCAAAAGTTTTTCCTGCTGGGGATGGTGTTTACCAACAGGATAATGCACCATGTCATAAGGGTCGAATCGTCGAGCAGCATTTCAGTGATTTTCAAGTCATGTCTTGGCCCCCAAATTCACCTGACCTTAATCCAGTAGAGCATTTGTGGTCCTACTTGGAAAACCAAATTCGTGCTGCCACGCTACCCCCTCGCAATGTGAGGGAATTGCAGGACCAGTTGGTGAGCGCTTGGTACCAGATACCTCAGACTACCTATCAGCACCGTGTGGAATCAATGCCACAGCCGGTGCTAGCAGTTTTGAGGGCTAAAGGTGGTCCTACATGTTATTAGCAGGGTGGTCATAATGTAATGGCTCTTCGGTGTATGTCTTAACGTAGAAAATCCATCTCAGGAAATGGAGTTTATCTATTCCATTCCTCGTTTATCTATCATGGATATATCTCAGTAGAGTCTAATGAATTTTGATCTCGGTACATAATGAATCTGATAAATTGCAATTAAAATTCTGAATAACTGTTATATTCTTATGTAATGCTGTTATATTATTAGTTTTTAAACCTTACAACCAACATTAAAATTATTTAAACGATATAGTATAATCAGCATAATTAAAGATTGCTTTATTTTGTTAAACTTATACATAATAGGATTCAATAGATATAAATATTTTAATCTACAAATATGATATTTACAAATGATATTTACATTGTCAATTATACGCTATTTTCATAACTGGTATGAGTTTGCAACAGTTACGTCAAAATGGAGAAACGCCACAGTTCTGAGAAAATGAAATGCGCTTATGGTCTAATTTTTTAATATTTAAATAGTGATACCTCGAGATACGAGTTTAATTCGTTCCGTAACCTTGCTCGTATGTCAATTTTCTCGTATCTCAAAGCAATTTTCCCCATTGAAATTAATTGAAATGACATTAATCCGTTCCAGCCCCAAAAATGCTACCCCCAATTGTTTTTGTTACGTGTTTTTGAATAAGAATGTATTTATAAATGACAAATATTGTATAAAAACATAATAAAAGAAAATGTAAAGCAAAAAAAAAAAAAAACTGGTTTTATAAAGTGTGCATACATGTTTGTATTTTGATCACTTAAATGCAAGTTGCACACATCTTAAATGCTACTGTATGCTTAATTTTAGTCACTGCTTTTCTCTTCACCGGTCTTTGCTTTTTTAGCTGGATTAAAAAAAAACTGTCCAAGGAGGTTTGTTTCTTCCTCCTTCTCAGAATGCTGCAGAAATGAGTTAGGCGAGTGTCATGAAATAGTTCCGATGCACGACCAGATGCAACTTTTTCGGGATGTTTCCTTGCACGAACTGTGAAATTCTTGCCCACATTCCCAAGAACACTTTTATCTCACTTGTAGAGATAACCTCCTCCACCTCTGGCTCTTCCTCGAAACCAATTTCTCGCAGAACCCCCGAATGCTGCTGCGACGGTAACTCTTGTAATTCCTCTGTCGTCAGTTCCTGAGAGTACTCCTCGATGAGCTCGTTCACGTCTCTCTCACCCATCACCAGGTCCATGGATTTTCCCAGAGACCCAATATCCTCCTCCACTGGCACTTTGGGTTCGAATCCTTCGAAGTTATAGACTCTGGTCACAGAACAATTTTCGGCTACAGACTCACTCTGGCCACAGCTTCTTCCATGCAGAGGTCAAGGTCCTCGTTGCAACGCTCAGCCAGGCCTGATCAATAATTCTGAGGCATATCACGATGTTAAAGTTGTCCTCCCAGTACTCTCGAAGGGTGAGGTTTCTGTTTTCTGTCACCTCAAAGCAGCGCCGGAACAGGTGCTTAGTGTACAGCTTTTTAAAATTAGAAATCACCTGCTGATCCATGGGCTGCAGGATAGGAGTGGTGGTAGATAGAAAACCTTTATAAACTTGAACTCTTCGAGGATGTCATGTTCGAGGTTTGGTGGGTGAGCAGGAGCATTGTCGAGGATGAGAAGGACTTGCCTGGCCGTTCCTCGTATCTCAAATGTCACTCGTATCTCAAATCAAAACTTCGCTCGCTCGACAGCTCGTATCTCAAATAACTCGTATGTTAGGGCACTCGTATCTCGAGGTACCACTGTACTTACTCCAATGTTGCATTATCTGGGCTGATGAAAATTTTCAAACAAAAGAGATAATGCATCGATTCTGATAATTTTCAAATAAATGGGAAAATATCCCCGAATTGGCGGTTTTTAAAAAAGTTTAATAATTTTTTGAATATTTTAGTTATTTTTTTGTTCCAAAGAAACATCTTGACGTTCTAATTAAATATCTTGACTGTTCTGAAGGAATATCTTTCTAATGAAATATCCTGACGTTATTCACATTTCAAACATTTCAATTTTCTCGGCATTGACAATTTAAATCCCTTTTCTTCCCCCGATGTACGAAATCTGGAATAAGTTTTCCAGATCGGTGGTTTTCAAAAGGGGTACCGCGAAACCCTTGCTTTCCGAGAAAAATTCGCTGAAGTTCCGTGAGTTGCGGCTTTTTATTTTAACCAATAATTATTTTTGAATCCTTTGATAGGCCATTTTAATATATTTAATGATTCGGTTTATTTTATGAAATTATTCAATGAAAAATTAAATGAAAAAATGAAATAATCCATTTTTATTAATGAATAAGTACTTCTCATCGATCTTTAAAATTCAAAATAAAACAATCAGATTCAAGAATAAATTTTATTTTTCTCAGATCAGTATTTTCACAGTTTAAAACAAATATTTTTCAAAAACCATAATTCAGCGAATTCAATACGACTAATTCATAATGATTTAATATGACTAACATAATAATAATTGGAGCAGAATTCAATGTGACTTACGCATACGCCCAAAACTATATACAGAAAGTCTTTGCTAACCTATAAATTCAATTTATGAATATAAAACCTAATTTTAAGACTATTATTAATAAAATAATTAATAAATTTTATTTTTCACTGCAAATGTTTCAAAACGAATTTTTTTTTACCATATTCACAGCTGATTATGAACTTTTTATGAAGGCGGTGTTCCGCCAAAAAAAGCTCGACAATTTGGAGTTCCGTAATCGAAAGAAATTGGGAACCACTGTTCTAGATCAAAGTTATGCGTTTCAGAAATAGATTAAGTTTCATTGCATTGTTCATTATTCGGCTTCTGTAAAATCAGTCAGTTATATTTCGTAAATATCAAGTTTAAAGTATTAATATCTATTATACATTATATTAACATATAATATACATTATTGTTTTAAAGTAAAGAATGTTAAAGAAGAATTTGAAAAAAAAGTGCGTGGAGTCCCTCCGCGCAGAAGAAGTTAAACTTGGTAACCTGCGACGTTAATTGTAGAAGAATCAGCAGTCGTAGAAGGATCACTAGTTCTATTCAACGACTCTTTTTCCTGCTCCCTATTAAATTATGTGTGTATCAAAACAAATCAAAAAAATATTTATAGAAAAACAAAAGTCTTATGACTTTTATTATTTTTAAGCTAGTGAGAACCAAAGCAATATGGAAATGAATGAGGGAAAACTGGATCCTACCACGTGACTTCCCGGCCAATAAAAATGTAGCGTTAAACGTTTAACGCTTCCTTGTTGGAAGTCGCATTAGAAGTATAACTTAAAAAATCAAAAGTTAGAAAACGAAGAAGTTAGAAGAGTTAGAAAACGAGCAAGTTCAGTAGCATTGTTTTGCTATATAAAAAATAACACCTTGCTTATTCGTTTAACTTGTATAAAAAAAGCGAGTAAACACAATTAAACTCAAAAATGCATAAAAACGACTTTTCAGTATGAAATAAAATTAAATCCTCTTGCTAATTTGTTTAAATTCTTATAAAGAATCATAAAAAAATGTACGTTTAAGTGTGATTTCAAATACTTTCGAATCCAGCGAATCTTCAACAAATTTCAAATCGCTCGTAAAAAACTTAGATTACATGATTTCGGAAATAGGCGTTTACTTTGAATTCTCGTCACAGAAGACTACATTTGGTGTCAGGGTGTCAATTTGTAATAGTTTTTCTTATAGCTTTACCGCGGTAATTGAGCTGCTAATTTTCAGATAATAGATTTTCTATCAGTTCTCCTAATAAGTATTTTTCGTGTAAAGTGTTTGTTGAATTCCAACAGTTTTTGCTTCGGAACGATTCCAAGTTAAAAATCTATAGCATTTTCAAATGACTGTTCTCGCTTTCATTTATGGCTTTAATGATAAAAGAAATTTGTCTAAATATGCTTCTTATACTAACGTTCCAAGCCCTTGAGTGAAATTGCACAGAAATTTTTATGCAAAGCTCTATTTTCCAATTTTATAATTAATTTTTTTACCGACGTTGAACACAAGACCCATTTCTGAGCTGATGGCTATCAATTTCCAATTCCATAGCCTTGTAATTTTGATCCCAAACCAGAAAACAGGGAAACTCCTGAGAGCCGTGGTAGCTCAGACCATTCGCCTTCCAATGAGGTGAACCTGGTTCAAATTCCACCGATCACTGGTCGAAACAAATTACACACCCGGATAGCACCGACCACAGTACTGATGTAAAATATCTTCAGTGGTTGACGGATCATGGGTTGGAGTCCTCTTGCTCTCAGGCTAATTGTGGAAATTTTCATGCTTTTCCTCTCCAAGTAACACAAATGCGGGTTGTTTCATCAAAAAGTCCTCCTCGAAAGTAAATTTTTCCCAATCATGAACCAGGAGTTCCCTTGCCTTCTGGATTGTGTTCAAAATTACAAGACATGTAGTTTAACATTAGTAGTCGTAAACACAAAACTAGGTAGGATGTTCAGTGACTGTTATAAAAAGGAAACTATTGGATAAAGCATTGAGATAAACTAGCCTTCGCGGGGGACTCTTTTAATGGAACTGACCCTCTTTTCATGGAATTAACCCTGAACACCTTCCACGGGTATCCCAACAGCTAGGGAATCCACGATTTGTCTACCCCTGAGGATATTTTATGTCAGTACTGTGGTCTGTGCGAATTCGTATCAACCAGCCGCCACTGGAATACGAACCTAACCACCATAACATGAAGAAACTTGTTTCTGATGCAGGAAAATATAAATTTAACCATTTTGAAATATCTTTTTCTTCGATATGCTGTCACGCCGATTGATATCCATGCTAAAAGTAATAACTAAGATTTTTTATAGTGCGATGAAACTAGTTAAATGAACTTTGTTTCAGACTTTCAGATTGCTTTTTATTAGACAATCTAGTAGTCTTTTTCAACATCACTGATGTTATAATAATGATTGTGGGCAATGCTCTTGTTGGCCTAGCAACAAGATGTTAAGTATTAAAACAATTTCAATCATGAAGAATTCAAATTTTTAACTTCCTTTTGAATTCAGAGCATAACTTAGTCAATGAAAATTGCCCTTTGTATTTAGCTATCTATGAATAGAGAGCGTATAATATTTTGTTGTATTATACTACACATAATCTTACAACCACCCTATATTTGTGCCTTTAAATTTTAAATCTATATAGGAGAAGTTTTATTGAAACTATTTGCTACCATCTGCCTAATTTTTAATTACAAATTAATCAGGAGTTAAATTAAAAATAATGTGAAATGAATATTAATGACTGCAAAAAATACTTTTTTAAATGATAAAACTCAATATATGTAAAGAAGCATTAATCGCAATTTCAGCAGTCCTGACTACTATATTACAGGAGATTGAAAGTTAAGCAATAATGCGACATATTTCAAAATACAGAAAACATAAAAAGTTTATAAGTCTTTAGAATGTCTTTACACGTTTCAAAGTTTTGAAGTTAAGACGCTTAAAGTAGTTAGCTTTAAACTTTTCAAAGTTTTCAACGAAACTCTTAACGTAACGCGAATCTTGCTAACTTGAGAAATAATTATGAAAATAACTGTTATAAGAGAAAGGCCTCTTTCTTAAACAGAGAGATTGTATTTAGAAAGAGCATTAGTCTAATCGCGAATTTGAGATAATTCATTGTTGTTTGATTTGTGAATAATTTCTTTTTATTAGAATCCTATTGCGATTAAAATTCTTAACAGACGCATTATCAATTTCATCAAGAGTAGAAATACCAACTAGTCATTTTTAAAATGTAGTTCTGTTTTAAACTTGAGAAAACAAAAAATAAATTCTTTACGAGAATAACTTACTTTCAAAAATAACTAAATAATATCACCCAACAGCAAGAAGATTTTCTTTAGAAATAATAAAAAGTCTAATCACGTATTTCAGAAGACAGATTCATTGTTACTTGTCTTGCGAATCATTTCTTTTTATAATAAACTAGCTGAATTCTAGTTCCTCGTTCGGGGTGGGTAAGTAATTAATATATCAATATTGATCAGCACTACCGAAATCCTGCACAAAATAGAGAAATATACCAACACAGTAAAGCTAAAATAATTCAATTTTCTAAATTTATTTTTATATCTTGTCCTTGTCGGTGGCTTTACGTTATTAGATTAAACAAAACACGCTTTTAGTAGTTCATTCGACAAGATACTGTTGCTCCCGGCCAACTCGTAAGTAAAATTTACCACAATCACGTGATTTTAACCTGTACTTATCCTTTAGAAGGAAAAACCTCTATCACAGTATCCGTATTGAAAAATTATCAAGAAATTATAAACTAAAAAATGTAAAATAAGGAATTCTTGGGATAAAAAAACGATTTTAAAAATTCTTCATGTTGAAATAAAAAACTTTCATATTGTTTCTTTTTTTATTCTTATAGTTCCTAATCAGACGTAAAAACCATTCTGTAGAGAACTATCATCAAATAGGAAAAAAATTATTTACAAGCAAATTTTTCATTATAAAAATAATAACACTCACCTGCTTTATAAATCCGGAGAATTCCAAATGAAATGTTCTTCGTTTGAAAATTTTATTTTCAAATAATATAATACATAGATTATCCCTTCATTACTTATAGATAACATACCATACAGCGAAATTTTATAATTGTAAGATCTCGATATTAATTTTAATATGTACTTTAAAAACAGAATAGCTGAATTCTAGTTGAAATTATTCTTTCAAAACTAAAAAAACTTTACAAGAAAACGATTAAAATGTATTAATAATCAGCACAAATGATACTATTTCAAGTAATTCGGATGATTCTTCATTGTTGTTTTCCTAATTATATAGATACAGAAATGTATACTGTTCTATAAAGAAGAAGAATATTCTACAACTATTGCAGTTCTGCATGTTCTGAAATCACACTTATTGGAATATCACGGTAGAATAAAGAAAGCAATGTTGACTTCACTTTAATTTGTAATGAATTGAAGACAGAAAAAATTTATTTTACCGTAATACACACATCTGTAACAGTATGCGATCCCGAATTTGGAAGTTATCAATTGCAAGTTTGTCCGATCACCGAAGTAAATGGCTACGGTCAGTGTGCAGGTGGGTGACCACTTGGATCAGCCTGCGTAGGGACCGAGGGTGTGCGGTATTGGTCCTCTTTAAACTGTTCTACCGTAAAGTGTTCGACTTCGGGTGTAGGTCGTCGAGCTACCGAAGCGGGGGTGCCATCCCCTCTGCAGAGGATCAAAATTGTGATGGCCTGTCTTCGGATCATCCTCATGGATGTTTCCCAGACCGTCGCCAATATCCCCTTGTGAAGCTCTGGTGCGACGTAACTGAATAACAATAACAACAGCAAGTTTGTTGATAATAGAAGTTAAAAATTATTGAGGAATTTTTCTTCAAATGTTTGGCTTGTTCTGTATCTGAAAGATTTACCAATGTTCTGGAGAGTTTTTTCAAGTTCTTCGGCCTTTTCCTTAGGGAAATTTTGCTTCTTATTTGCTGCTTAGAAAAATGGCGTCTGACTCTGCCAATGATTCTAATGGAACTAAATGAACACTTAATAAGTGAATGCCTGAAATTTTCAAGCTCCCGCCAAAGGGCGTACTCAAGCGTTGCGATCGCGAATTTTAAATTATTTAGTTTCATAAATTCACGTTTTAAAAGCACAGCTATGAACAAAATAAATACGCGGCTTCAACTAACTTTGGAAATACTATTTTGGAGACTTAATCCGTCAATGCACTTACTAATCATTGAGTTTATCTGACATAACGAATAAAAAATAATTATTAACACTAGAAAGACTGAAAATTAGTATATACCTATATTGCACAAAAGCAGTCAAAATGACTGGATTATGACAAAGTAACTAGTTTGTAAAGAAATTTGTTTGAAATTAATTTTTAATATTTTTTATATTATTTACAGTTATATAACAAGCTATTAGTGAAATAATATATGTTGTACAAAAAGTCACGAAATTCAAAGAAATTGTGTCATTATATACAACATTGTTTTTCTAATTTAAATTAAAAAGCAGTCAAAATGACTTCCGTATGCAATCTAGAGTTAAGGAACGTCCAAAAACTTCTTTTGTTAGTAAGAGAGCTATAAGCTGGCAAATGTCAATCTTTAAAACATTTGAAAGTAAGAAAATCGCTTGCTGTAATCTTATTTTTATCAATGACGAGTTTTAAGCCAATAATAAAATTCCATTTTTCAAACGTCATCCGCGAACTATCTTATTAAACGTTTTGAATAATTTTAATAAGATATTGAGCGATTTTTAATTCAGCTGAAATTGCCCCTTAAGCCCACTGTTCAAATTCCAAGAAGCTATCTAAGGCAGTTCTGGAGTTATAAGAGCAAGAACAAACAGACGCAAAGAAACTCTTCATTTTATTTTTATAGATAATTAAGTGTAAATTTGTTAGGCTGATTAAAATTAAAGATATTTCTTATTTAAATGTCATTATCTTTTTTTCTTCTTCTATTTTTTCTTATTCTTTTTAGGAGATGCATTTATGGCAAAAAATTTAATGAAAATTTTTTTTGTCTGCTATTATATTTATAGGGAGATATTTAATGTAGTTTTAATTTCAAAATTATTATTACTATGCTAATTAATTTTTTTAATGAACCCGTGTTAAAATGGTTATGTCTGTAACCAGAAAGGTTAAACATGAAGCTGCAGGATAACCATGATGACATTTAAAAGAACAGAAATTGAGAAAAACAAATAATTCCAAAAATATTAAAATTTAATTTAATTTATACAAAAACCCTAATAAACTAAATTATTCGGATGAACAAATTAATTTTTTTATATAATCCATATAGGTAAAACCCATGGCATAGCAAAAAAACACCAACCACTAGATAACTTTTGTGTCATCAGCAAACAAAGAACATTTAAAATACTGCATAAATTTAACTATTTATTCAACAGTCTTCATAGGTCACTAAGTGGTACCATACATAAATTCAGACTGTGTAGTTTAAAAAATGCGAATAATTGTATGGTAAATATAACAGCATATTACGTCAAGAAGTTTCACAGAGTTATAGGTACTTAGTTATACAAAAACTTGCATATCTCCGTTAATTATTTTATATAAACGTTATGGAATGTAATTTAGATTACTTAAAACAAATATAAAATACAACAGAGTAGAATTCTTTGTAAAGTAATTCAGAGATAAAACCCTTTGGTTTGATGTTATGGTTAGCTATATTTTCAGTACTTTTTCAACCGAATTTTTAATTTTTTTCAAACAATATTTTATGCACTATGAAAATTTTTGGTGTATAGCTGCCACTCTTCTCGACGTTGAAGTAAACTAAATACATTTTTAAGTACGGGACTATAGTAATCAGGCAAAAAATTCTATAAAATTGTAAAAATAACCTATAAAATGGCAAAAAATGGCAAATGGCAAAAAATTCTATAAAATTGTATAAATAAAATAAATAAATAGTAGTTTGAAGGAGTTAGTGTGAATATATTATTAAAAATGTGCTTTTTTTTGAACGAAATGTTTTTGTAATAAAGTCATTAAGTTGACTAATGTGTTGTCCGTAAATAAACAACCGAAAATTGAATTAAAAAATAAATAATAAATTAAAAAAACTATAACAAGGAAAAAATAAGTAGAAAACGTTGCAGCGCAAAAAAATTTACACCAACACCAGAAATGATAGTAACAATGCAACAAAATTTCAAATTTTTGTACACGAAAGTGTCAACCAAAGATCATTTTCAATCAATAATCATGTCAAGTTATAATCAATAATCATGTTAAAATAAGTAGAAAACGTTGCAGCGCAAAAAAATTTACACCAACACCAGAAATGATAGTAACAATGCAACAAAATTTCAAATTTTTGTACACGAAAGTGTCAACCAAAAATCATTTTCAATCAATAATTATGTCAAGTTATAATCAATAATCATGTCAAAATAAGTAGAAAACGTTGCAGCGCAAAAAAATTTACACCAACACCAGAAATGATAGTAACAATGCAACAAAATTTCAAATTTTTGTACGAGAAAGTGTCAACCAAAGATCATTTTCAATCAATAATCATGTCAAGTTATAATCAATAATCATGTCAAAATAAGTAAAAAACGTTGCAGTGCAAAAAAATTTACACCAACACCAGAAATGATAGTAACAATGCAACAAAATTTCAAATTTTTGTACACGAAAGTGTCAACCAAAGATCATTTTCAATCAATAATCATGTGAAGTTATAATCAATAATCATGTCAAAATAAGTAGAAAACGTTGCAGCGCAAAAAAATTTACACCAACACCAGAAATGATAGTAACAATGCAACAAAATTTCAAATTTTTGTACACGAAAGTGTCAACCAATAATCATTTTCAATCAATAACCATGTCAAGTTTGAAAATATTTCAAAATACTTCAAAAATATTTTTTTAAGATACCCATCAAAATTGAAAAATCTTTCTAAAGGATATTGAAATTATTTTGAAATAGTAAAATGAAATATTGGAATAATTATGTTCCGTCTCCTCTTTTTTGCTTCTTGGTAATTAGAGCAAAATCAAAATCAAAAATCTATCTTGATTCGAAAATAAGTTCGAGTTTATTTGTTCAATAAATAATAAAATATGCGAATAATTAAGATCCATCTACTCATATTTTGTTTCATGATAAAAGATTTGTGAAAGTAGAAAAATTGCTCTAAAAAAGAATGAAATTATTTTAAATTAGTAAAATGAGATATGGAAATAATTACGATCAATTTCCTCTTTTTTATCTCTTAAAAATTATGTTTGTGAAATGCGGAAAATCACTAAAAAATATAATTAAGTTTCTTTATTTGTTTCAAAAATAAAACGAAATATGATACAAATTATGACAGAATTAAAAGAATGGTGGAAACTTTATTATCGAATAAAAATTAAAAACAGCAAAGCAACGGTAGAATAATAGGGAAAATAAATGTAACCACTCTAATATTTTCTTTTTATATTTTTGGTCTTAACAAAAGCTTAGTAAAGCAGAAATTTTATTTTACTTTATCTCAAAATTACTTAATATCACAAAACGCAGTTGTCCTTTAGAAATTTATCTTGTAAGTGGTTGCAAAATCGAATCCTTAATTCTTATTACCTTAAAACGGAGCCACCAATTTTTACGAATCTTTATTGGCTACCAATGCTTTGCAAAAAATCAATGTGAGGGTCAAAAAAAATCGAAACCTAGATTTTTATTTTATTGTTATTTTTGTATTATGAGTTATCTATTTTATATGATGAGCCACCTTTTCTTGAAATTCCATTTTAGCTTTCATAATAGAAAGAAAACAGCTGCTGAACTACTTTTCTGGAAATCTATCTCAAAGTATCTAAGCTTTCTTTTCCTCCAATTGTACTGCAGTACTATTCTTGAACTATATTTTTTTTATAAATTCTGAATTTTTGGTTGCTTCGAAATATTTAAGTAAATTAGCTAAGTAAAAGTTAACCAAATGTACTGTAATTATTTCAATAAAGTCATTTTTTCCAAATCTTTTGTCATGTTTATTTATGGAACTTTTTAAAAATACAAAATGACATAAAGTAAATGCTTAAAATAGAAAACCCAGTAGAGAATTATTTGACAACATTCTTCCCGATGCACAACATAATATAATCAATGCAAAAAAATAATGAAAAAATATCAACCAACTCAATTACTGTATTTGTTTTCCTTTCTAAAATTGCTTGTTTGGGAAAACGAGGTTTTTTAAACATTTAAAACGGAATACGAACTCCTTGTTACGCTCTTCCCCCTCTAAATTGCATGCAATTTGTGGAGACAATGTCAGTTAATAACATCAATTTATTCGAGAAACATTCTTCATTATTGATTTGAAAGGGATCGATTGATTAGAACATTTTGTGCTTTAAGAGAACATTCAATAACTGCAAGTTCTATGACGAGTGTAAAATGAGTGGGCTCAGCTAAAAGAAAAAGAAAAGCGTTTTTTTTATTCCGTTCCATAAATTCAATTCTTTTCTATCAATACTTTGTTCTGAAGTTTGGCAAATTTAAGTTCCGTAAAGTAAAAGGTGCTACTCTTCAAAATGCAAGGTTTCAGCCGTTTCCTTATAAAATTTTATGTATTTATATTTAATCAATTAACCTTTTAAAATTTGGAAGGCCTTGTGTCAAACCTCTTGAGAAATTGGATTTTGATATTCCTTTTATTTTGCTTGATTTCCCTTTAATTTTTGCACCAGATTTTAGTCCTAACGCGACCACAGTTTATTATTGTTGCGTTTCATGAGCATTGTTTGTTTTGTTTAGAAAAGTATAGTTCTTTCCGATTTTCTTTCCAGATAATCATAAAATATATAAAGAGATAAATTAAAAATGCAAAATTTAACTACAGTTGCAGTTATGTAGAACCCAAGAAACAAAAACTAACGTTCAAACTTCTAATTACTGCTGATTACTGCTACACTAAACAATTTCAAAATTAAAAAGAAAAGTAATTGATTCTCTATGAAAATCTTTTGATGGAAAATCGTAGCAATCAATGATAGAAATGAAATAGTTAAGAATACGGTTAGCAATTAAGTGACTTCAGGAAAAACTGCCAGTCACAGAAAGTAATTGTTTTACAGTTTTACTCAATCTTATTGAACAAAAAACTGAGATGTTTTGATCCTTAATTTACAAAAAAAAAAAATCAGCTATTAACATGAAATAAATAATATTTATAACTGTATTTTCCGGTAAATTACTAATTTATACCTTATTTATGGTTTTAAAGACTCATAATTCGATTTCTATACACTAATGATTTGTAAAATTCTCCGAAGTCATGGGCTAAGAATGCAGAGATATTTTAAAGGTATTCGGGCAGTCAATTAAAACAGTAAAAAAAGTTCATAACTTGAAGAAATATATATCTACTTTTTATTTCTCTCCTTTGTTTTAATTACAGTTTTTAATTATTTCAGTACGATATTAACAAAGTTATCTTTGCTTAGTCAAGGATAGGTTTCTAAAAGTATTTTTAGAACTGAAAAAATATTAGGTTTCATAGGGAAAAACCGCAAAGACGATAGTAAAGGAAGATAATTTTCGATGATTTTTTTTCTTCTTTTGCGCAGATACTCACCACTGAGGCAGACAATTATAAATTATGCAGTTTCTTCAAGATTCCGCATGATTGTTCAATTATCAGGCCCATACTTTTAAGTAAACGTGTTGCTCATTCATTGAATAGATTTTACAAAGCATTACGGTTTCCTTTAACTCTAACGTTAATGCTATTTGAGCTTCACAGCGCATGCCTCGAAAATTTTGCTACAAGTCACTATGTCACAAAGGCAACGGTTCTCTGTTTTTTTCGGCGGCTGCGGAACTCTAAAGCTTCTTTTAGCGGAATATGGAGCATTTTTAGCGGCACCTGGACATTATAAAAAAAGCTCATTAGCAAGTGTGACTATTTTCGAGCAAAAAAAAAAAAAAAAAAAAAAAAAAAAGAAAAGAAAAACAGACTACTAACTGTTTTGAAAATGTTGTCATCTTAGGCCATTAAGAATTAATTGTTCTTGTTTTTCCAGTGGAGCAATCTATGGCCTAGATTTACATTTGTTACACCCATACGTCACACCCATTTATACGACTGACACATTCATACATCCATTCATTCATCTACGGATCGTAATTTTCCTGAACCAAAAAACGATCAATCTTCAATTCAGTACCCCTCAAGGGTATAATTTGTCATGGGAACATGGAGGACTTTGTGACGAGACAGTTTTAACTTGTCACCATCAGTCACCATTTCATACACGGGAAGTCATCGGCCGTCTAGACTCGGACTCTCGTTCTCATTAACGTGAGTCCAGCGCCCTGCCAACCAATCTATCTCGGACCTTTTGAAAGTGTTTTATGCGAAGAAAATGAATATTTCCATATAAGCAACCGAAATACTAAATTAATTATGGATTGCTGATTGAATATAAGATATCATCGCTGGTTAGAGAAAAAAAAATTAGAGATAAAATTTTAGAGCCCCTGTAATCCTTCTACGGAACCCTAGAATTCCGCGGAACACCTTTTGGGAACCGCTACTCTAGGGTGCAGAAAATAATGTTAGTGTTACGGTTAACGTACGACGAAGACTATGTAAAAGTTCTCTATCAATGAGCCGGATTTACTTTTAAAATAAATGTTATTTATAAAATCGTTCGATCTTCAAATGTAATTATAATAATAAATGCGAAAAGAAAAAAAATCTCGAAATCAATATCAAGGATTTACTTCACGCGCAATTGCAGAAGGATCCCTATGGGGGAAAATATTTTACGAGTTCTTACAATTAACAAAAATTGAGTAAGAATTTCAAAAACAAGTTAGTGGGGGAATTAATGATAACCGAGAAAAAGTATTAGGTTTCAATTTATTCCCATTAATTTAACTTATTTCCAGGAACTAATTATCTGAAACTAAATCTGTTTTAATTCATTAAAAAATTTTTGAGTTATTTTAATTGATAAATTTTTCATCTTGTTATAACAATCTATTTAATGAAGCGAAAATGAGAAGTTAGTAAGGGATGAAGGGATGATGCTTTCTACTTGAAAATACAAATAAAATTAAGTTAATGTTTTCAGATACGAAAGAAATACTTCTTTTTATTTCATAAAATGTATTTTGTTCTGTAAAAAACAAAGGCATTAGAATTTTAAGTAGTGATTTCTATTAGTAATTCAAATTATTAATCAATTGATAAATGTGGACGTATAACTTGCAGAAATCTTATGAAAGTTTCATTATTGGTTTACAGAAATCAATTTTTAATTAAACCAGCTTAAGTTGATTTCGCTGCGAAACTTGCTGTTTCATTATTTTTGTTTCCTACACAATAAATAGACGCTAAATATAAAAGATTTAATTAAATTTTAATAAGAATAATTTTATTTAAATTCGAGAAATATATTGATTAATTCTTGAAACTATAAAAAAATTTAATTAAAATAATCCAGATAAAAACGATGAATTTGCTCTTGTTGAAAACCAGCTGTAAAAGTGAAGATAAATTTTAAAAATTATTGTGTGTAGCAATTATTCATATTTAATTATAGAACAACCATAAATTTATTTAGTTTCATAAACAATACTCAGATTCAGGCCGCGGAACATTTGGAGCACTTTCCAAACTGTTCTGACAGTGCCGTTTGAAAACAAACTGAGACAAACTAATTCTTAAAATAAGAGTAGGATATACATTCTTACCATGTCTTTTTGTTATAAATAAACGATTTTGTTTATGGAAATCAAATGTTTTGAAAACCAACTTTTCAATTTAATACGAAATATTTCCGAACTCTGCAGCGACAATATTTTTTATCACTTTTTCATCATAAAAAAATTCATATAAGATACTAGCTGAATACAAGTTCTTCGCACGGAAGGAGTAAAAAATCAATAAATCAGCATTGAGAAACACTACGAAATCACGCTCAAAAATGTTTATCATATACCGACACAATTAATGAACTTGGTGGAAGAACCAGGCAAGTGAAATTTTTAGGGGAATTATTGAATCCGAGAAAATAAAAAAAAATTGTTATATCAATGCGGGTATGATTAATGTTACAGAACTGTTTTTGCCTTCACTCAAATGTTAACATTGCTATTACATCAGATTTTAGTATGCTTGCATAATTTTTATTTCAAATTAGGCAGGGGTAAATAAATAAAAACAAAGAAATAATTGTTCCTCTTTTTAATAAATTGGTAATAAAATAGTTCGGATGCAACTTTTTTTTAGTTCGGAAAATGTCACATACCTGGTTCTTTCACTAAGTTTCTCAATTAGTAGAGTTAAAATAATTAAAAAAGTTTTTAATTAATATTATTTGTTACCCTTTTTGCTGGCTTTACTATATTGAAGTAAGCAAAACCCGTTTTTTTGTAGTTAGAACAAAGATTGGAACAAAGATAAAATGTATTTAGTATCACTTCGCACGATGCTATTGAAATAAAACAAAACAAGCACAAAGCTTGTTTTGTTTTATTTCAATTAATTCATATTATCAATATTAATTAAGTATTAGTGTCAATAATAATATCGTGATTTTTTACGGCCCCCCAAATGAATAATTATATTTTCTCCATTATTTTTGCTTTTTAGTACGTAAATTTTCTTTTATACCAATTAACGTATTGCTAACATTAATTAAGCATTATTGTCGTCAATGAGTATGATGATTTCTTAAGGTTTTTCTAGATAGATATCTTTGCTCGATTACTTTTGCGTTCTAATACATAATTAATTTATCTTACTTCAATATGCATAAACTAAATTATGCGAACCAAATATATCATCACCAAATATATCAATATAATATTTTATACCTATATAAGTATATTTGGTACTTATTACATAACCCTTCAACATTTGAGTTTATACATATTTGTTCAGTGGCAGCCAACTAAAGCCGAATTTTTAAAAAAAATATATCAGAACTTCATAAGGATTTTGGAGCATGACCATTTCTCTATCTGACATTTGATTTACTGTTAAAATATTTATAAGTAGTAGTGTAAAAAATTTATTTCAATTCTAATTCTTTAAAATATTAATACACTATCTTAGCTACCTCTGGAAAAAATAACATTCTGAAACTACGGAAAACCCGTTGTTGAATTCTTATCAAAACCAATTCGTCAATTACCATAATACCAGTAGTACGTACATATTACAGTCAGTGATACATAGGAATTAAGCGTCATCTATGAATGGTGATTTTTTACTGTTCTCTTTCCCATTAATCTTTCTTCCATGAGCTTGACTTTTTGGAACATAGCTTATTTTATATCAATTAACACACATTATCAATATCAATTAAGCATTAGTGTCAATAACAATATGCATATTTTTTACGGTTACCCAATACGCGAATAAGTATCTTTTTATTTTAATTAGTATATTTTTAATAAATATATTTTTGCTTTTTAATTCAGAAGTTACATTTTTTTTAAATTTCAATTAATACATATTACAAACATTAATTAAGCATCATTGTCGTCAATGATAGTATGACGATTTCTTACGGTTCTTCTAGACAAATAAATACCTTTACGCCATTTCTTTTGCTTTCTAGTATATTTCTTATCATTTTATTTCAATATGCATGGATTAACTTAATTAAGCCTCATTGACGTCGATTTTTTATGTTTCTCCTAAATGAATTAGTACCACTTTCCCATTAATTTTTGCTTTTGAATACATAAATATTTTTCTTCTATTCCATTACCGTTGGTTTTAAGTAAGTCATTTTTTAGAAACACGTTCAGAAGAATTAATGTAAATACAATAAAAGCACGTGGTATCAGGCAAAGTATAAATTTTTTGACGAAGACCACTTGCGCTACCGGCTCTACTAGAGCCCCTGAATTAGACAGGCCGACTCATCATCTATTTTTGCTCCAAAAAGCTAACATAAGCACAATACTAACATAACGTTAACTTGTGAACTTTTTTGTTTCAATATTGCTTGATAGGTCAGCTCTGATAGTATTCGCGATCGCAACGCTCGAGTACGCCGTCTAGCGGGAGCCTGTAAATATCGGACATTAATTTATCACGTTTTCATTTAGTTCCATCGAAATCATTGACTGAATCAGACGGCATTTTTTAGCAGCAAATAAGAAACAAAATCTCCCTAAGGAAAAGGCCGAAGAACTTGAAAAAAATCTCCAGAATATTAGTAAATCTTTCAGGAACAGAACACGACAAACATTTGAAGAAAAATTCCTCAATTATTTTTAATTTCTATTATCAACAAACTTGCAACTGATGACTTCCGATTTCGGATACTGTTACAGATGTGTGTATTAAGGTAAAATGCATTTCTTCTGTCTTCAATTCATTACGAATTAAAGTGAAGTCAACATTGCTTTCGTCATTCCAGTGAATAAATATGAATTCAGAACATACAGAATTGTAATAGTTATAGCATATTCTTCTTCGTTATAGAATAGTATATATTTCTGTATCCATATAATTCGGAAAACAACAATAAAAAATTATCCAAGTTACTTGAAATAGTGCCATTTCTGCTGATTCTTAATTAATTTTAATCGTTTTCTTGATAAGTATTTTTTAGTTTTGAAAGAATAAGTTCAACTAGAATTCAGCTATTCTGTTTTTAGCTACATATTCAAATTCTTATCAATTATAAAATTTTGCTGTGTAGTATGTTATCTAAAAGTAATGAAGGGATAAACTATGTATCTATTACTTGAGAATAAAGTTTTCAAACAAGGGACATATCATTTTGGAATTCTCCGAGAATTATAAATCAGGTAAGTGCAATGATTTTTACAATAAAAAATTTGCTTGTAAATATTTTTTTTTCATTTGATGATAGTTCTCTACAGAATGCTTTTTTACGTCTGATTAAGAAGTATACGAATAAAAAGAGAAACAATATGGAAGTTTTTATTTCAATGTAAAGAATTCTTGAAATCGTTTTTTTATCCTAAGAATTCTTTATTTTCCGTTTTTTAGTTTATAATTTTTTGATAAAAATTGTTCTCAAAATATTTTTTTTGAAAAATTAAATGGTATAACATTATGTGTTTATGTATACTTCTTGTATATTCCAATGTTTGAAGTAATATGATTCAGAAAAGTATGGAATAAAAATTCGGTACTTACTTATTAACGCCACCGCCGCTACAGATTTGGCGGTTTTTAAGTGCCGCTAATCTACACTTAAAATTTTTGCGACAATTTATAAAATAAAACACTTTATTTAAAATCAAAATAGTCAATCGGATTTCGGTGGAAAATGAGCTGATATAGAGTTTAGCAAAGATTCAAAACAATCATATCGCCATATGAACTCTGATAAATAAGATTCCAAATGAAATAACATTTCCAAAACGAACGTTTACCAAGATAAAGTTTTATGTTGTGGGAATTGGTACATTTTCGTTTTTTCGGTAAAATATTTCCCTCCTAAAAAAATACAATTGCATCTTGTTTTGTTTTTGGCAAATCCCAAAGACGAATTTTTGTAGCACTAAAAATGGCGACAAAAAAGAATTGTTCATTTGTTTTTGTTTCGTCAGCATTCTTTATTTTACGTTTCTTAGTTTCTAAATAATGATTTTTATTGAAACTTGAAATTTTTTGATAAAAATTGTTGTTAAAAAACTTTGTTTACAAAATTAAATTTCATAAAATTATGAGGCTTATGTATACTTTTTGTTCATTTTAATTTTTGAAGTAATATGATTCTTAAAACTATAGAATGTAAAGTTTAAATGGGCCTTTCATGTTATATCATTAAATTTAGTAAAACTATTTCTCGGGCATTAGGTTTTAACTCTTATAAGAATATGCATATTTTTTTCTGTTAATGTACAAATATTTCTCCGATGTGTTTTGGATATTCCTTCTCTAATAAAAAGAGATACCATTTTGTTTTCGTTTGCATAAGAAAGAATATCAAGCATTTTTCTTTTTTAAATTTAATTAGTCACAATAAAGAAGGAACGTTGCAATGCTACATGCTACATTAACGACGTCTCTAGAGTAACTGAATGACGGTTCATGTAGAAATCACAGGTAAGCGTCTCATACAACAACGCCCCCTATAGTTTGTTGCGATCGCGAATTGGAGCCTTAAAGGCTCTACATGTAATGTTCGTTGAATTCATCTGACGTAGCGAATATAAAATAATTAATATATTTAAATGCGTGCAATAAACTATTTTTGCTCAAACAGAGCTATAAGCTAGCAATTAATACTGATGTTATCTTGAAAATATGGAATAAGAGATGAAATTATTCAATGAAATGGAATAAAAGATGGAAACGTAACTATAAAAGATTGAGTATTGTCAGTACTTTAAAGATAACATCAATGATGTTTGTTAACTTATAACTCAATTCAAAAGAGTTAGTTTATTGCGCATTCTGTATTACTTTTTTTTTGATTCGTTAAGGCAGGTTATCTAAATGATCAACGTGATTGTGATCATTCAAATAACGTCAACTGATTAATATTATTAAATTTATCTGAAACCACGTGTTTATCTTCTTCTTTCAAATCCCCATTTCTGGCCGAGTTATACAAGGTCCATGAGTTTGTTCACCTTCAAAAAGTTTAAAACAAGTAAGGGTCTTTCTATGAGGTCTTGTTTTAAAAGACCGAGGCAGTCCAGTAGATGTTCAGGGGATGCCTGGGCCGAAGAGCACTTGGTACAGAGGGCAAAACCCTTTTCTCCTCCAGAGTACCTCAGTGATTTCAGGTGTCAACAGCGGAAACGTGTGATGGCGGTTTGAGACTGACGGTCTTTGTCAGCTGTCAAACAGCTACACGGTCTGGTACCAATTGTGACTTTTTTCTTTTCTTTTCTTTTCTTCCAGACATGGACACGTACCTAGGTTTGCAAAACCCTTAACCGTATAGTCCACGTCTGGACGACAGTCTAGCTCGCACAAAACTCGGCACGTAAGTAAACCATTTCAAAATTCAAAACTGCACAATACAGATGATACAGATGACAATAATTCGTATCACATTAGTTAAATTTATATTTAAGAAAAAAAAATTGAAGCAAAGAGAACAATAAATGAAGCGAATTTTGTTATATACATAATAATTGAAAAAAATAGAAGCAAAAAGAAAACAAATAAAGAAAATGTAAACGAGGACGAAATGTATAGTGAAGGACAAAATCAAAAACTGTTAAACACTATCAAGATTACATAAAAAATCAGGATTAATTAAAATTTTAATAAGGAGTCGTTTTCTGCTAGAAAATTCATTACGTTAATTAATTTAGAGTTTAATGTTTTATTTGTAAGAAAGTTTTTTTGCCAAATGTGTAAATTATTAATGTTTGAAAGTCGTGTATGCCATGATATTGTGTAAAGACAAGTTGATAAGTAATGCTCTGGTGTACCTGGTTGACCACAGGTACGAGGTTTGTACGTACAAAGGTTTGTATCCGAGATATGAAGGTAATGAAAGAAAGAAGGAAAAGGGCCGTGACCTGTTAGGAACCAGATGACTTGTTTAATTGGAATTGAATTAAAGTAGTTGACATTATTGATGATGTTAAACAGACGTCTTCTTCTATCGGAATTATTCCATTGGTTTTGCCAATTACTAGATAAAGATTTTTTAAGAGATTGTTTTAGGTGTGAAACAGGGAGAGGAAATGAATAATTTTTAATGCTTTGTGTTGCTTTTTTGGCCAATTCGTCCGCTCTCTCATTACCTTCTTTATTGTTATGCGCTTTAATCCAAGAGATTTGAATCGCGGTGTCCATTAGTGCATGTTGAATCTCTTTGGTTATGAGGTTAGTTGATCCTGCGTCTTTAATTGATGTTATTGAGGCTTTAGAGTCTGACCAGATTATGAAATTTATTTGTCTGTTAAAGTTTGAGTTATTTTTGATGTGTTTTAAACATTCTAATATTGCCAATTGTTCGGCCTGAAAAATAGAGTTGTTAATATCCAATGTGAAGGTTTGTGAATGAGCATTGTTAAGAAATGCGAATGCAGTGCCTGTTTCACTTTTGGAACCGTCTGTGAAGAAGTTGGTATCTTTTCTAAAGTCGTAGTTACCTTGCTCTGTTAAAGAGATTTTGTTTTTTATATAATAAGATGGGTGATAAATTGGCACTTTTAATTTATTTTCATAGTCCTGATGATTATAACTTATCTGATGGAAGAATGCATTTTTTTTTAAATTTGAGTTAATGTTGTTGAGCATGACAAGAGCATAATCTGGTCTGGAAGGGGGGAATATTTGTTAAAACATGAAGAGCTGCCGTGGGGGTAGAGTGGCATGCCCTGGTCATATTCAAAAGGAATTTGCGTTGAATCGAAATTAAGGTTCTAGATATCCGGGGAGAGAGAGAAAAGTACATTGACTGTGGTAAATTTTAAATATCATGAGTTGTCCTGAGCAACACCATTATGCCAGATAATAATGAATGATGCAGTTAACCTTTATTTTGAGGGGATGAATTGCTAAAAATGTGTTCTGATTATCTAATAACGCAAATCCGTCGAAAAGAGCAACAAAGAATTTCTGCGTATGTCCGTTTATGTAAACCAGATTGCGGATATACCGTAAGCTCTAAGAATGCGAGATTCAAAATGAATCTAAATGAGTGAAACTGTAAACAAATTAAGAAGACAGATTTGATTGCCTGAATGATCAGCATATTTCATCGCAGATTTCAAGTACCTTAAGATCAATATAGAAGAAACAACGGGTATTGTACGTATATTCACCGATCCCACTGGCGCCGTTCCTTACGAGGATAAGAAAGGCTGTAATTGATCCAAAAAACAATATTACTTGAAGCTTGGTTTTTCAAGTTTTAGGCTAAATCTTCAATTCTAAGCGCCACCTTACTCGGGCAGACTTTTTTTTCTTCATTTATTTATTAAAATTTTTTGAAACAAGCGCAACAGACGAAATTTATGCTTGATATCAGAATCCAGAAGCAATTTTTTTTAAAATTCTTATTTCATCCTGGAAAATTGCTACAAATTTCGTCCCTAGAATAGATTAGAAAAAAATACTAGTGCATGGAATACCCCTTACTTTTTTGGATTTTTATCTGAAAAAGAATAGTGTGCGAATTACCAGGCAAACGGCATTCAACCTTAAAACGTGAGTGTAGAAAATGCCAGTCAATAGCCTAGCCCTAAATATAAACGTATTAGTGTAGAGAATATCGATCAGTAGTCCTTTTCCTTAAAAAAATATCAGTGTAGGCAGGGGTCTGTCCAGGCCGAATTTACTACTGTTTAGCGGTACCTTCACAAATTCATTTTTTGAAAAAACGACAGTTTCTCAAATTCAACTTTAGGAAAAACAGTAGTTTCATAAAATAATTTTTTTAGAAGAAACGATAAATCAATATTTTTACCATATTTTTGTGTTGATTTTTTAATACAATTTTTAATTTTTCACAAATAATGTCCAAATTTTTACAAAATAGGTACCTCTCAGAAAAACCTAGATAGACCTCTGGTGGGGAATACCAGGCAAGTGTATGCCGGGAATTGTGACTAATGAGTATTTTTTTTTTCAAATGAACCAAAAGACATGGTTATTATTTATAATTACGGGACTAACAGTGATAATCCTTCAAAAATTATTAAAATAAATAAATAATGAAAGTTTGTTATTTAGTAAAAATATATTAAAAGTGGATTAAGTTACTCCGGTGGCCCAGCTTCAGTTAACATTATTTTCCAAAAGATGTTAAAGGATTTTTCTCTAACAACCCGTTCTAAAGCAATTACGAACACGTGTCTTCGAGATTTCGATAATTAAGAACGATTTAATCTAGAGAGCTGAGAAAAATGCTAGTGATTAAAGCATTAGCAATTTGTAATTATTCATCGATAAAGCCCATTAAAAGATATTTAAGGAAAGTTTAATTTGTGAAAATGGGTTTTGTAATAACGATGGGTTTCGAATTTTTCAATAGTTAGCGCAAGCAATGACAGACAGAGTGTTTACAAACTGTCAAAAAAAAAAAAAAAAAAATGAGTGAAAGAAGCGCGATCTAAATCAATGCTCAAGTTACTTGAAGAGTTACATGCTGTCAGATTTGCACTTTTATATATACAGAAGTTACGAAGTAAGTGATAAAAAGTACATACTTTATTGCAAACATTTTCGGGCTTTTGATCCTGAAAATATGGTGGTTAACTTCAATTTGGCAAATATGATTCCAGTATTAGTATAATCAAAAGATTTAGACCAGTGGCTTAAATAGCACCCCACAACGAGGGGTGATATTTAAACGAATTTAATTTTATGCAAATCTACTTCTAAGTTGACTGATAAAAAAAACAATTTAAAGAATTAAGGTTATAAGAAAAAGAGTTATAATTTCATAAAATAATTCAATTTCATGCTAATATATTACTAAGTTCACTGATAAAAAAAAGTGTCAAAAACACTGATGTTTACATCAAATTATCATAATTGCCATTTATGTGTCTAAATACTTAGGCTTTCAGCCTGTCATTTAAAATTATTGTACACCCCTTACTATATGAATTCAATAAAAAATTTTAATTCTCTTTACAAATAAGAATCGCAATCAACTGAACTTGGAATATAATTATTGTAAGAAAGTGAGTCATTATTATAAGGATAAATTTCATTTCAATGTGGTAAGTCAGCAAGTGTGCACAATGTTCCAATTTAGTTCTTTCTTTCGGAATTCCACCTTTCCATTGCAATTATTAATTCCTTATTAATTAATATTAAAATAATTGAATTTCAAATATACAAAAAATATTAATTAAAACAAAATGAATGATTATAAATATCCTTTCATAATGTTCTTGTCTCAAATTATAATTTTAAAAGATTTGTGTTGAGTCTAAGATAGGGCGCATTTATAAATCTTGCAGGGGGGGAGTGGCACCTTAGTCTATGCACGCCACTGTCTTAAGCCCGCAATTTTAACTTTAATTTTTACTTGCTTTTCTACACCTCTGGAAATACTTAAAATATAAACTCATGGCCAAAAGTTAAGAAATGAATTCATATTTAGGAACATTAAATGAACTACGCCACAACAACTTCAGGCATGGATTGCAAAATTCAGGTCAAACTTTTTTAAGCTTAAATTTTTTTACAATTTAGAATTTTTCTTTTAAAAAAATGTTGCCAGTTGTTTTTGAAATTCAGGAATATTGTCGAAAATTCTAATTATTTTTTTATTATAAATTTTTTTAAATGTTAAAAAAAAATTTCAAACGATGCTAAACTAACATAATCTATGCTTGAAAATGTTGTAGTAGTTGCATTTAATAGCAATAAATGCTCATATCTAGCGAAATTTTTCAGGATTTTTTTTTTCAAGTTTTAAAACTATATTTGTGTTATTAATTAAAAATTACACTAACAATTAGTTTAATTTTATTGAATATTTCTGCAGTTATAGTAAGAAAACGCTAGGCAAAAAGATTTAGAAGCTTAAAATTACTAAGAAGTATAAGTGCTCAGGATTTACGACTGAATAAAAAAATTTAACTTTCGATAATTTCTTTGAGAATTATTAAGTGTTGAACTTAATGGAAAAAATATCATACGAGCTGCTCTACATGCAAGAAATTTGGCCATATTTGCATATAAACTTAACAGAGTTTTTTTTTTTCAAATTTAAAATTTTTTTAAAAAAATATAGCAATTTTTAGTTCTTTTATTACAAAATTTTCTCCCTTTTTTATTGCTTTAAGTTACGTTTTGATGTGCCGCTCAGAATTTACACGACTTAAAAGCTTGAAATTTTGAATTTGTATTGAAATCTGTAAGGGAAATTTGATGAGCTAAAAAAATTATAGTTCTATTATTAGTTTAAAAATTATTAACTGTTAAACTTAAAGTTAAAAAAACACATATTGATCATTGATCGCAACTAGCGATGAAATTTGACGTTATGATAGGACCATTTTGCATTATAATTTTAAGATTCCATCTGTACTTGAAATATAATTATTAAATCATAAGTTATTAAAGTATTCCATTTTTATTTTACACACAGTATATGGTACTAGTTTAAAAATATATTTACACAGAATGTTTGAAACTATATATCTACTATGAAATTAAGCGAAATTCTCATATATTAGTTTTTTATTTTTATATCCTTACTAAATGTTGCAAGCTTATAACGCATGACTTTTATTTCAGCTCAATGAAACTTGTTCTTCAAATATATCCTTATATTGTTCGTCAAATACACCTTCAACATTCTGTACATTTAATAATTATCCACATAACTTCATCAGTAAGTGATTAATATCAATGATGTCATTACCACAAGAAAATCATTGCCGAATGTATAATTACTTAAAACCAATGTTAAAGATGTAATTGAACTTTTGTAATTTTAGTTTAACTCACATGTAACTTCAACGCATAAATATCTTTAAATCAGATTTTTATTATTTGTATTAAAATACATTATAAGACTTAATGAAATATATTACAAAATTAATTATTACATTAAAAAATTAATCACAAAAGAGATCACAAAAACTATTACAAAAAGTTTACATATCTATTGCAAAAAAGTGTTTACTTTATTTTTGGCGTATAAAAGTTTCTAATTTGCTTAGCACACTTGAGGATCAATAAATATTTAAATCTGTTCAACAGTAAAACGTGGTCAAGCCATAAAATAATATTAGTTTTATCACGAATCGTTCAGTATTACTATGAAATATTTACATTATAAAGAACATTTATACTATTAAATACAGTTTTAATTTCTTATTTTAATTTATTTTTCTGTAAAATTCATTACATTTAGGATTCAGCTAATAAATAAATCACGTCATTATATCCAAATTTTCACATATTAAGCGTAAAGGCTTAGGGCTAATAAAAGCCTTTTGAAACCAACGGTATTCAAGTAAGAAGCATTCCTCCTACCCCGAGGTAATCTCAATGGCTTGTAATAGTATGCTTTGTGCACCTGTCACTTCCATAGCGGCTATATTATCACTCAAAAGACTTCCGGCTATCAGCTTTGAAACTCCTAATGACCTTCCACCTTTCAATAACTTCTTTACTATATTTAGGGAGGTAAATAAGAAAAAAGGCCTTTTTTCTATTCCTTATCTTTACAGTTAAGTTTTCAACTCAAATTTTTACACTAATTTTCGGACATTTGGCTGAAATTATTGAACATATTGGCAGTTATTGGCTTTCATTAACTCGATTCCTCGTTTTACTCTATTACGATGGTTCATTTCTTATAAGATTCTTAAACTTTTTTTTTTGAGTTGATTATTTCTATTTATCCATTTTTACACCCGATAACATGTTTTTTCTTTAAATTCAAAGATTACTTGATGTTGTAAAAATATTCGACATAACCAAGAAGGTAAATGATTTCTCAACCTAATTAATTTCAGCCCCCATTATAAACCATCGCCCAAGAATATTTTCAAAAAATTTGAGAGGCTCAAAAAATAATAAACCAAATTAAGTGCAATTTTAATTGAAAGTACATTAAATTTGACAAAAATGATGACATCAAAATATAATTGTAAAAACTCAAAACCCGTAATTAATGTGCATCACAATCAGGTCGTAGCTTAAAAATCATGCTGCGAAAAGGATTCTTTAGTGGAGTTTAATATAGCTCAGGACATCCCTTAACGACTGCTCAGATCTCTCAACGAATTCTTATTTTATTTAGAAATATAATAAAAATTTTGTAACAATAAATCCGACTTCTCATGACATTCAAATGAAATGAATGTAAAGAAGTGCTTTAACCCACGACAGGTTTCATGCACCGGGAATGCAAACTGCAATTATTCTGTCATCACGCACCACACATATATTCTTTAGGATTCAGGTCCAGATGATTGGTAGGCTCCTCCCTCTTCTGAATATCTTCGGCTTCACCAGCTTAACAGTGAGGAGATAAACGTTAACATAGACAAAAATGAAATAGGATCATATTGGATCATCCACAAAAATGATAGGATAATACAGCAGCTGTAAACAATTTAAATATGACCCTAATATCTCAACCTCTTACTTCATCGAAGTCAGGATTCCTTCATGGAGAAAGCGTGAGTCTCAGCGATCTTCCAACACCATACCGGCTCAGACTATAATACCTCAACCTCCAAAGTAATGTTTTTTTTTTTTATATCGGAAGGATGACACCGTTTTCCTGGTTCTCCCCATGTCTAACGTCAAAGCTGTGATGGAGAGCGTTCGTCTTCTAATGAGGTGACCGGGTTCGAATCCCAGTTCTGACTGATCGATGCAAATTCCAGATCCAGCTTTCACCGACCACAGTGATGACGAAAAATATCCTCAGTGGTAGACGCATCATGGGTTAGAGTCCCCTTTCCATCAGGCTAATCTTGATAGGTTTTTGCAGTTTGCCTCTACATGTAACGGAAATGCGGGTTAGTTCCATCAAAAAGTCCTCCACGAATTCAAATTTCTCACAATACTTGATCCAGGAGAGTTCCCTCGTCTTTTGGATTGGGTTCAAAATTACAAGGCTAAGTAGTTGAACATTAGTAGTCGTAAATCCAAAAATTGGATCGGCTGTTCAATGACGGCTATTAAATATGAAATAAAATATGTAACGTCGAGAATCATTGATTAAACAAAATTAGGACTCATCAGGGAAAAGAACTTTCACCCACTGCACCTGTATCCAAGGTTGATGTTGCCTATAACAGTTCAGACGGATTCTCTTGTGACCTGGAGTATCAGAAAATAGCTTTGTTTACCCTGAAGTAGGGGCTATATGCAAAATTGTTCAGTCTCGCCGTAGTCAGCCAGTTGATTTTTATGAACTTTTCCAAACAGCCCAGTTATACAGGGTTAGGCTGATCGAAATAATATTTTGAGTTCGATGATAAAGAGACAAACTAAGTCTCGAGACTTAAATCCTGTGAAACAATCCTGGGATGTTCTTAGAGTAATAATTGCAGCTAGCCATTCCCTTTCAGATATTTCAGAAGGCTAAGATTTTTGTTTATTAGTGAATGAGATCTATTGTCCAAAAACCCTCCTTTTTGGAACTGTATTGCCTTCATATAAGGGTAATATCACATATGCAACCAACATCTATTTGTAGAAGAGAGAAGGCCTCCGCGCGGGTTATCAAATACGAGAAATCGTATCCTTTAGTAGTCTAAACGTTGTGCCCTCCTTCCTAATAATTCCACACAGCAGTTTAGTAGCCTGAAAGTTGTGTAATCTTTCCTATTTCCCTCCATTACGTCCGACTATTAAACTGATCCGTGCGGAGGTCACTCTTTTAGGAAGTATTGATACATCCTCTACAAGTGATATTTGCTACCACTTTCGAAATATCAGCAGTTATGCCCATGGATGCATGATCTTAATTTCATATCAATACCCTTTTCTTATCTTTTTTGTCATACTTTTATGAACCCTTATATAAAATTTAACATGATCTACTTCATTATTTTTGATTTGCGATCAAAAATGCGTATGTTCCTTAACATTTGAAGTTTTATGCAGGATATTCTTGAAAAAAAATGCTAAATGAATAAATATTGAACGAACATCAAGGACGAACAGTAAACATATGAAACAAAAAGTACGAAAGTAATGTAAATAAATCAGTTAAAATTGAAGAAACAAGCAAACAAAAATAAATAATTTTCTTCACAGGAAGTGTTATTAAAAATTTACAAAAGCTTTATTCCATGCATATTTTAAGGCATATTCTGTTCAAAATACTCCTTAGTGTTTGGACCTTCCATGAGTTTCTGTTATTTACTTTCAGAAAAATATTCTTGATAATGTATGTTGTTGAATTGTGTTAAAATGTAATACTTATATTTCAAAATATTTTTCAATTATATTCCTCCTTAAATAAAGTTTATTTATTTTCCTTATGGATATTTTTAATGTCTTTTTTCACCTATAACATAACATAAAAATGAAAGATATAAAACAATCTCATAGATATCGGTATTTGCGTTAAACCATAATATCGGTACCTCGTACGATTATACGGTTCTAATTTTCTAGAGCTTCAATTAGGTGTTAAAATGAATTATTTTTACTGTCCGGATGAACCACTTGTATTGTTAAAGAAGTACTTTTATTTGGTTCAACTTAGAGTTTAATGTTTGACCTAAATTAACTTGTAAATTATTTTAGTTTCAAAACTTTATTATTTAATTTAATAGCCCAACAACTTTGCTTACAAATTTATCTGCCTAATGAGTGGTACTGCGTAATTAGAAAAAATGTTGATGCAGTTTTTATTTCAATAATAAATTTAATCTATGCTGCAAAAGCTAAGTTTCTGAGAACCGAAATTGTTTTGGAAAAAACGTGAATCGAGAAAAGTTATATAAAATGATAGAATACAGTTATCACTGTTAAATAAACTCAAATCGTATTGAGTTAATTTAGTTAAAACATTTTGAAAACTTACACATGTTTCCTATTTTTAATTAAAAGGATTTTATATATTTCTTGAAGACCAATTTATCAAATCTAAAACCTTTATTTTCATGAAAAAGCCATTCACTTGAATTTAGTTTGAAATACTGGATTTGTGTAAGGATTTAAATGAATCGTTCTTATCTTAGCTTATATATTTGTCTGAAACAATTCAAGTTGAAATATAATAAAGCATATGACAAGTTAGAAAATGCTCCTGTATTTTATTCCTTTGAAAATGACATTGTTTTCTTTCTATGAAATGTTAGAGGAAAGTTTTTGATTTCTAAGTAAACAGGATATTTTGAAAAGCCGTGATCAAAGATTTCAGAAATTGTATTAGGATTTATATTGAAACAAAAAATTTTTACTAGTTTGTAACTTATGACATATATAAAACTCTTTATATCTTTTTGAATTCTAGCATTCTAACCACTGACACTCTGAGAGTGTGACATGCAAGTCAAAATGCATCTGTCATAAAATCGATAATGACGTTTAACGGCAGGAAAATATCGCAGAAATTGATAATAGTTTTCTTCGTTTTCGATAAAACCCTGGACATTTAGAGCTTCGTTGTGCTCTTCTGTTTTGCTACGTGCATCTATAAATTTCTTAGAAGTAACTAAAAATATTTCTTTGAAAAAGATGATTAGAGAAGTTAATTACATAAATACGAGGCTTGGGAACAATAGTATCAGACATTTCGATAAGATCCAGTTTTTTTTAATTTAAAAGAAAGAAAAAGAATAAAACAAGATTTTTCAAAATAGGCAGGTTTAGATGCTTGATATTTTTCATTTTCTTTAAATTTTCAGAATATGTTCCTTATATTAAACTATTTGATACGTTTTTTTTACTTAATTGAAAAAAAACTCTTTCCAGAGGTATCGGAGGTAAATATTGAGAATCATCTGTAATTTTGAGAAAAATAAATAATTTTACTGGGTAAAACTTTTAGTGCAACAAGTGAAAAGCAGCACAGAACATCATTTTATAATTAAGACATAAATACTTTCGGAAGACCTTTGTGTCGAATGTTCAAATATCTTTAGAAAAGGGTTATTTTCGTAGATTTGGCCAGTTATCTACCGATATTGAATCCAGTACCAATATTGAACCAAATATATAGATTTCTGATTCCAATTAGTAGTACCTAAAAAAATGTAACGTGCGTCGTGCATATTTAGCCTGGCCTTTAAATTAACCTTAAAGTAGCAAGAAACTAAAATTTTGCACAACATTCACTGTCCTTAACTGCTTTTATCAAAACTAAACTAGACAAGTATGAAATTTACTGGAAAAAAGGCTCAAATATAACAGAAACAAAACTAAACAGCAGACCTATGGTAACTGATTCAACTTTGTTATAAAAGTTTGAGTTCCATATCTGTGTACAGAAATAGTTATAGGAATTCCGTTAATTGTCTTAAAAATGTGATTTAGGCCTAATATGAAGACCTCTGCGGAGGTGAGCAGCAGTTTTAATTTAGAACTTACTGAGGAGAAGGGGCCAAAAGGGGACTAGCACTTTGCTACCTAGTTGAGTGATATTATTTCGATGTATATTTTTATGCTGAATTTAATGAACCTCTCCAATGTCGATACAACCAATAGATCAAAAGTCATTGAAGCTTTTATGGATAAATAGTATGATACATTGCTGTGCAGAGTATCAAAACTAAACTAGACAAGAATGAAATTTACTGGAAAAAAGGCTCAAATACAACAGAAGCAAAACTAAACAGCAGACCTATGGTAAAAGATTCAACTTTGTTATAAAAGTTTGAGTTCCATATCTGTGTACAGAAATAGTTATAGGAATTCCGTTAATTGTCTTAAAAATGTGATTTAGGCCTAATATGAAGACCTCTGCGGAGGTGAGCAGCAGTTTTAATTTAGAACTTACTGAGGAGAAGGGGCGAAAAGGGGACTAGCACTTTGCTACCTAGTTGAGTGATATTATTTCGATGTATATTTTTATGCTGAATTTAATGAACCTCTCCAATGTCGATACAACCAATAGATCAAAAGTCATTGAAGCTTTTATGGATAAATAGTATGATACATTGCTGTGCAGAGTATCAAAACTAAACTAGACAAGAATGAAATTTACTGGAAAAAAGGCTCAAATACAACAGAAGCAAAACTAAACAGCAGACCTATGGTAAAAGATTCAACTTTGTTATAAAAGTTTGAGTTCCATATCTGTGTACAGAAATAGTTATAGGAATTCCGTTAATTGTCTTAAAAATGTGATTTAGGCCTAATATGAAGACCTCTGCGGAGGTGAGCAGCAGTTTTAATTTAGAACTTACTGAGGAGAAGGGGCCAAAAGGGGACTAGCACTTTGCTACCTAGTTGAGTGATATTATTTCGATGTATATTTTTATGCTGAATTTAATGAACCTCTCCAATGTCGATACAACCAATAGATCAAAAGTCATTGAAGCTTTTATGGATAAATAGTATGATACATTGCTGTGTAGAGTAACAATTATCCTATGGTTCCTTGTTTCAGATTCTATGGTTTCTTTAGGATTAATCAAATGACATAAAACCAAAACAAAACCAGTTTACAGAAATAGTATACCTTATTTGGGACATATTAGCTCTCCGATATATTATTTTACCTTGAATGGAATTAGGATTTTGAACAATTAGACAAACAGTTTAGAAGTAATTGAAATTTTATTTCAAAACATAATAAATTGGAAATGAAACATAACATAAAACATAATAAATAAAACGATGGAAGAAAGAAAACTTTTAGCCGCAAATCGTTTTATTCGATAAAAATTTTAATTGATCCGTTTGAGATGATAGTGTAAAAAACGAATGTTTTGCTTAGGATTAGAATTACGCATTGTTTAATGAAGGTGGCTGCGTTTTCTGGTTTTTTTTTAAAAGTAAAAATAAATATTTCTTAACTTATCACCTTATTAAAACAAAAAAAAAAATTTTATTGGAAGTTTATTTGTCGTTTTGAAATACTTATTTTTGAGTTATGTGTGATAAACTTAAAATAAGCATAGAAGGTATGTAATTAGTCCTGAAATAGTTACACCCTCAGGAAAATCTATTTAACAATGATATTGGCGCCTTAATTATACTGTTTAAATTTTCTCTGAACTTAATAAAATGTTAAAGAAAATCATGGTTCTATCCAAGATGAAAAATAGTATCATGTAGACAATTATATGGAGAATCGATTCGCATGATTATATGGTGCAACAAGGAAATACTCAGCCCTACAAAAACGGAGGAGACACTTTCAGTTTTTGACATTTTCTAAAAATTTCTCAAAAAATACTTAAAAAGTTTTTTTTTAACTTCGGAGATAATTATAGTGATTTTTCATGATTATCAATAAGGTTTAAAGCTTTCAGAGATTCAAGGGACCGACAATAAAGGACGAATGAAAACAAATATTTTTGACCTCTCTATGCTAGAAAATCAAGCAATAAGTTCGTAACTTTTATCGATTAATTAGGTTGTTATTTTCAATAACTGTGTAACATTTCATTACCTAACTTAAATATTTATGGAGGTGTGGACATTTTTATAAAAAAGAAACCAATTTATTTGTCTTACGTTTAATCTTTCAATGACTTTAATATATTAAATAAAATTTTTAAGCAATTTCAAATTAATTACAAAATTTTTCTTTTAAAATTTACAAGAAAATTTGTTAAAAACTGCTTAAGATATGACTACTTAAATTAGTTCTTTTATACTGCGCAGGTGTGAATGAAATTTAAACATATTTTTTTCGATATTTTTCAGTGATCATATCTATTTGTCGATCTGTTTATAACTTAAATGTGCTTTCTATTTAAGCCTGACTTCAAATCAAAAACATGGGTTCATTCAATAAAAAATAGTTTTATTGGTTTTTGTGTTATATTTTTGTTGTCGAATTGCACTAGTTTCATAAGAAACTAAATATATATTCGTTATTTTAAAATTATAAATTTTATTTATTTCAGCAATACAATTTAGTTAAAAAAAGTTAAATAATCAACAATATTTTTTAAAGTATTAATAATAACTAGTGGGCTGTGCCCCCTGCTCGCTAACGCTAGCCAACCCCCGAAAATTGCTACGCAATCTTATATGGTTTGCTTCGCAAACCAAGCTCGCTTCGCTCGCTACTAACTTAGGTACATTGCAAATGCACAAAATTCTAAGAATTCAAAACAATCATTCAAATCCATATAACAACTTTTTTTTTAAAAAAAAATTACATTTTTTTAGTAAATACTAAGTCATTAAAATAAATTGGAATTCAAATAAATGACACGTAATTCGTTAAACCTATTAGAGATGTGCTATAGTATAAAATCTTAAGATAAAATTTCTAAAACTGATATCTCTTTAAAAAGGTTAAAATTTTGGCTATAATTGAGTCTATTAAAATTTAAATAAGAGAAATTGCAATGGAAAAACCCTGCATAAACAAAACATTGAATTTCGGAAGAAATCTCGTTTGGTGAGAATGCTCTCTCTTGTCAAAAAATACAAAATAAACTGACCTCAAATAAAACTCCAAGGACTTCGAATCAAATAATTAAGGAAACTACTATCACGTTTAATATAAAAGGAAGATTTATTAACTAAACAATAAAATTACAGCATCGCAGTTCCAAAAAACAAATCTCACACTCACTCAAAAAAACAATTTACCTTCTAATTAGTCACCATAGCAACCACAAAACTCTTCTCGTTACCATCCATAAACTGATATACAATAAATAAATTATTTAACAAAAAATACGATGCGCATAAGCACATAATATTTTACACTCTGGTTATTTCCGTTTCCGTTTTTAGAAGCGCTATATGTTGAGCCACCCAATCTAGATTTGGCATGTGACATTTTTAGCGGCAATTATTGGTTGATTTTCTAGCGTTGCCATTCGGAGAGTTGTAATGAGGCTTTTTTTTATCGCCGTGTAAGAGAAATATATATATAGATAATATTAAGCTGCTTTCTTTATCGCTAAATTCATAAAAAAACCTATAATCTACCAAATGTTTCTACTCATAGAACGACAGTTTTAAATAGAGTAAAGCATTTTGAATCGTATGCCTCAGCTTAAAAGAGATAGTCTATGTCCATAACAATCATTGTAAATATTTGTTTTGATTTAGTGGTCGAAGTTAAAATTATAGTCCACTACGTTAGCGTTTTTAACTTACGGATTTTTGCAAAACCTTTCATTTTCACTTACGTAAGTTGGATAATTTTTCATGGGCGCATGAGCAATTACTTGAAATCTTACGCAAGGGAAAGTGCAAACGATAACGTAAATTGGCGAAATCTCCCTAATAACTTGCAATAATCAACCGGACACCAAACGTGATGGTAAAAGGAAAAAAAAAACATACTTTTATGGAAGAAAATCCCCACAGTGCAGGCGTCATTTTTAATAAATCTTGTTTAATAGTACAAAATGAAATTTGTGGAAAACCTCATAATTTTGAGCTAACAGAAACTACGTAAAAAATTACTTGAAACTCTTTAAATTTTTAAGATATTCAAATTGGACTTTTTTTATTACTTGCTAAATAACAATTCAATACGCAATTATGAAAAATTTGTAAACTTTTTTCTCGCATGCGCTGTATAAAAGATCTATTATAAATAATAATTTCTTTCACAGTTTTTAGCGAATTTTTTTTTAAATTTTAAGAACAATTATTTTTTAGTTTTTAATTGCTTCAAAAACTTGTTTAATTTTATTGAAAATGTTTAAAGATATAGCAAACAGGACAAAAAACGCAAGACAAAAAAAGTTTTTCCAATAAAAATGTCCAAGTTTCCATAAATATAAGCTAAGTTATCAAAATTTTATGCAGTTATTGAAAATAACTACCAAAATAACCGACACAAGTTACAAGGTTAATGCTTTATTTTCTGGCATAGAGTGTTCAAAAATACTTTTCTTTCGTAATTTATTGATGGTCCCTCAAACCTATGAAAGTTTAAACATTATTGCTAAGCATAAAAAATATTTAAAAAACTGTAATTTAAGAAATATGTCAAAATCTGAAAATGTATCTTCACTATCGTAGTGTATAGTAAGGTTGAATATTAAGGGTGAACTATAATTTTGTTCAATTTTTCTGAAATCACACGTTTATTTCATTTATAGTTAAACTTTTAACTATAAACCTTAATAACATAATATTTACGGAAGTTGATGCAAATAAAGCTATCCACTTAAGTATACTATTAATCCACTTAAGTATAAATCAAGAAAATAACTTTATTGTACGAATATCTGTCTATTACAAGCGTCAGCATTATAGCTATCATCAAAGGCCATTATTATCAATTACAGTAGTGTAAATTTATAACAGCAATTAATTGTCCCAAATTTCAGTAAAACGCTTTGATCGATAATTGAGTTAGCTTTGAAGACTGATGAAAAATTTTGGAATTATATTTAAAATTATACTATACATCATAGGAAGCAGGAATTTTCGTAAGCTTTAATTGTATATAATGCGAAATACCAACTTAGATTTAGGGCAAAGCGAGGCAATATTAAATGAGATTACACGAGACAATATTTGAAATATTAAACATTAAATCTTACCAGTAACGTTTGAATTGTTCAAACTTGTATTTTACGCTGGACTCCTGGGACAGCTTGCGATCATTTTCCCATCTTATATAGAAGATCTTTATAAAATTGAGTTAGAGGAATGCAAAAGAATATGAGAAACAGACAGAACAAGCCCTCTAATTAGGATTTAATTTTTGTGAGCACAATGACAATGGATTAGAAGTAACGATGACATTAATATAAAGAAACAATAGTGAGTTGATATATGTTTATCATTTATTGGAATTACAAACATTTGCAGGCTTGTGTGCTCGATTTAGGCGGATAAACTTTTCTCAAATATTTGTTGCTGCAGTTAATTTACGTCGCACTAGAGCTGCGCGATGGGCTATTGGCGACGATCTGGGAAACACCCCTGTTGTTGTTGTTAATTTACGTCGCACTAGAGCTGCACAATGGGCTATTGGCGACGGTCTGGGAAACATCCCGGATGATGATCCGAAGACATGCCACATCACAATTTTGATCCTCTGCGGAGGGGATGGAACCCCCGCTTCGGTAGCCCGACGACCTGCGCGCGAAGTCGAGCACTTTACGGTAGCATAGTTCAACGAGGACCAATACCGCACACCCTCGGTCCCTACGCAGACTGATCCAAGTGGGTCACCCACCCGCGCACTGACCGTAGCCAGTGATGCTTGACTTCGGTGATCTGCTGGGAACCGCGTCTTAATGATCAGTCCACTGCGGGACAACACCCCTGAAGATGATCCGAAGACATGCCATCACAATTTTGATCCTCTGCATAGGGGATAGCACCCCCGCTTCGGTAGCCCGACGACCTGCACGCGAAGTCGAGCACTTTACGGTAGAACAGTTTAACGGGGACCAATACCGCAAACCCTCGGTCCCTACGCAAACTGATCCAAGTGATCACCCACCAACACACTGACCGCGGCCAATGATGCTTGACTTCGGTGATGTGCTTGGCACCGTGTCGTCAGTCACGATCAGTCCACTGCGGGACTTTTGTCAAATGGAAGGATAGATAGCACATTACAGAGAAGGACAGCACGAACATACCTCCAGGGTAACAACGGGATTCGAACCCTCTACCTTCAAGCTTAGTTGATATTTGTAATGATAAATACAACTTGAGTAGAGTTAATGATGATGAGGAGGATCCATACTACTCACTTTTGTCCTCTGTGATAAATACAAAGAATATTTGTCAGAAGTTATTGAATTTTTGAAAAAGATGCATGACTGCTTCAATAATCTAACTGAAAGTTATGACCACCAATAATCTAACTGAAAGTTTCTGAAATAAGTAATTGCATTTTATTCTCCATTTTCGTCATTTATTTCATACATGAGAAACTTCCATTACTGATGACTATTGTCCTTCTGAATAATGAATACCCTGCATCTGACTGAATGTAGCGGGTTTGAATACCGTAGTAAGCCTGGTTGCATAGATAGGCTCTCTTTCGACTTTTTTTCTTCCTTTTCTTCTCATCTTCTCTCCAAATTGAATTCTTCGTATTGAGAGACTTCTCTGACCGAGCAGCGTCACCATTTTCCAAACGCTTTGTAACCTAGAGGTAGCGGGTTTGTATCTCTCTCTAACCTGTGCTACATGTTCCTGAACTTGAAAAAAGTTTATAAATCATACTGTGAAACGAGCACACAAGCCTACATACAAATGTGTAACAAACATGAATAAAATTAAATTAAGTTAAATTTCTGATTGAGCACCTCAGCATGTATATGTTTGTCTAAAACAACTAAATAAAAAGGCAAAAAGTTTAATTTAAATAACAAGTTAAAAGTTTCAAACTTTTTTCATACTTTTTAAAATAATTTTTCAACTATAATGGGAAATATGAACCAGAGCATAGTAGCTACCAATTTATGCCACAAACTTACTTTTGAGTAGTAGTAGTAGTTAATTTACGTCGCACTAGGGCTGCACAATGGGCTATTAGCGACGGTCTGGGAAACATCCCTGAGGATGATCCGAAGACAAGCCATCACAATTTTGATCCTCTGCAAAGGGGATGGCACCCCTGCTTCGGTAGCCCAACGACCTGCACGCGAAGTCGAACACTTTACGGTAGAACAGTTTAACGAGGACCAATACCCCACACCCTCGGTCCCTGCGTAGACTGATCCAAGTGGTCACCCACCCGCACACTGACCGCAGCCAGTGATGCTTGACTTCGGTGATCTGCTGGGAGCCGTGTCTTAACAATCAGTCCACTGCGGGACAATTTAGTTTTGAATTGTTAAAATTTAGTTCTTATGATTGTATAAATAGATAGAGCTTACAATTCATAAGCTGTTTATATCAATGAAGTTTCTGTTCTGGATTATTTTATCAGTTCAATCCCTGAGAGTTAAGTTACTATCAAGTTGATTTATTTATTTCGTTTATTGGTGTAGTACGTATTCATGCAGACTCATGTGATCAATTTCATAAATATGCCTTATAAGTCTTTATCAAGTAAAAAAAGAGAGATTGCAAAATTCGTAGAAAGACAGCATGAAGATACACCCAGGCTTGCAGTGGGATTAAGCTGTAAGGCATTTGACAGGCAACACCAATCGCCTAGGAAGGCCCCTATCAAGTTGAGTCATACTTGTGTGTTCGAATTTCTTAGATGCCACCGTCAATTTAAGAAACCTGACAGAGTAAATAAATTAATATTATTTTAATGCATGTAATGTGACGATGGGAATCGAACCAGCTACCTCTGTGTTGCAGAGCATTTGACGAAATAACAACACATTTCATTCGCAGATGATCAACAAAGATATAAAAATAGTCCTACAAAGTAGTAGTAGTAGTAGTTCATTTGCGTCGCACAAGAGCTGCCCAATGGGCTATGGGTAGAGGTCGGGAAAACATCCCTGAGAATGATTTGGAGACATGTCATTACAAGTTTGATTCTTTACAGAGGGAATGGCTCTCTCGCTTCGGTAGCCTGGTGAACTGCGAGTGAAATTGAGTAATTTACGGTAAAATTAAGCAAACCAACTTTCAGAAAACTAAAAGAACTGGTAGAAATTTCGAAACAAATGTTTGAAAACTCACCAGCTTTATTTTTCCATTTTAATATTCTGAGAACCGAAATCCTTCGTAGAGATTCTCTAAGAGAAATAATTTTTTTAAGTACATGGAAAGATATAAAAGTAAGTTTTTGAATGTTCTTTCACAAACTTTGCTTTAATTTTTTCAGTTTTCTATTCTCAAGCAATGACATTCTTAATGGAAATGAAAAACTTTTCCTTTACATAAAGTACTAAATTAATTCGTGGTAAAAATTCTTAAACGTCACTAAAATAGTCATTGCCAACTCATATATTGAAACTTATTAAATATTTCTAACTTTAATCCAAATTTCTCAACATAGTGCGTAATACACTCTAAGCATTATTCCATAATGAAACCTGTCCAGCTAATTCAACTAATTTCTAACTATAACAGGAAAATTTTTTAAACAATATGAAAATAAATCTTCTAAACTGTTTTTTTGAGCTTAATTCCCCATTATTTATTGTTCGAAAAAGAGAAACACTCATTCTTTTCACCAAAACTTCTAACAGGAATTCTGTTTCGTATCTAAGCTTAAAAATTTAAACAATCATAATCAATTCACAATTCATGATCACAACACTTAAATACGCCCTCTAGCGAAGAGGATATTTAACATCTACTACTTATTAAGTTTTTATTTAGTTCAATCAGGATCATTAGTACAGTAGGACGCTATTTTTGGCAGCAAATAAAAAACAAAATTTCCCTAAGGAAAAGGCAGACGAACTTGAAAAAACGAACCAGAATATTATTAAATCATTCTAAAACAAAACGCGCCCAACATTCGAAGAACAATTTCTCAATAATGTTTACCTTTCTATTAACAACGAACTTGCAAACAATAACTTCGCATATTGTTACAGATGTTACAGTAATCACACACTGTTACAGATGCGTGAAATACAGTAAAAAAACATTTTGTTGTCTTCAATTCATTATAAATTAAAGTGAAAGTCAACGTTGCTTACTTCATTCCAATGAATAAATGAGATTTCAGAACATGCAGTAATAGTTATAGAATATTCTTCTTTTTCATAGAATAGTATATATTTCTGTATCTATATAATTTCGAAAACAACAATGGAGAATTATCCGAATTATTTGAAATAGTACCATTTGTGTTGATTAGAATTTTTATCGTTTTCCTGGTAAGTATTTTTTTTTAATTTTGAATGATTAATTTCAACCAGAATTCAGATATTCTGTTTTTAAGTTACATATTGAAATTCATATCGAGGTCTCACATTTACAAAATTTTATTGTGTGGGACGTCATCGTAAGTTATGAAGGGATAATCTATGTATATATTATTTGAAAAGGAAATTTTCAAACGAAGGGCATTTCATTATGGAATTTTCTGGATTTAAGCAGGTAAAGCAGGTAAAGAGGTAAGTATTATGATTTTAATAGTAAAAAATTAGCATGTAAATATTTTTTTAATATAATTTGATGATAGTTCTCTACAGAATGGATTTCTACGTCTGATTAAGAATAAATAAATAAAAAAAGCAAGAAAGTTTTTATTTATTTCAATATGAAGAATTTTTAGAATAGTTTTTTTTTTGCAACATTCTTTATTTTACGTTTTCAGTTTATAAATAATGATTTTTTAGTGAAAGTTTACATTTTTTAATAAAAGTTGTTGTAAAATTTTATTTTTTTGCAAAATTAAATGATATAACAATATGGGTTTCTGTAAATTTTTTGCACATTTTAATGTTTGAAGTAATATAATTCAGAAAAGTATGGAATGTCAAGTTTTTGTTTTTGCTTGCATAAGAAGGACTATGAAATATTTTTCGTTTTTTAATTTGAAGAGCCAAAATGAGGAAGGAACGTTACAATGCTGACTGAATACACTAGACTGAAGATACAATACACTGAAGACATCTACAGCTCAACTAATAATCGTGTTGTTCGGCCAGCAGTCATTTGTATGAAATAACAACGCCCTCTATAGGTCGTTGCTTTCGCGAATTCTAAAAATGACATAATTCCATTAAAAAAAAAACTTCGAAATTAAAGTTCTGCTCCGTATCGAAACTTGAGCAATTAACCACTATAATCAATTATATAATCTATTTACAATTTTATACCGTGAAAGGGAATTACATTAACTACTCAATTTGTGTCTTTGGATCATCCTGAGGGATGTTTCCCAGACCGGCGCCAATAGCCCATTGTGCAGCTCTAGTGCGACGTAAATTAACTACAACAGCAACAACTACTTAATTTGCAACGTATTAAAGTACTTGCCTATGTAACCAGGTTTGGCAACAATATTTCAAATTCTAGGTATGAATCCTTACGCTTGGCCACGAATAAAATAAATTTAAGCTATGACGAGTGACAGAACTGAAGTGCCAGTTTTTGTTATAATAAAGACATTTTTTTATGTTACAAAAAAGACTTCACTTCAGTTCTAATTTCTTCCACCCATCTGATGATATTCCATTTAAATCATTCCATACAAATCTTTTCATCTAAGACGTCAGCAACAAATATTGGAAATTCCTTAGTGGATATTTTTTTCTTTTTCACCTTTTTTTCTCTCTTAACGGGTAGTTCAACTTTTGTTATGCCTCTCCTTAACTGGTTTCCCTAAGTTATGCTTTCCTGTAACAGGTTTATTAAAGTTCTCCACACCGAGAAATTTCGTCCAAAAACAAATCAATTCTAAAAAGTTCCAAAATTATCGTCTGCTTGTTGCACTGAAAATATCGTTTGCGTCGTCTGCTTATTGTGCTGCATTTCATTATTGTTGATACAGACCGGAGTTTTTTAGGACTTTTACGACTCCTTTCTCCTTGAAGAACTTTACTTGAGTGTAACGATTGAAATCCTTATTTTTCTTCTGACAATTTCTTGCCTTGTGGATAAAAGAGGATATTTTTTCAAGACTTCTCAATATAAGGCAACGTAAGTACTAACGATTATGTTGTGTACAAAGAATGGAAAGTTCAATTATAAAGTTAGTACTGTTTTATATAAAAGAATCTACTCAATTATCTACTGAATTTAAAAGAAATCTGACATGAATATATAATAAAGAATGTCTGAACTACTTATTAATAACTTAAAATTTTAAGTTACTAAAGCTTTTAATAATTAAATTTTGTTCTGAAACTTAAAGTTACTTAATGAAACTTAACAAAATAACAAGAAGAACAAATTTTGATACTTACATTTCAAAACTTTACTAGTAAACATTTTTCTAGTAAACTTAATTCTATATGAGCTTAGAAGTTTTTCAAAATAAATTATAACTCAATAACAAGAAAATAAGATTGAAACTGTACAAAACAAGGTCGCAACATAATATTTACAATAAGCTCAAAAATTTTTAAAATGACTCAAGAAGTAAAGAAATTAATCAAAAACTAAGACATAACTCAAAAAATTCTTACTATTCAAATGAAATTCCAGCAAACTAAAAGGAACTCAAGCAAACTGAGGAAAACCTCACTCAAATAATTATTTTAATTCAATTTTATAGTTTAAGCAATTGACTTAAGTCTTAACTATCCTATTATGCACTTTTTATCAATTAGAGAATTTTTTCTGTCCAATTTTTTTAACACTTCCACTTAAGACTGTTTTCCGAAGGCTCCTTCATCAGATGAAATAATGCCTTTTTGCGAATAATGTGTTACTTTCTTAATTGTTGTGAGTTGGCTACAGTTACTCATGACAGGACAAGTATAGCTTATATAAATTCAGCACTGTTTATACTTATTCTGAAAATGCCGCAAAGCGTCAATATGGTGAAAAGCCACAGTTTTGTAAAAATGGAAAGCGTTTGTGGGTTAATTTTACAATATTTAAAAGCTTTCGCCAATACTACATTAGTTGAACGCATAAAAATTTGAAAAAACTTACAAAAGGAGATGATTTTGATAATTTTCATCTGGGTGGAAAATGTCACCTAATTGGCGACTTTTTAAAGTGTTTAAAAACTTTAAAAATATTTAAGTTATTTGTCAGTTTTGAAACCCAGGTAATTTCACACGACAAGGTGGTATTTATAGTTTAAAATCATCGCTTTGCTTCAAATGTAAGGCACTTAAACTGTACTAAAAGAAAATACAAATATTTCAAATTTTAAATAGATAAAACTTCTTTGAAAAAAACGCGATGAAAAGCAGCAGAAATTTCAGAAAAAAGTATCAATAAAGGAAACGAAGGAAATAAAAATAAAAGTATGACTGAAGAATTCCGATTCAGAAATAAATCATTATGGGCAGAACTGATAAATACGTCTGTGTACGTATTAAACAGAGCCAGAAAAAGTTCGATTGATACCAAACATAAGCCCTTATAAATTATAGATGGGACAAAAGCTCTGAATAAAAATTTGCGAACAGTAGGATTATTATGTTATGCTCATATACCAAGTCAGAAACGTAGAAAATGAAAAAGTATAAAAGATTATTATTGGGATATGATGGTGCTAAAAAATATCGTATCTGGAAAAATGATAACAAGGTTATCTTTTCTCAAGATGAAATATTTGATGAGAAACCTCTTGCGAATGAAGATTCTGTAGGAATGCCTTTGTTTGACGCTGTTACCTACTGAAGCTGAAAATGGGAGAAAACTAGACTTCAAAGAGAAATTAAGTTGAGAAAATGAAAGCGAAGATGAAGAAAGTTTGCTTACCATGGAACTAAGAATTCAAAGTGAAGTAAAACAGCCTAGAAATTTTGAAGATTATGCTATGCCAGTTGAAAGTTTCATGTCAGATTCAAATGAACCAGAGTCATACAAAGACGATACCAATTATAAAGAACACAATTGTTGGATAAAAGTCATAGATGCTGAAATCAAATCAACTCACTAAAAGCAAATCACATGTGGATATTAACACATGTACCAGAGAAAGTAAAAGCTTTGCCTTGTAAGTGAGTCTATCGTACCAAATAAATTCCAGATGGCACTATAAGTTTAAAACAAGACTTGTGATTGAAAGCTCTTATCAGAGAAAAAGTATTGATTATAATCAAACTTTTAGTCCTGTTACAAAGTTAGGAACTGTAAATTCAATAATAAGCATTGCAGTCAGTTAGAAGAGGCATCTTACTCAATTTGATGTATCAACTGCTTTTTTATACTGTTATTTAAAGGAAACTTTTACATATATCAACCTGAAGGCTATATCACAAACGATGTTTATGAACTCAAGAAAATTTGGTTTGGGCTTAAAGAAGATCCCCGTTTTTGCCACAAATGTTTTGGTTGATTCATGCTAAATATTATATTTAAAGTTATTGAGGGAGATAAGTGTTTATTTATTTTCTAGAGAAAAGATAAAAAGCTACTCGTAGCTCTCTGTTGATCATGGACTAGTTGCTGCTACTAATGAAGAAGACTTAATAGGCTTCATAAATCAGTTGAAAACTCACTTAAAAATCGCAAGCAAGTCAGTATATTTCTTAGGAGTAAAAATATATAGACTTGATGATAAAATGATTAAAAGTGGACAAGAAGTCTATGTAACCAAGATACTTCAGCTGTTTGATATGAGTAATTGTAGGCTGGTTCATATACCCATTTTGAGAGTGTAAGAGTCCTGTACCATAGAAGAAGAAAGTAGTTTGCACTAGAACACAATAGAAACGCAATTTGCAGATACATTAACGAAGCCCTTCCTCAAACCGTGACTTAGCTATGTGAAAAATAAGACTCGTATAAACTCTGATCTCTAAATGTTATTTAGAAATTCGTAGTTCAGTTTTTTTTCTTTTAACAAGAGAAGGAATTGATGTATGTTAATTTAAAAAAAAAAGATTGGTATTTATATAATTACGTAATCTGTGAAAGGATCAGTACTTCTACTTCAACTTCTAGATATGAAGGCTCGTTCTGTTGATCTTTTAACGTGATCATCGTTCTATTTTATTTCTTTTATACTATGCTTAATAAACAAATTGTTTTACTTTAAGATGTTTGATTCAGATGATGACGACCTAATTTTCTAATATGACCTTTGCTTCCACAATTGAAACAAGTGAATTTGGATTTTGATTTTTATTCAAATTTATATTGTCGGTTTCGTACATTTCTTTGTGATTTTCATTAATTTTCATTCTAGTAAATTCAATGGCTACGATGTTTTCTGGTTCTGAAATATACACAACGGTATATTTCTTTTTTAATGTTCCGGTAGTAGACCAATTCGTCATCAAGAATTCTGCTCAAATCGACCAAATCGGGTAAAAAACAAAGTGCCCAATTTTTAAAGCGAAACCTTTTGCAATTTCTTCAAATAAAGCAATATATGCTATAATATCATCATCGATGTCAATACTATACACGTGATCAGAAAAATAAATCAACCTGTTTCTGTTTCAATTTTGCGTTTTCTATCTTCTTCGAATTCCATTCTTCCCATTTCACGGTTTCTTCTTTCTTCTTCAATTTGACATTAGATTTCTTTTTTTTTTCTCTCAACAAATTCTTTTTTCTTAAAGTGCCAATTCCTCTTATCTTTGTCATTTTACAACTTCTTTTTGTCTTTAACTGTTTCTTTCCAACTCGCTTTTCCTTTCACTTCCCCCCCCCCATAATATTTCGTACCAACAAAGTGATGTTTTCTTGTAACAGGTTTCCTAAACTTATTCCCACCAAAAACTGAAGTCTGAAAAACAAATCAACTTAAAGAAATTCCAAAAATATCGTTTACTTGGGCTGCTTTTTATTATTGCTGATGCCAACCAGAGTTTTAAAACTTTTACAGTGCATGCACAAAATAAAGAACTTTATTGAGGTTTTAGGAAATAATATTAGGAATTAATTTATTTAAAAAAAATGCGAAAAATTTGTAGCATGAAATGAGTAGATCAACTGAATTTCTGAAATAATTTGCTTTTCATTGATGAGCTTTTAATTCTGAATAGAGTTCAAATGTGTGGTTGATAAAAGAGAGACATCTCGAAATGCATCTGAAAGAAAATGACCACAGTCCAACATGCGGGACTAAGAAAACGGACATAACTCAAAATGCTTGTTCTGGAAAATGGATACAGCAGAAAATGCGTGTTTAAAAAATGGTGTATTTCTATTATTCTTAAGAAAATGGACATATCGTTTGATTCGGTTTTTAAATTTTCTTATGAAAACTGTTCTTTTTTAAAAGAATAAACTAATCGTTTTAAATAAACTGATAATGTAATGTCGTCCATTGACCAAAACTACTCATTTTTTTAAAGTCTTTTTTGAAAAGATATTAAAAGTTACTAGTTCGTTTTACAAGGTTTGTCACGAGTCCTGCAAATGTATAGTAGTAATAAATTTCTTAAAACTATTTTGTCGTTCAGCGTTTCGAATACGAAGAAATGCCTGAGAAATTATATCTGTATTATTGCGAGTTATCCTAACCCAAAGTCCGGGACTTTGCCCTACAATGATTATGCTTGGCAATTAAAAAGTAAGGAAAAGAAACAAAGTTTGAAATATGCTTCGTTAAGTTGTTAAATTTGGGTTGAACATTGAAAAGAAGCAATTATTTCTTAGTTCATTTTCTTAAACACTCATTTTGAGCTGTGCTTATTTTCTTTAACATGAATTTCAAACTGTGTTCAAAAGAAAAAAACGCATAGACGTTCTGTTCGTAATATATTAAAATGAGTATTGACATAAATTCTGATTCATCTCTAGATATAAATTCAACACAATCTAAATCAAATGTTATTATACAGAACTAAATGTGGAGGAAATTTATCTCACTTACCTATTTTCTATGAAGCCACCAGCTGAGTATAATTTCCTTTTCCCTAAATTTTAATTTATAATTTATAACCATCATTGAAATCCATACATGGCAGTACTTTTACTTTCGTTACTTGTACCGCCGGTACAAGTAAAAAGTACGTACTTTTACTTGTACTTGAAAACTTTTTAAATTTAATACTTTTACTTGTACTTTCGTTACTTTTTTAGGGAAAAAGTAAAAGTATTTGTAACGGAAATATCGAAGAAATCGTTACTTTTTTCTAAAACTCGGTAAGCTTTCTTTAAAAAAAAAAAAAAAAAAAAAAAAAAGCTGTGAATGCAATATATATGCATTCACAGCTAACTTCGTTTTTAAATACCTTCTGCTTCAACTTATACACACATTCAATTATTTTTTACTAGCTCAAAGATCACAAAGCTATCTGAAACCCCGTATTTGCTCTGTTTATGTTTGTGTTTTTAAAACGCGTTTCTAAAGAGTAAAACAATTTTAAATCAATGGTAATTTAATAAACAAAAATAATAAACTAAAAATTAAAGTCAATAGATAAAATTTCTTTTTCGTGCAAATCCATAAAAAGTTTGATATTAAAATTATATTTGATTTTAAAATTATATTATGCGATTATATTATAAAACTATATTATAATATTCCTCCGAATTTAAAAATAAATTAATATCCATAACTTTCAAAATTAAAAATAATTAAATAAATAACAACAATTTTGCAAAAACATTAAAGAACATAAGAATATTATTCAATAAAATTTTAAGTTACTTTGAATTTTCGATTTCTTAAAAATGTACTTTTAAATCGTTACTTTTTTTGTTTAGTACTTGTACTTTTACTTGTACTTTTTATTCGTTACTTTTTAAAATAAGTACTTTTTACTTTTTACTCGTTACTTTTTTTAAAAATACTTGTACTTTTACTCGTTACTTTTTAAAAGTAACGTTGCCATATATGTTGAAATCCAACCCAATTTTTTTGGGTTTACGACTACTAATGTTCAACTCCATAGCCTTGTTATTTTGAACCCAGTCCAGAGGACAAGGGAATTCTTGGATCGGGTACTGGCTGGAATTTGCCTTCGTAAAGGACTTTTTGATGGAATTACCCGCATTTGCGTTACATGGAGCGGAAAACCACGAAAATCTCTCACAGTTAGCCAGACGGCAAGGGGACTCTAACCCATCCCCCGTCTACCCCTGAGTGTATTTCACATCAGTGCTGTGGTCGGTGCAAGCTGGATGCGGAATTCGTATCTACCAGCCATCGCTGGAATTCGAACCCGGTTAACCTCATTGGAAGGCGAATGCTCCATAGAATAAAATTCAGATAAAATATATAGTGTTTTGGTGGAGGCCACGTCATTGAACTGAGCTCAAAATTTCATGGCTGTTTAAAATAGCACCCTAAAATTTGATACAGTTGATATGGATACGACTGAGAAGTAAGGTGATGATTATTATCGTAAGACTTCCTTTTACTTGTGAATTACTCTTGTTAATTTTTAAGTTAACATGATAAGTAATCTATGTTTATTTATCCAATTTTATATTTATGTCAAGTATAGTTAGGGTCATGAAAAAAATCTGAGAATAATGTCATACCGTAACAAAATTATAATTATTCTTATTTTTATGTGATAGAATACACTCTGTTGTGTTTAGGGGAATTTCTTCTCAGACACATCCGTTTCTTAGCAACCACAGAGAAAAAATCAAGGAATTTATTCAAACCATTTTTAGTTGCCTAACAAATAGAGAATATTGACAAAAATTTTCTCTGTGCAGAGGAATAATGGAAAAAATTTCCTTTAACACCAGAGAAAATTAGGAATTATACTCGTATTTATAAGAATATTCATAAAACAAAAAACGTAAAAAAATATGAGGTTTAGTTAAGTTAATATAGATAATTCCGAAATTTTATATATTTTATTACAAAAAGACAATGAACATTTACTCACTGAATACATATAACACACAGATAACAATATAGCTTATAAAATATTGTATTGTAAAAATTTACAAACAACTTTCCTTCTGGTACAATTCATAACTGTATTTAAACTTAAAAACAATATTACAATATTAAACTTTTGATATTTAAGAGAAATATAAACATCTACTATAAAATGTTTAATTCTCGTATATTTTCTCAGTAAAAATATTTACACAAATAATATCATAGCTAATTAAAAAAAGTTCATTGATCTAAACTTCTCTAACTTTTCAGCTATATTTCACTTTCAGTAAGGACGTTATTATTAGCACCACATTTCATTATAAATATGACTTTCAACTTGGCAATTAATATCTTACATCTTGTATAAGTTCAGTTTGTACGCTTTCAGATATTACGATTTAAATCTTTTTCTTTAAACACTTTTCATCTTCATTATATTGATAATTTTGCACATTCAGATTCTACAAATAAAAACAATTTTAATTTAATTTATGATCTTGAAGAATAAAGTTACCAGCGCTACTTTATTTCTGACGCTGTCTAGCGTGTACACTTTTCATTTGGCCCACCCTTTTATTTATTTATTTTTTAACTTTATTTTTTTTATATAAAATAAAGATTAAACAAATATTGTATTATAAAAAATAATACCATCATAGTGAATTTAAATTGTTTGAGTTTGAAACAATTTTAAAAGTTTTAAGAAAATAAAATTTACCTATCAGGAGTAAAATGCTCTTATAAATAAATATAATACAGTTACACACTATTTAGGGACTTGGGCAGGCCTCAGGGTGCGAGCAATAAGTACATCGGTAAGTGCGGCGCACATCACCTCTGCGCATCTTTATGCAAAAATATAGAAATTCGGTATCCGTATGTTTCTGTCTTATTGCTTGCCTCCTCAGTACGTAATCTGCCTAATAATGAGTTATTGAATCATTGTTAAATTGAATATTCAAAAACCATTAATATTAGTATAATATTTAACAGTGTTTCAAATATAAGTTAACAATTTAAAGAAACAAAATGTATGTCTATGATCAGAATTCGCCCTTACATAATATTGTATAAATTTTTCAGTCTGTCGAAAATAAATATTATTATTAATGTTTTCAAAACGGTTTAAGTTAACACACCGCATAGGCTCATTAATAGATATTGTAAAGAAAAATTACATTAAATACTGAGAATTTAACGATTACATAGAATTACATAGACAATTACATTGAATACAGAGAATTTCACTTACATTTAGATACAGAGTGTTAGTAGTATTTTTGTAGGATGCAATAAAGGAAATATACAAATTATATGGCTTCTATTGAACTTATCTTAGAAAGCCTGTATATGGGTGATTATCCAAAACCCTAACAATATCATATCCAAATAAAATATTACAAAATTGACTTAAGTTTGAAAAACGACATTGTTTCTTTCTACCTTTTTGTTGGATTGATTGAGTGCCTTGAAAGTTTGATTTACCTGATGTTTTTCTGAGCTTTAAAGTTTTCAACTGATATGTGTTAGTTTCTACAATCATTCTCCTGTATAGCAGTTTCATTATACAAGAAAACATTTTTTTAAAAAATTATATACATTATAATGTGTAATAATGTGAGGATTCTAGTGGAAGAACTTTCTTTAGCCTAAATATGCTTTTAGAGCATTGTAGTATATTGAAAAAAATGTCACATTCCTGGTATGCAAATATATGTCTATGGCCTTTTCTGAGCAGGAAGATTGACTTAATAGCTAGCATAGTTAAAATGAGTTCCCTTCATTGTTTGTTTGCTAAGTGCCTTACAAAGAGTAAATATGATTTTTTTATTTTTTTAAAAGCACTTTTAGTCCTTTATAATTTACGACTTGAAAAGGTCAAGTTTTTAGAGAATCACCCATATTCCCTTTCAAAAATTCCCTTAGAAGTGAAGCGTCTCAACATTAATTCTTGATCTTGAGCACAAAAATAAGAGTTAAGATATGTTATTATCATTTCCTACAAAATACAGTATAGTTTCCAGTATATTTTGATGCCAATATAGTTTGTGTCAAGGTAACGTGGTACCAATTTGGACTAACAAATGAAATATTGGTTTGTTTCTGATAAATCAGCAATATTTTTCATTTGTAGAGAATTTGTAGATTTCACCAGAAGTTTCACCATTGCATGCTGATTTACTTTCTATTTCAGTTAAAACTTATTGAAAAAATTCATAATATATTCATTTATTACCTAATAACATTAGGACGTTATCAAGTGTTTGCCAACAGAGATTTAAAATAAAAAGTAATATACTTATTCTTTACAATGTTGCTTAGTTTGAGAAAAGGGAATGTGTTTAGTAAACAATCTTAGCTTCCTGTTTGTTATAACCGAAATGTGAACCAAACTTTTTGTTGCAGGAAGGTTAGGTACAGCAACACGGAAGTAGCCTTAAATTAGGGATAGCAAGTTAATAATGAGTTGTGCCTGCCGTTCCCAAAATCCATTCGGTAAAATGAGTGTTGCACGGTTCGTTTGCTGGCTTAACGAACGGGAACCTTATTTAGCTTAGAGTCAATTTGAGCTAATGCTTGGTTTCATTGCCTGCGTACAATTATAGTTACACTCTCGATGTACACCACGTTCGTTAAGAGTTATTTATCAATTGCATTCTCCGATAGCCAGTTTTTCCCCACTAATTGTGAATTTTCGGTATACTCTAGATCACCGGTTTCCAATTTTTGTCACCTACGGAATCCGAAATAATCAACTTTCTCTTGGCAGAACCCCGACTTTATAAATAAAGTTTATTAAGTTAATTGAGAATGTTATAGAAAAACTATTACGCTGCTTTAAAAACCATTTTTAAAATATTTAATTAGAGAAACGAAAATTTTTTAATGTTTCATCATTAATAATCTTAAATTTGGTTTCATATCCGATACTTAAATTTGCCCAGATTGCTCTACTCTAGTCCAGTTATGAATATGTTTTCGGTATATCTATATGAATGAATAAAATAAGTCAAATTAAAGTTTACTTTGGGAAGAAAGCTGCTGTGGAAAATCGTATTTAGGGAAACATATCTCTTTATTAATTAATTATTTCATTTTGCCTTTAAAAGCACGATAGGAAATACTAATACAATAAATACTAGTTTTTTTCCTAATTTTTCCAACATATTGTTATTTGAAATATTACATTTTCTTTTAAAAAATGTCATTTCCATTTCATTGGTATTTTAATTGAAGTAATTTCATAATGGCAAACGAAAGATTAACTAAATTACGAATTAAAGGTTTTATTTAAATATAATCATAGGATAAAAACTCATTACTGGCTATAAATAGTACGAACTCGTGGATTACCCTTCATTTTTTCAAGGAACACTAAGGTTCCACGGAACACCATTTGGAAACTGCTGTTCTAGACAATATCAGCCTACGAAATCCTACACTTATTTTATAATTGAAAATGAATTACCTAAGCGTCTAGGGGAGTTTGAGATAGATACGCAAATTGCGTATCTTTGGGCCTCATTTATGCCCAAGCGAAAATGCTACGATAACTGCATATGCGGCTAGTACCGTGTTAAGTAATTTGCTTCAATTGTGCGAACTTTTAAGTTTGTCGCCTTTGCTTGAAATAATAGGCGCCTGTCTCGAATATTGAGTAAAATACTATCGAGCGAACAAACTATAAAGAACATATAACCTTGAACAAGTGTGGTGTACGCATGATTGCACGTAGCTAGTCAAGTTTTACCTACATAACCTGTGAAACCAAACAGTAGTTCAGATATGGCACATAGCTAAATCAGGGGTTCCAGACGTAGAGTCAGAACGTGAATTGTGCGATGCTAATTTTGCTGTATGTGCTTCGGAAGCCAAAGACTCAACTCATTATTAACTTGCCTAATTCAATGGTACTTAAGTGTATTTCGTGATTAAAAACTTAAGTTCTACATAAATGAAAAAGTGCTCATAGATTTAAACACACAGTTGCTATTGAGATGAGCAGTAAGGGAGACAAAGAGTCGTAAAAAACTAAACTTTTCGAAATAAATTATGTGAACCACCTATGGAATTCACGGATTAAAGGAACATTCTTCTTTCACAAAGGAATTTTTTGGATGTTACTTTTCATCCTCACAGATTATTTTGGGCACCTTATAAAGATGACCCTTAAGCATATGTCAATCTACCACTTCCAAATATTCAGGTTCTGTTCGCTCACTGCAAAGCTGTTGAAGTTTGGCATGGATAGATTTCATCTGCATTCTTTCATGTGGTCTTGTCTGCCAACAAGCTTGCATGAGATGATATATTTCGCCTGGACATGACTGAGGACGGGGGAGTATCTTATTAGACGTCACTTGCTGAATAACCTTCAAAGTAAAATTAAAACTTGTACTTTTTGCTAAGCGTTCATAGAATCCGGTTGATTTTCACAGACAACTGAAGATAATAGTTACTGATATCAAATGAAAAAGTTATAATGAATAATTAAGAACAACATCTTCAACATTAAAATACCTTCAATACTTCTGTCATGTTTGAATGTCCCTAGTCTGATATTGAAATAATGGCTTTGTTTTAATTTCGGGCTTCTGTGTGACAATTCTCGTATCTAACGAAGTTAGACAGTTACTACCTGCAGGTAACAGTCTAAGATTGTTGTTGTATTAAATAACCTAGTACTTTAAGGAAATAATTAACTTCAGAGAATGCGATATGATTTCAAGTTATTCATGCTATTATATACCAAATAGACAGTTTTATTTTCGTTTAATCAAATATTAGGTTTTTTTTAGCTAAAAAGTCAGTTCTTGAAGGAAATTTGGTAAACGGACTAAAAATAAGCTACATTTTATACCTCAAAAGCTGTGTTGAATAACGAATGACTTACTTAAATTTGGTGTAGTTTGGAGTGTCCCTTGTTTGGCGAAAAAAAAAACATTTTTTCAGTGATTTTGATATTTGTTTTCTTTCGGACAATTTTAAAGCTGCTTATAGGCCGATTTTATATTCTAAATTAAGTAAATTAAGAAATACTCTTTGTGGTAATTACTTTAGTAAGAAAATAATACATTAAACTCATTTGCACAATGAAAAACTTTAGTTGAGTGCAAAGTAGTTTCAAATAATGTACAAGTTCAAAAAAATTGTTAGGCTTCTCCTTTTTATTACTATGACAACCAAATGTTATATATCGGATTATTAGTTGTATTGAGTATAAATATATTAGGACTGAGTAGCATTTTAAAAACACGTATTTTTTCAAATTTAGTGCATGCAATGATTGTAAAAGTTTTCATCTCATTTGTTAAGATGCAGATTTGAAATGTACTTTGAAGAAATATTTTAATTAAATCAAAAATGTAATTAAATTAAAAAATTTTATTTACATAAATTTAAATAAAAACATATTTTATAACGTGCGGAATTATTAATTGTTACAAATAATACGCATGTATTATTTGGATTTGTTTTTAGCTTGCAAATTATAATTGAAGAATACCTAGCTATCATTATGACGAGTCGAGACTGGATCAGTAAAAAATATTTTGGGATGCCTTTTTGACCCAAACTATAACTTTTCATAATCTATAAAAATCTGAAACTAAATTGTTAAATCCGCTTATCAGAAATCTGTAATGTTTTACAACGTATTATTTTATTTTCATATTTAAAGTGGTAGTAAATATATACTAGTTTTTCTTTTATAAATTTAATTTTTAAATGATTTTGATCACCACTATTCTTACAAAAATTAAGCTTATATATTAATATGCGTTACTATCATGGTTGTCAACTTAATTTTTTTCAAATACAACGCATTTGTTTGCTTAAAATTGAAGTTTTAATTCCATTTTAATACCACTGGGAAAAATGATAATGGTAGGGATTAAAAGTTGGCAGGTCTGAGATAAATAGGCTGGTGTAAGAAGTTAAGAGAATTTGCAGACTTGGTCGATTATCTGTACAATTACTGAACCGATTTTAATGAAATTTAATCTGTAGATACAGTGATACAATACAAAAAAAATAACCATTCAACAACTACAATACACGCCCTGAACATTCGTTAGAGTTGGAAGGTATGAAATAGCCGCAGGACAATTCAAGGCAATTACCACAGGAAATGATAAACTGCCTTATTTCAAGTATGAAATCACTCTGCAAGACCTGCATATCTGTAAGAGGGGATCAAACCCTTTAATAACCCATATTTTTGGTGGTTATTTGTTATATTTATTCTTTCGGTGGTTATTTTTTTGTATTGTATCAATGCATGTGCATATCAAATTTCATTAAAATCGGTCCAGTAATTCTAGAGATAATCGACCAAGTCTGCAAATTCTCTTAATTTCTTACAACAGTGCAAGATTTATTTTTATCTTTAGAGTTAAGCAGTAAAATATTTCGGAACAAACATATTTACCTCGTGATTCGTAAGTTCATACCAAGGTTGTTTTCCTAGAGTAAAAATCTCCCACATCACAATACCAAAGCTCCAAATATCGGATTCAGTAGTGAACTTCCGGTAAAGAATGCTTTCCGGTGGCATCCATCTTATGGGCAGCATATTATGCCTTCCAACCTGTACAATAAGAAAATGTATGATATACGTCACAATCTTCCCTGCCCTAAGCTTGACAAATGACAAAAAGTACTTTCGATAAAATTAGGGAGAAATCTTTCACGAGAAGAATTGTTTATTAGTCCAGCTGCATAAAAAATAAATAAAATGGGTTTGCGTTTAGAAAACTATTTAGATTAGTATAATACTGTTTAGGATACTATTTGCGTAACTGGAATACTATTAAAAGACCACATCCATTATTAACGGTTTGTAAATGTCTTGATATTCCTGATGAAAAATAATCTGCCCTGATTTTCAGTTTTTTATCCTGATATTCCTGATTTTTGTGTGCCTTCAAAGCATCCCATTTTCAACGAATACAAATACGGATTTTAAAAATAATTGATTGGGAGTATCGAAAAATTTAGATCTTCTATCCAACAGCTTTTTGTTTTAAGTCATAATGCTAAAAAATCTGTAAATTTGATAAATCTAACTTGGTGATCGTCCACTAATTATATGCACGGTTCAGTGTGACTCGTTGTTTCTGACTTTCAGGAAATTCCGACATTTTACGAAAATGTAAACTTCAGAATAAAGTTCTTTACTATACCAAGTTATTACAGTGATGAATTCAGGGGTCAACCACAGATTTATTGCTTTCAGCAAATGTAGAAGCAAATCTTGAGGGATTAAGTTTTGTAATTTCACAAAACAATAAAAATACCAAAATTCGACAGTTATAACTTTGGGAATGTCCACTAATTATATGCATGGTCTAGGCAAATAGCCTTATTCGTGAAATTCGTTGTTTATGACTTTCTGGAAATTTCGACGTTTTACGAAAACGTCAAAACGTTTTGTAAACTTCAGTATAAAGTATTTTACAATACCAAAATATTACGGTGGTGAATTCAGGGATCATACGTTTTATTTAGTGCTTTCAGCAGATGCCGTAATAAATCTTGTTGGATGGAGTTTTGTAGTTTAAAAATTATTGAATCATTCTTTTATCTGATTTCAGAAATCATTGATTCTAATCACAATAATAATATATGTAATATAATTTTTAAATAGTGAGTTGAGGGATCATTTATGACAAATTTAGTTTATTATATTAATTGCTTAATATTAATAGCTAATACTAATATTTATTATTAATACTTAATATTAATACTATTACTTAATATTACTTAACTGATTAACTAACTAATTAAATAAATAGTAATGATTTAATATTGATTGTAGTATATATTAAAATATAATAGGAATTGAAGCATAGTTATTTTGAATAGTTAATTTGAATCAATAAAATTTTTTTGTAAGCTAAAAACATTTTAGTTGACTCAAATGTATAAATACTTCTTTTTTTTTAAAGTCTCACGTACTTTAAAATTTTCATCTTTTTAGCAGTTTGAATTGAGTTTTTTTTTTATCTTACAAATTTTTTCAAATTATTTTTTTTCTTCAAATAAATAAAAGGTTTCCCAAGCTTTGTGAAATCAAGCTCAAAAACTTCCCGGAAGTTATTTAAGAATTTTAAGGTAGATAATGTTAATATATACGTATTAAAAAAAATTAGACTCGGAAAATTTTGCTTGTTTTTGAAACAAAGTTAATCCCTTATGATTCATAAATATATATAATTTTTGAAGCGTTACCTCGATTTTTTTTAAGAAACTTTAATAATAATTATAAATTCAAGGGTCAATTTATTAGTATAAAATTAATTTCAAAACTAATGTGCTAAACTCTTTTTTTCTAAACTTTTTTAAACTTTTTTAAACTTTTTTAAAATGGTATTAAACTTTTAACTTTAAAGCCTTTGAATACTGTTTGATAGAGATAAGGGCATTTTAAATACAATAAAAATATAGTGATAGGTTTCAGTGATAGGTTTCAATCAATACTATTTAAGCACTCTTGGAAAATTTATTTAATGGTATCTGACTAGTGCAAAAATAATCATAGTACAGATATTTTAAACTACAGACTAAGAAAAAAAACAGAATTTCATTTTCCATGCACGTTTTTTGGCAAAGACAAGTGCGGAAATGTTTAAAAATTTGATATTTTAACTACGTTGATCCCGTAGATGGTACACAATAGCTTTTAAGATAATTTTTCAAAACATAGTTGATAGTTTTCCAGAAACCCTCCAGGATTTTTTTCGTTTTACGAGATAGAAATTTTTTTGCTGAATTTTTCAAATAACTGCCTTATTTTTACCTGAAAATGGCAGTTGAAAAAGCATCATCATAATAAGTTTTTTTTGCTAGTTTTAGAAGTTTTTACACGAAATAAAATGAATACAGTAGTTTTTTAAAACTTTATATTAATAGTGTTTTAAAAAATGTCGAAACTTGTCGGATACCTTAAAAAATGGTGAATAAAAAGTTTTTTATTGTTTCCCTTATTCCAACAACATTTTCTTTTATTTGTTAGATTTAACAACCTCAAAGATTGAAAAAGAATTTTTTTCAAAAAGCAATTTTTTTCTCACTACAACCAATTTATGTTTGTGGATTTAAGTATAAAAGTATTTCAAGATTCAATTTTCACTGTTCAATTTCCATTTCAAAGGATAAATAAAAAGATAACATTCCTTTTTTTTCCCCCTGAAATCGAAAAAATTTCCTAAGAGTTTACTGTTATATTTTCCTATCTATTTTCTTAGAATTGAGCGAATTTTAAAAAAGGAGTGACTTATTAAAAATTCCGTTTTAATTAATTTTTCATTGTGTTGCTAAAGCTTAAGATAAGTACTACGTTTATAATCCTATAACAAAGAGGAGAGGTGCATTTTTTTATTCTGAATTAGAAAACTATATGTACTAGTTTGTATTCATAAAAAATGTAGTGTTGAAAATTAAGTGAGTATATAATTATCCATATATAGAGTATCTTGATGATAAAACGGTCAAATATCTGAATGGACAAATATCTATAGAAATAACATAGGTTCATAAGTTTATTTCGAGCTATTTATACTTATATTTATATACAATACCAAAATGCTATTTATACTATTTTTAAGAAATATTTTTAAATGAGCATTCATTGTTGTCATATTTCACATAGTAACCTGAACCAGTAGTAGTTAGTGTCAGTAGTAGTACCTATTAGTAGTACCCAGTCGTAGTAGTAGTACTAGTAGCAGTTAGTAAACCGACATTTCTACTAACAGGTTGCATCTCCAAAAATAAATTACGAAAGATGATTACTTAGTTGGTGCAAATCAGACGCGGACTCCATTTCCGCTATTTCAACTGTGAGGGTTCTAAATTAAGCGTACAATCATTGCGTGAAAATGTCACTAATCGCAACCGTTAATCTGGTCTATGGAAATATATGTACAAGGATCAAAGATAATGAATATAATAAGATAATTCACATACCTAATTAAAAGTGAATGAATCTAGCAACTGTTCTAATAGAAACACAACAGTTTGACGACTTTTTTTTCTTCGTGAACTGTTTAACCGAGTTTCTCTTCAACTTCATTATGTGCAATCTAAATCACTTAATAGCTAAAGCGATTACTTAAATCACGCTAGCAATCAGATTATTCAGTTTTCACTTTTCTTCGCAGAGGAAGAAAAAAGACATTTAGAGGATTTAAATTTTTACCTCCGATTCCTTATACCTTCGGCTTCTCTTTCTTACGTAGCCATATTTCCCTTATTGTGATTCCTCAATATTTGGAGAATTTTAAGAAACCGATTTTACCGAAAAAAGCTATGCTTGTTCTGAATTAAGATTTTTTTTGCAAAAACTTAAATTATCATCTGTACTAAGTAATTTCTATGGTTGATATCAGCCCTATTAAATATTAAAATTGCCATTTGATCCATAACAATTGAAATTCAATGATTTGATGAAATGCTATTTATGATAATAAGTTTTTATTTTGACTTCACTGAACATATGCAATTATCTTCAGAGTCATTTTGTGGTCCTTATAACTTTTCGCAGATGAACCCATGGTTTATCATTCTTTTATTCTATTACTAGGGGGCTAAGCCCCCTGTTCGCTGCCGCTCACCAACCCCGATGATTGCTTCGCAATAATTGTCTTTTCTTGGCAGAAAACAGTTTTTATTCACTTAAATTAATAAAAATTATTCGCTCAACATATATGTACTAAAAGGAATTCTGTTGTCTTACACTAATGTCTCTACTTCCCACATCCAAATATTACTATTTGTTAGTATTATAAACATTTAGATCTCTTGGTGAACAGTGATTTTTCGAAGTAATCATTTTTTAAAGTAACATTTATATTCTTATAACATTATATTGTTCAAACAAATTTGATGAGTTCGCAAACATAATTTAATATTTTCGCTAATAATAGCAGTACTGGCGAATAACTTTAAATTAGGGATACAAAAATATTTAATAGAAAACAATGCCTTTACGACTTCTGTCAATTTTATGCTGATGACAACCTAAACAATATGGAAATGAATGAGGAAAAACTGGATCCTACCACGTGATTTTCCGGCCAATAAAATTACGCTGACAACAATGGAAAACGATGTTAGACCATTATGATTTTATGTTATGTAGAGATATACTATACAAATTCAAATAATATGTCGTTAGATTTAAGCTGCAAGGACACCTAAAGGTCTGGTTTCTTAAGATAAGCGCCTTATCTGGGCGTCAGCGTGACGTCAACGTCCTTCTAACACCAACAAAATTCTGGTTTGTTAGCTCAAGGCCTGGTTTCTTAGAACTAGCGCCTTATCTGGGCGTCAGCGGAAAGTTGACGTAGAGCTGACACCAAAAAAATACTTTTGGTTAGCTCAGCGTGAGCAGTTGGTCCAACGCAGACATTATCTCTCATTGCGCATGCGTTAATAACGTAAACAAATATTTATTTTGAATTTATATTGATATTGTAATTGTCGACCAGTGTTTTGGAGAGCAAATAATGACTTTGTCCAAGAAAAAACACATTATAGCTGAGCTAAATGAAGAGTGCTATGTTTAATGAAAAAGCTATGCTTAATGTCAAAATCAAAATCTTGACTGAATTCAATGTGCTGTTGGATGTTGTCCGCCATTGCTTCTGTGGTTAACGTCACGTTGTAATCCAACTGCAGTTGAGTTGGACGGCAATTGTAGTTCAAGATGAGCGTTCGATGACGTATACTATCAAACTCAAAAATGGACCAATCAAAGGTTAGCGCTGATTTCCAACTGACGGCGTCCTGTCCTAAGAAACCAGGCCTTAAGGATTACGTTTTGTAGTGACACAATGAGATTTTAATCATTTTGCACGAATAAAAAGTCGAAAAAGAAATTTGATTTCAATAAGACCATTTTAATCTTCAAATAAGAAAATAATGATTTTGATATAAAAGCAATAATAAAAGCGAAAAATAGCAATGCATTTTTTTTTATTCATCATCTTTTAGTACGATTAGATTCTCGTTTTATAAGAACCTTATAAAAATCCCCATTCTTTTAAGATGCACTCTCGAGAGTGCTTTTTAAAATGGAGTAAATCAAATGATGAAGTGAAGATTTGTTCAATTGCGTGGGACATAGAGTTACAGTATAACAAGAGAACCAAAAACAAATTTAAAATGTTTTTCGGATAAAAAGAACTCAAGTTGATTTAGATATTTTTTTTTCTTTTCATATATTCTGTATAAAAACTCAAGATCTAGAAAAAGGTATTGAAGTGTACAAAGTATTTCCTTTGATCGGAAATCGTTTCTTTTAGAAATTTTTTTTTCTTTATTGTATGAAGGTTTAGTCAAACGACTTAAAATAAATTATTGTATTAGGTGATTCGCGATCGCAACGAACTATAGGGGGCGTTGTTGTATGAGACGCTTACCTGCGATTTCCATATGAACCGTCATTCAGTTACTCTGGAGACGTCGTTAATGTAGCGTGTAGCATTGCAACGTTCCTTCTTTAATGTGGCTTATTAAATTTAAAAAAGAAAAATGCTTGATCTTCTTTCTTGTACAACCGAAAACAAAATGGTATCTCTTTTTATTAGAGAAGGAATATCCAAAACACATCGGAAAAATATTTGTACATTAACAGAAAAAAATATGTATATTCTTATAAGAGTTAAAACCTAATGCCCGAGAAATAGTATTACTAAATTTAATGATATAACATGAAAGGCCCATTTAAACTTTACATTCTATAGTTTTAAGAATCATATTAGTTCAAAAATTAAAATGAACAAAAAGTATACATAAGCCTCATAATTTTATGAAATTTAATTTTGTAAACAACGTTTTTTGACAACAATTTTTATCAAAAAATTTCAAGTTTCAATAAAAATCATTATTTAGAAACTAAGAAACGTAAAATAAAGAATGCTGACGAAACAAAAGCAAATGAACAATTCTTTTTTGTCGCCATTTTTAGTGCTACGAATATTCGTCTTTGGGATTTGCCAAAAACAAAACAAGATGCAATTTTATTTTTTCAGGAGGGAAATATTTTACCGAAAAAACGAAAATGTACCAATTCCCACAACATAAAACTTTATCTGGGCAAACGTACGTTTTGGAAATGTTATTTCATTTGGAATCTTATTCATCAGAGTTCATATGGCGATATGATTGTTTTGAATCTATGCTAAACTCTATATCGGCTCATTTTCCACCGAAATCCAATTAACTATTTTGATTTCAAATAAAGTGTTTTATTTTATGAACTGTCGCAAAAATTTTAAGTGAAGATTGGCGGCACTTAAAAACCGCCAAATCTGTAGCTGCGGTGGCGTTAATACGTCGTAAGTACCGAATTTTTATTCCATACTTTTCTGAATCATATTATTTCAAACATTGGAATATACAAGAAGTATACATAAACACATAATGTTATACCATTTAATTTTTCAAAAGTATTTTGAGAACAATTTTTATCAAAAAATTATAAACTAAAAAACGGAAAATAAAGAATTCTTAGGATAAAAAAAAACGATTTTAAGAATTATTAACATTGAAATAAAAACTTTCATATTGTTTCTTTTTTTATTATTCTTATAGTTCTTAATCAGACGTAAAAAACCATTCTGTAGAGAACCATCATCAAATGAAAAAAAAATATTTACAAGCAAATTTTTTATTGTAAAAATCATTGCACTTACCTGATTTATGATTCCCGGAGAATTCCAAAATGATAAGTTCCTTGTTTGAAAACTTTATTCTCAAATAATAGATACATAGTTTATACCTTCATTACTTTTAGATAACATACTACACAGCAAAATTTTATAATTGATATGAATTTGAATATGTAGCTAAAAACAGAATAGCTGAATTCTAGTTGAACTTATTCTTTCAAAATTAAAAAAAACTTACCAAGAAAACGATTTAAATTAATTAAGAATCAGCACAAATGGCACTATTTCAAGTAACTTGGATAATTTTTTATTGTTGTTTTCCGAATTATATGGATACAGAAATATATACTATTCTATAACGAAGAAGAATATGCTATAACTATTACAATTCTGTATGTTCTGAATTCATATTTATTCACTGGAATGACGAAAGCAATGTTGACTTCACTTTAATTCGTAATGAATTGAAGACAGAAGAAATGCATTTTACCTTAATACACACATCTGTAACAGTATCCGAAATCGGAAGTCATCAGTTGCAAGTTTGTTGATAATAAAAATTAAAAATTATTGACGAATTTTTCTTCAAATGTTTGGCGTGTTCTGTTCCTGAAAGATTTACTAATATTCTGGAGATTTTTTTCAAGTTCTTCGGCCTTTTCCTTAGGGAAATTTTGTTTCTTATTTGCTGCTAAAAAATGGCGTCTGATTCAGTCAATGACTTTGATGGAACTAAATGAAAACGTGATAAATTAATGTCCGATATTTACAGGCTCCCGCTAGACGGCGTACTCGAGCGTTGCGATCGCGAATACTAAGCATTGTTGGAATCATCTGCTTATGTCATCTTTAAAATCTTACATAGTTATTCTTTTAATACTCATCATTCACATTAAATCATTTCACATTAAACTGATTAAATTAATAATTCTGCTATTGGTCGAAAATGACATCACTACTTATGGGAAGGGGGATAGCATGCATCGGCCGATGTATGGCGATATTGAAAAATTGCTGAAAAATTTGCTTATAGAAGTTAGTTTTTAGTTTCTTTAGTTCTATTTAATAATTTATTAATGTTTTTATGGCAGTGTTTTTATATAACAGCATTAATTTTCAAGTGTGTTTTTTAGTCTAATATTTCAATTGAAAAAAACAAAAACAAACAGTCAAATGGTTTTTGGACAAGAGCATTCCAAAACAGATGTAGCTCAAATTGTTTTGCTTCTTGAGTCATTTAATCAACTTTCTTTCAAATTTTAGAACTTCATAAGTTTTTTTGACTTAACTGTTAGGACCCCAGATTGTATCTACTTTTCATATTTTGAGGATAAAGAGTTGAAATCCATTAAAAAAATTCTATGTTTTAATCAAACAAATAAATTTTACACCCGATTTCGCAATATAAAATATCATCTCAATTAATTAGCATGTTCAATCTTAAGCCCTCGAACCATCAAAATTTTATGAATAATATTACATAAAAATCTGATAATTATATTAAAGGCCGTTTTTGTCTTCCCTTTTTTTTTTGAAAAAAAAAAAAGCTTTGTAATTGAGAGTTCAGTGTACCCTTATACATTTATTCAGTAATTTTTCATTGCTCCTTTTACCAAATTTAATGAAAAATGCTTTTACAAAACAACATAAAGAAAAAAAAAACGAGGGCGACCAATGTATGGTGATCAGGGAGCTGTCCCCATGTCAGAGAGATTCCGGGTTCGAATCCCGGACAAAGCACAAGGCATTGATGTTCCTCCGTTCTCCTTTTTGTACTGTTTGTCCTCTTACTGTGGGATCAACAGTGGCCCAACTAATATGGCATCCCTGAAAGAGTGGTCAACAAATCTGCCCTTCTGGTACCTGAATGACGAATTTAAATATCTTGGTGGGCATTGGCGAAAAATTTTTTTAAACCTTACATTCAAATAATTCATTTCACACTGCAACATACTTATTTTAGTCATTATTGGAAAGCGAAATAATTCAATTTAGAGAGATAATTTTAAAAAAAAAATTTTTTCGTAACTTACCCTATAGTAATCTGTGCTATAAACATCCCTTGACATGCCGAAATCACCAATTTTGACGACAAGTTGGTCGCCAACAAGGCAGTTTCTAGTGGCTAAATCACGATGGACGAAATGCTGGCTCGCGAGGTATTCCATGCCTTTTGATATTTCACACGATATGTGTATCAAGTCAGGTATTGTTAAATGATTATATTTATGCAATTCTATCTCTGGTTTTGAAACTGCAGGAGATCTGTCTCTGTTGAAATAAAAATTTAATCATTTTCATGGTTTAAAAAAAAGATTTTCCTTAAAATATTTAATAATATCTTTTAGACACACAAAAAGCAAATTTTAAATCTTGAAGAGTAATTTTAATACGGTGGGATTTTCTTTAAGAAATAAAGTTGACATTTTTTAATGCTTTTAAATACAACATTTCAATGTTAGGAAGTATAATAAAACTTTAAATTTTGAAATCCTTTATCTCATCCGTTAGTTTTCAGTAATTTCAATAGCCTGAAATGCTTCAGAAATTATTAATTTGATTCTATTATATTTTCCTTTATAATTACATACCTATAAATGACGTTAGCGTGTGTATAGATCCTAATTGGTTGTTGAAACATGACATTTATGTTAGCAACTGCTTTTTCCATTCCATTTCGAGTAAGCCTAATACGTAAAATATGAAGTGACACACTCTTTCAACAAATAAAATATTACTATTTGTTTGGATTTTTTTTAAATATTACTATTAAATTAAGTTATATTTTGAAATATACTTTTATTTGAATATGTATTTATTAATTTATGGGAAGAAAAACAAAGAATTTTAAGAAGGAATAGTATAGTAGTAGAAATTAGCAAATAGTATAGAGATGATCTAAAATACATTTTTTATCAAGTGTTCATTTTTAGCATCCGAAAAGCAGATTTTAATAATTTTTTTTTTGTTTAATAGATAAAATATTTTCTTTTGATAGTAATAAAATAAAGAGATAAGAAAAAACTTTAAAATTCAGGTAAAAATGAAACTCTACTAAAAATGCTCAGTTAATTGTAGAATTTGTATTAATGTATTTTGAATAGGAAGTAACTCAAACAAAACTCTTTGTATTAAACAAACTATCCATAAAACTGAAGATGTACCAATCTCGCAGAGAAAAAAGGATACAAAAAAAAGACAATTTTCATTAAGATTTTTTAATCTTTTAAAGTGATTGTGGTTTAATTAGTTTATTAATTAGTTTCTTTGTTGGTTTAGTTAGTTTATTAGATAGAGTTGTTAATTCATTAAGATATCCGACTAGTTTCGACAATTTTATTTTAAATATAAAATTTTAAAAGGCTAGTTTATTTGTTTTATTATGTGTAAAAACGTATAAAACTAATTAAAACAATTATCATTATTATTATTATTGTTTGTGAGTCCGTTTTAAGGTAAAAATAAAGCATTTTTAATAATAAAGCATATATGCTAAATAATAAAGCATAAAAAATAAGCATATAATAAGTAAAAATAAATCATATGCGCTAAACACTGTAAAAAAATTCTATCACCTGAAACATTTATGAGGCAATCAACTGTATTTTTAACTATTATTTTAAACGCAAGTACATATACTACTGAGTTAGAGATCAATGTAGTTAAAAAAACGAATTCTTAGAAACTTCAGAAAAGCATGCATAAAAAATGAAATTCGACTTTTTTCTCTTAGTCTGGAGTTCAAAACACTTGTGCTACAATCATTAAAGCACTCATGGAAAATTGTAGACAATTATTTTAAAAACAATATAAGATATCGTGTTTAAGATGGTGTAAAATGTGAAAAAAAAAACTAATTTTGATAAAAACGAATTCAAGGACTTAAAATCACAATCTATCCACTGTTATCACCTGGCACAAAATCTGCTATAACTTTGTAAGTAATTAGAGTACAAACAAAAGTTAAGTAATATTAGAAAGCAACGTCTACAGGAATTCTAAATTCATAATAAATTCAATTATAAAAATCATGCTTTTGTGCTAGTCAGATACCTTAATGTGATACATTTAAACAAAAATCATTTTCAATTTACCCTCTTCTTCTTTTTGCAATTAGGATAATAGTGATAAAAAAAGAGGTTAAATTGTCTTTTTTTCTTCTTTTCGCTTCCTCAAAAGAAAAGATTCAGTACAAAATATATGAAATAACACTGAAAGGCTGCTAATTAGTTTGCTATGGCTAGATTAAAGGAGATGAAAGGTGAATTAAACTATTGATCAAATATATTTTAATATTTTTGTTTTTCAGATTTGTCAGATTTTAATTGCATTTTTGTTTATTTTTACCTAAATATTCATTTGCGATCCAAAGTATGTATAAATACTTGCTTGATTTCACTTTTGTAGCGGATTTTAAATATATATAATAAGTACAATGGCAATCTAATAGAAAAATGGTGTCATGTGTAACATAAAATTAAATATCAAGTTTTAAGTTATACTTGGTATCACGTGCTACATGAAAGCACGTTAAACACTAGACTGCTTCTTTTTTTTACCTTTCTTATACATTACTCGGCAGAATTTTCGTATAAAAACTCTAAAATTGCAATTAATTTTAGTTAATTTAAAAGGTCATATTTTTTAGTAAGTATACACTACTTACGTTAAAAAATTGAATTTTAATTCTCAAAATGCAAGTTAAATAACCATAAGCGGACAACAATGTATTCCCCGGAAATTGAAAAGGAACACAAAATCAATACAATTGCAGATCTTTGCCCATTAGGCCAGCGATGCTATCCAAACGATTCAAAACAAACCTAGTGTAGATGGTAGCGCCTAGAAATCCTTATCTTCCGAACAAACCAACTACTTCTAAAACCTGCTCAACTATTATAAATAACAATATTCTGGATAACTTGACTCAAATTAGAATTTTGAATATAAATTTGATGGAGTTTACGAGAAAGTTTAGTCGATATCATGATACCGCATGTGAGCACAGCTGGTTTTACAACACATTTCAGTCATTTAACGTTATTAAACTAACACAATTAAACTTAGTAATTTTAAAATTATTTGCACAAATAAGGAAAAGCAGAATATATATATATATATATATATATATATATATATATATATATATATATATATATATATATATATATATATATATATATATATATAAAATATATATATATATATATATATATATATATATATATATATTATATATATTTTTGAAAAAAGAAAAAAGTAAACGAGAATGAATCCTTTTCTGCTTCGTTGATTCAATTCTGGTTCTGCCGATAAATTAAAGGTTTTCTACGATCCCTTCATTTAATTTATTCTTCCATTGTATCTTTAGAACTGGAGATACAGTAATAAACACTTTATTGACTTCCTAAAGAATCACCTATAGTTCAGCTATAGAATGACGCAATTACAAACCTCTTCTTCTCAAAAGCTTTAAATCCCTATTCGCCGCATTTTGGCATCAGAAATTTGTCATTCAGGTGAGAAGAATATCTTTTGTATGGGTGGGAATAGTACGTAGTCTAAATGGACTATAGAGGGATGTTTATTTCCTTACTAAATACTTTGACGTGATAAAGCCATCTATATCGGATTACATGTCTTTGCATATACAAAGAACTTGTTATTAAGGCTCTATTCTTACAGCTTAATGTATTCATAACAATATATCTCTGAAAAGCTATCAGGCCTCCTTTAAACCTTTTACGCTTCAGAGGTGATGAGTTTAGGAAACTCAATAAGAACCAGAGGGAATTATTATGGATATATAAGGACTGTAAACTAAGAAAATGCCAAAGGATCTTGTTTCTGTTCTGCAGTTTGATCAAAGTCACTGGTTGACCAATGTAATAAACATTTTAAGACCGTATATAGCAATTTACAATCCAGAAAAAAATAATCTTATAGACAATGAAATTCGTTACAGTTTTTAAAATGGAGTAAGACAGGGCGAGGGCGCATGTTAACGTGTTTAAAATCAATCATAGATTTAAATATCTACCAGAGGATTTTCAGACCAAGTTCATTCTTATGTTCACTCCAGCAAAATGTTTTTGTTAGAATAAATGATTTTCTACTTGTTGATCACCAAGACGCACTGAATGGAATTTTTGGTACTTGACAAGACAAGGTTGAGAGTTTGTTCCATTCACTATATCATTCCACAACTGAGTTTTGAAGCGAAGGGTTATACACAAACGATTTTATTGGAAACCATTCCAGTATTTATTATTGTACCTTCACTTCTAAGGAGCAAGTGAAAGAATAAATTAGACGAATAGGTAATAGATGAACTTTTATTCACCGAAATTTTCGGAACCTCAATTGAATCACTGTTAGTATAAAAATATTTTAGCCCTACTTATCACTTTTCATAGTACCTAAGTGCACTGATAGTAAGGACACGGTTCCCGGTAGAATACTGAAGCCGAACATCACTGGCTGCAGTTAGTAAGCGGATAGGTGACAACTTTGATCAGGCTGGGTAGGGACAGAGGGAGAGTGGTATCGATCCTCGTTAAACTATTCCACCGAATGTGGGAATCGAATTGTTATCGACCATGTCAACCTTCTGATCACGTTTGGTTCACCAATGTGGGGACAATGTCAACCGTCATCTATGAAAAGGTACCCCGACATAGAGTCGAGTTAACATGTCTTATCTACTACTGAATTGTAATTGTAATTTTGTAGTGGTAGATACCCTACAGTACTCCCCCATCAGAATTATAGCTGTGATAGAATTCGATGAATGAATACCGCTAGTTGAAACATTGCTGTTTTTGTGCGGAGCTGGGAGAGCTGTATTAAGATCACCGTACTTTTCGAGTGCTGAATGTGAGAGGTGTATTAACTTCAAGGTCGTAGTCGCTCCTGTGCTGCCTTTAGCATTCGAGTGCATACGTTGTGTTTGATTGAAACTGAGCAGCAACAGCGTGAGGAAGTGGATAATGTCGCAGACACAAGTAGCAAGTCAACTGTTCAATGTGGACCATCCAACAAAGTCGGCGTTACTGTCGATGTAGGCGTATTCATATCGAAGTGGGCGTTTGTGCTAAGGTAGGCGTGTTCACATCACGTTCGAAGGTCACCAATGTGGGGGGTGGTAGCTGACGACTATGTCAACCTTCAATTGCCTGACATCGCTCTCAGGTCGTCAAGCTACCAAAGCGGGGGCGTTAACCCTTCAGCAGAGGATTAAAACAGTGATGGCATGTCTTCGGTTCATCTTCAGGGATATTTCGCAGACTGTCGTCAATAGCCCTATGTGCAGCTTTTGTGGGACGTAAATAAAGTACCTACCAACCTATCACTTTCTTAAAAAACCTAAAAAAAATATTTCCTACTTTACCAAATCAGTGCGAAAAATTTTAAAATAACTATGTTCGTGATGCAATGTCTAGACTATACCCGCAATATTTTTCAGATTCCTCTAACTGATAGAAAAGCAGGAAATAGTATTTTCCCCCAACTTTTTCGAGAAGTAGTAAGAAGGACTGAAGCCCTTTCTGCATACAGTGGTTTAATTGTTCTTCATCACCTTTCTGTGCCACATAGCCAAGGTACGTAAGTTATATACTTTGTAATGTCATATAATTTTGTTCTGTAAGTAAGTTATTATAAATAAAGGGATAATTACAAAAATAGCGTTAACTCTCCCAAAAATAAACCAATCGCAAGTAATTTTAAATATGTTGTCAGATAAGAGTTGCTAAGTAATACTTCAATACGTAAAGTATTGGTACTGTGATGGAATAGTGTCACCTGCAATGAGCAAAAAATTCTATATTTGATCGCAAGCCAGTGAATTTCGCCGTGTTCGTTTTACTCAAAAATTCAAAATTTCGTGATAATACTTCTCTCAGAAGATATGATTTGATTTGGGGGAAAATTTAATATCCACGTATATTGGCCACTTTTTCCGTTTAATATACTTTGCTTCCAAAATAAAATAAATAGAAAAACTAGGTATCCTATTAAACACTAGAGTGAAGGATACCTTACTAAGTGAGAGGAGGTTAACCTGCACTCCAGTGAAAACGTCTCTTACAAACTCTGAGATGCTTAATTGGAATTTCGCTGTATTTTTGCGTTTTTTATTATTAAATTTAATTATAATCATTAATTTTAATTACATTTATTATTATATATATTTCTGACTTCTATTTTTTATAAAAGACAATTTCTCTATAAATGATAAGAGAAAAAATTCTGTCTATTGCATGATATATTCAGAGTAATTCAAAATAGTTTTCAGTACTTCGTTAAAACATTTGTAACAACGGTTTATATGAAATGAAAATAAAATTCTGAACAGCATTTTGAAAATGATATGGACAATTACCATCACATCCGGATTTCTTATTTAGTTTCTGAACATTTTTCAGCAAACTTGTTAAACGAAATAGTTTTAAAATTTTTTTTCGTATCTGCAGTTCTTTAATTGAATGGTTTGATTACTTCCTACATTTTGTGCATTGTTAATTTATCAGCTAAACGAAGCACTAGGGATTTTCGGAAGGTAGTATTTTCTTTATCAAATCCTAATTACTTACATTAAAAATAGAAATTCTTATTAATAAGGTACTCTTACTGTGTATTAAATTCCCTAAGCTAATAAAGAAAATTAACGCCAACTAGCCAGAAGGTAAAAAATACCTAAAATTTTTTGGTTGAATCGGGTTACGAACCTAACGTGATCTCAGACGAGGAACCAACGCTCTTACAAAAAAACGTTGTTTTTGAAGTTTTTTGAGGTTGACAGAAGTAAAAAAATTTACACCTGAGATAGAAAATAAGATTATGTTTTGCATCAAAAATAACCTCATTAATAAACCTTAATTTCATTTACACCTCACAAAATTAACTTCATATATAACTAAGAACTAATTTTAGTTTAGTTTATAACTAAATTAGTTTAGTTTTAGTATGTTAAATAATTTCAGTTTAGTTTATTTTAATTATATGTATATATCTCAAATATACTTGAATTTTCTTGTAGTTTAGAAAAAATAATCCGTACACCTCAAAAACAACCTTCCTAAGTTTGTTGCTCTAAAGTAGATTTCCCTCAACGTCAAACCAACCTCAAGTGTGAATAGAACAACTTCATACACTTTAATTATACAACTTGGGAAGTTGATCATTTAAAGTTGTGTTTGAAATCAACTTCGAATAAATCTCAAATCAACCTTGACACCTCAAAACAACCTCAAAAATACATTAAATTTTTGTAACGGTAAGTTCATTAACTGAACCACGGGAGTATCAAAGCTGGTGTAATCCTTTTTTTTTCTTTTGTGCACTAGAAAATGCTTCTTTTTAACAACTTAACAAGATGTAGTATATAATACTAGTGGACTGCTCCCCATGCTCGCTAACCCTCGCCAACCCCCGAAAATTGCTACGCAATCTTATACGGTTTGCTTCGCAAACCAAGCTCGCTTCGCTCGCTACTAACTTAGGTACATTGCAAATACACAAAATTCTAAGAATTCAAAACAATCATTCAAATCCATACAAAAAAAAATTTTTTTTTTTAAAATTACATCTTTTTAGTAAGTACTAAGTCATTAAAATAAATTTGAACTCAAATAAATGACATGAAATTCGTTAAACCTATCAGAAATGTGCTATAGTATAAAATCTTAAAGCGTAACAGCACGACTGAAACTCATTTTTCAATGAATAACTAATAATAATAATAAAACAAATAAATTCGTGATATAAATCAAAAATCGTCAAATAAATTCGTAATATCTAAATTCGTGAAAAAAGCGCTTTCGACAAAATACTAAAATAGAGATCTATCGACAAAGACTACGCAATTCTGCCTAGCTTATGCTCTCTCTGGTTATTTCAGTTTCCGACTTTAAAAGCGCTATATGCTGAGTCACCTCAGCTAGATTTGGCATGTGACATTTTTAGCGGCAATCATTGGTCGATTTTCCAGCGTTGCCATTCGGGGAGTTGTAATGAGGCTTTTTTTTGTCGCCGTGTAAGAGAAATATACATATAGATAGTGGCTTCAAAATACAATACAAGATGAAATGTAGTGCCGCAAAATATAAAAGAAAACTTTTGTTCGATACCAAAACTTTGTGTTAAATTTAACGCTATTAAATTTAACGTAAATAGATAAAAATTGCCTTGAATTTGTAAGGTTCTTTTTCTGACATTTAATGCAAGCTTTTTAAAAATGATTGTAAACTGTTTACCTCAAAAAATTGTTCAAATCTCCATACTCCATGTATTCAAACAACATCATGAGTGCTTCCCCGTCAACTGAAACACCATAAAATTTTATGATATTATTATGCTTCAAATTGGACAATAGTTCGGCTTCCCTTTCAAAGTCTATTTTAGCATCCTCCAAATCTGAATCTTTTAAAGTTTTGACGGCAACTAAAGTTGTCGGCTCATCCGGAGTTAGGTAATCCGCTGTCCCGAGGAAAACACGTCCAAACGCTCCTTCGCCCAAAGTTTGAATGAAGCTTATCTTTTCCCTTGCTATGTGAGGGATTTCTGAAGAAAAATATAACAACTATAACAGGTATAGAATGAATTCATAATCATACATTTTATAAATAAGATTTTGTGTAGAAAAATACCTATTAAGCACTTTAAAAATCTTAAAAACAAATAAAGCGCAGAATTTATTATTTAAATATATTAAAAGCAAACATGAAAATAAGTGCGAAAACGTTTTTTAAAAAAAAAGCTGAAATTAATGTCACCATTTGTTTGAACATGCGGCGACAATTTTCCTAAACAACTGTGAAAATAAAATTTTAAATTAACCATCATTAAATATAATATTTTAATTCAGTAAGAAAAAGGTTTAAATTATATGGATATTTTCCTCAGAATCAAATATTTTATATGTAGAATTTTGATTATTTTCAATAATAAATTAATAAAAATTTCGTTTCACTCATTCTCACGTTCTTTTCAATTTTTTTTATTTAGTTTGTAAAAAACGCGCTTTTAAAGTACAAAAAAAAAAAAAAAAATCACGCCACTTTTCATTTTTATACCTAGGTCGTATAATTTCGGATACTTCATTTTCGAACAGTGAGTTGTAGTGAAAGAAGGTTTTTGCGAATGTAGACTGCCCGACATTTTTCCTTTTTGTGGGAAAAAAAATATTTTCGCCTTGAAATGCAAATTCATGATTTTTTTTTAATTCATTATTTTCTTCTGCTTACCATTGTATCACCTTTTGTTTGGGAGATGAAATTTTTGAATCTCGTTTGAAGAAGTTATGAGACTTTGAAACGATTGTTTGCAAGTTAACTCCAGCTAAAATTTAAGAATCATTCTTAAGTCAAAATGTTTAATTAATCAAAATTTTGGCCCCATGGGGACATTTATCCTGATGTTTTGTTTCCTCTTTGAGGATGGTGATACGTTTTGTTTGCAGAAATCAGAAAATGATGGAGACTTGTAATGTCATGATAAGCAGAGCCTCAAAAAAATTTTAGCATTCTCGCTAACCAAAAAATGGTCGAAAGTTTGTGATACAAGAATCCATCCTCACGCGCCTTAACAGGAATTAAATACAAAAAAAAGTGCAAAAAAAAATGTTTATTTTTAAGAAGAAATGCAACCGTTCGATTTTTTGAGCTAAAGTAAAGTGAGAAATACGGGCAAATGTTTATAAATTTTAAGCTAGTGTAAATAAAATTACATTTACTCTTGAAAAATATTTTATTTGACGCTATTTCTATTTGTTTAAATATTTGAGATTTCTATTTTTCAACGAACAAATTCCTTTAGTGTAAAAGAATATTCGCGAAAAGAATTCCTTTCTCATCTCTAGATTTATTGTTTTCTTTATCATTGTTGAAATATGAAGGGCTTTGTTTATTTCAAAAGTTTAAAGTAGAACCAAGAGAATCTTGTCGTTTGCTTGTAAAAAGTATTCAATTACAGGATTCTTCCAAATCTTTTTTATGTAAGAAAAGTGAAAAATAGATCTTGTTTCGAGTATTCAATATTTATTTAAAATGTTGATTTCATCCAAAATTGGATATTCTATGTTGGATATTCTATTGGAAATAATTGTACTTAAAATAAAAGAAAGTAATAATTTAGATTAACTATTCATAATTAAATAGCATCTGGCCTAAAAAATTATTTATAAAAGAAATAAACTAAATAAGTAATACATGAAAGAGATACACGCTAAATTTTCTTCAAACAGGTTGAAACCAACACAGAAAAACAAAAACAATAAAATAGCATTTCAAGTGATATTATTTGCTTCAAATTTCGAAAAAACAGTGCCATTGCAATTTATTTTGAATATTATTCTCACCTTAAATCGCAACAAAGGAAAATTTGATTGATAGGTATAGGCAGACGAAAGTCATTAATACATTTTACAGTATTCAAAATAAAGCTTGATGTATAATTTTTTTTCATAACACGAATTACATCAACAAACATTTTCCCTTAATGAAGCAAGAATTCTTTAACCCTTTCTAGAGGACCACTTTTTAAGTTCAAAGAGCTAGCAGGTTCAACATCAAGTGCTTGTAGCAATTAAAATGTGTAACTACTGGTGTTAAATGTAGCTGCTATTTAAATAAAAGGATTATAAACATACCCAAATTTATTTATATATTTTTCTTTTAAAAACTATTTCAATTAAGAATTGTTGTAAACAGTATAAAATTATAGAGATGTGTAAAAAAATTCATAAATATATGCAGAAATGCATATTTGTGTGATTTAATCGATAAGATCAAAAATTCAATCATCTCCACACATTTTTAAGTTTAGCTAAAGTAAATACATAGCTTGGATATAAAAAGTTCATATCCACCTACTTGGTACAGTATATTTTGTGCTGTAAAAATAACCCCTATATATATGTCAAACTGATACTTAACTATTCAGTTTTTTGTCTCTCCGGTAAAATTATTTCTGTTTGAGATGACCGATTTTCGAACTCATTAATTAAATTGTAATGTTCCACAAAGTTAGTAAAAAAAATAGTTATTCAAAATTTTCTTTATTTTTAGTTTCCTGGGAGTTCCTGGGAATTCCGCTACTTTAAATTGAAAAAATAGTTAACATTTCTTGTTGGAGGATATGAATTTTAAAAAAGAAGAAGTTAAAAGTGTGAAAAAAATGGTAAATAATGACTAATAAATTTATTACTAAACTATAATAGATAAAATAAAAAACAAATGAGTTCTAAGCTAGTGTACTATAACCCATCTTTATTTACAATTTGTCAGGTCTTACGGAAATAAAGTATTTATAAAATTGTATTTTATCTTCTGTAAAATGACACCCTGGTACTTATTTTTATTCCGTTTTGAAGTAGTATGTTTTATTTTTTTCAATGAAATTGTTTTAAAAAAATAACTTATCAACTAAGAAATCGAAACTCATTTTGTAGTCCCTGGCTGGAAAGTCTGAAACGGTCACAAGCACTTCCAATAGTTCTTGTTGTTACCGGAATGAACTACATTTTCTTAATGCGAAATTCCTCCATTGGGTGGCGCTAATAATCATATTGGTTCAAGGTTTGACACGATTTAATTTGATTGATCATATAGAATTTGCGATAAAATTAGATAATCTATCAAATAGAATTTGCGATGAAAAGTTTCTCACGTGATGTAGCATCCTCTTAAGAAGGAATCCAATAAAATTCAAGAAGAATTGTGCCTGCTTTAGTCGAAAAGAGATTTTTGTAAAAATTTAGCCTTTCTAGTGTAAAATTTTTTTTTAAAAATTTAGCCTTTCTAGTGTAACCATTTTGCCGGCCAGGTGGTAGAGCGGTTAACGCCCCTGACTGCGAAACCTTTGGCTGTGGATTCGAATTACGCTCTGGGCATGGATGTTTCTCTCTCTCTTTGTGCTGCCACTGTTGTGCGTGTGTGTGTGATGTGTGAATGTTGCCCACCCTATAAACGGGTCTGTGGCGGTGTGGCGTGGGCAATGCTGCTCGCTTCCGTGACTTTGGTACACAGGTGCCCACTGGGTAACGCTAAATGAGCAACAATTCCGGCGTCTTCATAGGCAAAGATTAAAATTCAGTGCTGCCATTGGAGAAAAAAAAAAGTGTAAACATTTTTTTTAAAATAATTTCAGCTTACCTGTAGTGAATGTTTTGTTGTTTTCTTTCGAATAATTAGGGTTTTCAACCATCTGAGAAGAGTTTAAGGGGATTCTTTCCCTCAAAATTCTCCTTCTTCGACGTAGAAAACACAGAAAAAGCAAAGGTGAAATTCCAACGTTCTGATCCGGAGAATTCCGATATTTTTTCCATTGGATCAGGCAAACTATTCCAAATACCGAGACACAGACTATAGCAACAACACTTGCTGTAAAACCAGTTGATATCTGTGAGATATAAAATTAATTAGAAGAATGTCAGACATTTGATAATCTTAAAATATCTCAAAGTAAAGAAAATGAAATAATACCCGAATGCATCAGCTATAACAATAAAGAAAATGTGAAAAGTATATATTTTAAAATATTCTTATCAACGTAATAATGATGCTACATGGAATTAATGAAGCTTCAATGATAAACGTTTGCGTCATCAAATAATATACTCACTGAATATCTTGTTAATCTATACAAATACGAAAATTAGAAAAATTGTTTTGGTTTCAAAGAACCATTAAATAGCACTACAATAAATTAAGCAGTATGTTCAATGAAATAATACCCGAATGCATCAGCTATAACAATAAAGAAAATGTGAAAAGTATATATTTTAAAATATTCTTATCAACGTAATAATGATGCTACATGCAATTAATGAAGCTTCAATGATAAACTTTTGCGTCATCAAATAATATACTCACTGAATATCTTGTTAATCTATACAAATACGAAAATTAGAAAAATTGTTTTGGTTTCAAAGAACCATTAAATAGCACTACAATAAATTAAGCAGTAAATTAAATTCCGGCAGTAAAAATGTACTATTTCTATTATTGGGGAATGTAAGATACTTTTGACATCTCGTTTTTTTTTTTGTTTTTTTTTTATCACAGATTGTTTAATTCAATAGAAATTTATCACCCCCTCCCCAAAGCATCAAAACTTTAAAGCGATAATTTATTACTAACGGACTATAGCTAACAAATCTCAGAAGAAATTAGGTTTCAGAAGAAAAAATAATAATCCAAAAACATAATGCTTAGCATCTAGTTCATTTTATTTTAAATCGAAAGTTATTTGCATCGCTTTTTAATACTCTAATAATTAAAAAAAAATAGGTTTGATACAAGCAAAAATATAACTATCAGAAAAATCACATTTAAGAATGACATTATAACAACAATATCTAACGACTTTAACAACAATATACACCGAAGAGCCATTACATTATAACCACCCTGCTAATAACCTTTAGCCCTCAAAACTGTCAGCACCCGCCGTGTAACTGATTCCACAAGGTGCTGATAGGTAGTCTGAGGTATCTGGTACCAGCGCTCGCCAACTGGTCCTGCAATTCCCTCATATTGCCAGGGGGTAGCGTGGCAGCACGAATTTGGTTTTCCAAGTAGAACCACAAATGCTCTATTGGATAAAGGTCAGATGAATTTGGGACCAAGACATGACTTGAAAATCACTGGAATGTTCCTTGACGATTCGACCCTTATGATATGGTGCATTATCCTATTGGTAAACACCATCCCCCGCAGGAAAAACTGTTGCTATGAATGGGTGAACCTGGTCTGCAACTATGTTCAAGTAGCTTACAGACGTCAGGGATTGTTCTATGAAGATTATGGGTTCTAATGTGCCCCATGAAAATATTGTTCCTGGGCGAGAAACCATGAAAACCTGGGTGAGCCCATTGTTATAGATGGAGGGTGGTCATAATGTAATGGCTCTTCGGCGTATATTTTTATATTGATCACTGACATTTATACAAAATAAACCATAAAAACATTGCATAATTTTATAAAATCCGTGATACATTAGCCATTATAATGTCATGAAAATAAAGAATAAATCAAAATATGAAGTAAGATGACCGAAATTATATACAGATTTCATACAATAAATGTAATTTTGCAATAGAACGATCATATATTCTATTTCAAAATAAAATGACAAAACTTTTTGCTTGAAACAGTCAGAAGAAGATTGAATCCTGAATTTTCATCGGGCAAAGATGCACGATTGAAATTTCATCCCTCTTGATATACGGAAAGTGGTCAGAAATTTGATGGACGATAAATTCTAACTGGCGATACAATTTCAGTATATTCTGCATCCAAGCTATGATTGAACCTTGCATTTTTTCAGGCAAAGAAATGAATTTGAAATTTAAACTCACTTGCTATGGAATTTAGATTGACCACAATAAAATGTATTTGATGCTATAACGTCAAAAAATGAAGCAGTTAAAAGACAATTGAGCTCAGTAGATTATTGTCAAGCCCAGAGATGCAGTTAGAATTTGAGCCTTTCAACTATTCGAAAAAATGTCAAAATCTTTATTTACGATAGATTAAATTTAGAGATAAAATGATGATGAATGCCTCTTGAATAGTTAGGAAAAAATTTAACCTTGTATTGTCATTACGATTGAAGTTGGTATGCTAAATGTTTGCGCAATTCAAAATTTGAGCTCTCTATAAGGAAGCAGTTCAAATTTTTCTTGTCGATTAAATTCTATTTGGTTACAAAAAAAGAAAAATTCTATCAGAAGCGATCGAGAGATGATTAAACCCTATTTTATTATCAGATACGTACAAACATTAGAATGAAATTTGAGTTCCCAGGTTATTCGTAATGTCATTTTTAATTTTTTCTGAATTAAGTATTTATTTAAGAAAACAGCGAAACTTATTTTAAAAACTTCTTCTCAAAATATTTCCCATTATATATTTGTTATCGCAAATCGCAATTTAATCCATATCCATTTACACGACAATGTTCCAAAAATGGAACATGGAATTTGAGTTGTAGTGAGCAAATAAAGTTTGAGTAATATAATTTTTCATACATTTAAAAACTACATTATTAAGTATTTTTTTGCATTCAGTTTTGTTCCATTTCCATAATTATTTGTTTTTTCATGAATTTTAGAAATTTGATGTAATTTGTAAATTTTTATTCTGCTTTTAACATAATTTGCGATAAAGCGAATTTCCAAGGAATCGATTTACGAATTTTCATAAACTTAAAAGTGGTTTTTCAATATGTTCTCTGCGATGGCATTGAATAGGTTCTTACCAGTGATAATTTTTATTTTCTGATTCTTGTTGTTTATTTTGTTTCCCTGATAAATTTGTTGTTATCGAGTGGGTTAAAGAAGAGTGAGTCCTTGTTCTATTTGTCTAATTGCAAATTTTGCTCAATCTTAGAATAAAGAACAAGATTAGCTGTTGCCACTCGCCACGTGGCGACTAAATAAAATAAGATAACCACCAATAAATTACCAGCATTTGTCACTCCCTCCCCACTGCCTCATTTTGTCATTTGTCACCCCATCCTCAACACTTCTTAGTTCCTGGAAGTGCACGCACATCAAACGCATAAAAACGTTTATTTTTATTAACTTTCGTCTATTTTTTAAATAATTGTTTGACGAGTTCTATGACAATTAATTTCCTATATGGAATCTTTAAATAGACTAAACTAAAGCGTAGTAAAATTAAATACAAACTTTTTTTTAACAATTTAATTAAGTAAAAGGATTTTTTATTTCCCTAATATCATCTGCTATATTCTTCAATGACTTTTTCTACTCCTTTTTATTGACAATTTGTTTCAACATCTTTCCAGACGTGGTTAACTTTGCTTTTTATTGAGGTCGCAAAGTGGAATGAATTATTTTCGAAAAGATACTTCTCTAAGAGTAGATTGATGTTTGATTTTATTTATTTTCTGAAAGACGAAACTGAAATAAGAAGGCAAGAGCAGTATTTCGCTTTTGGCGTAGCACCCGTACTAAATGACAACGAAGCACGAAGGAGAATGACAAAAATATTAAATAAACCCCCAAGAGCAATATCCCCTCTTCCTTCACAAAAAAATAAAAGTTTTACAATAAAATTTCACAAAAAAGGGCGGCATGGATCGAAGGAAAAGATTTATCTGAAAAAGCAGATATTGAAAAAGATGTATGTAAATGATAAAAAAAAGAAAGAAATAAAGAATGAGCAATGAAAGAATACAGAGATGATAAAAGCTAGGAGCAGCAGTTTCAGAAATTCTATCATTAATATTTTATTTTTAATTACGACGCTTAATTTTCCAGAGCTCGTTACTATATTTCATTCTGTTACAGAATTGATTGTGAGAAAAACAAGTCTAAAGTCGAACCTATTATAGTATGTTCGTTTTATTTTTTTAATTTTTATTTTTCTTTAAAACACGATATGCTAGAAAGAATACTATATATATATATATATATATATATATATATATATATATATATATATATATATATATATATATATATATATATATATATATATATATATATATATATATATATATATATATATGCGTTATAATATTAAAAACTTTTTTTTAACAATTTAGAAGCAAAATTATTATTAAGGTACTTTTAACGCTAGAAAAAACTGGCCAATAAATGTACCTCCTGTGGTCAGCATCCAACAAATACATTTCTCCCCCTTGCCCTTTATCTTAGCACCATGTCTAAGAGGTACATAACGGTACAACAAGCAATGGCCTTCTTAGAAAACTTTTCTGATTCAGAATGGAATATCTTGATATTGGACATGCAGTGCATGTAACTACTACGACAATAATACGATTCCAATTCCCTAGTCTTCACATAAGACACCTATTAACTCGATTCTATCTTGGGGGAACTTTTCATAGATGAAGGTTGACATCAATGAAAATCAGCTTCCCACATTGGTATTCCAGACGTGATCTGAACACGTCTAGTTTGATGGATGGAACACAGTGAACAAGCTGTCTTCCTCATTACGACTGCGACATTATCCTCTTCAAGCTCTTGCTACCCAGTCTTGATCACACACCACTGGAGCTTTTAGATACACGATAGATACAATTATAAAATTCCAATTCACTAGTATATAAGAGGTGATAACTCGATTCTATGTTGAACACTCAAGCCATTGCAGAGTGCGGTTGTGTTGTAACCAGCTCTGTGCGATTGAATCATGTCATCACGATTAGGTTATGCTCCTGGATTTGTACCTTCACGTATTGGTTATTCCTCACGTGGGGGCTCCAACCATCGATTCGGCCGGGGAGGCAAGACTATGTCTAGCGCTCCTCCACCGTCAACTACTCCTCGCCTAAAGGTTGATTTTCCTGACAACAAACGACCGACCATGACTGAATTCCTAGTTCCCGAGGGATTTACAACGACTTGCGTCTCAGCTAAACCAACTCCAGTTCCTGAAAAAATCATGCCTGAACAGCCGAGTGTCCCCGTGGAAAGTCCAATTATGGATAGGGAAGAGACTACCCAAGTTCCCGAGGCAATCAACATCACCCCTCCTATGGAAACGGAGCCGATTGAAGAGACTTCGGCCTCCGAATCGGAAATATCCACTAGCAACAACAAGGAGCCACCGGTTAAGAAAAGGAAAAAGAAGAAGTCCACTAATGCTGCTAAACCCACTGATAGCTCTTCTCCGGCGACGCCTAACAACTCTTCTCCTCCTGAGTCCCTATCCCAGCCGCAGCCAACGACTGCTGCCTCATCTGAGACTACGAACGAGACTCCTAATAATGACCAAGAGACTTCCAAAGTTACTGAAAAAGCTCTGCCTACAAAGCATGCCAAAATACTCATTCGTGGACTACCAGATGATTTTGATGCAGATATTATTTCCTATGAATTTGGAAAAATGGACGTAAATCTTCATAAAGTGATCCAGTTCAAGAAGAAGGTGGAAGGGGCTAATAGGCTCCTTCCCCTTTTTATCATCATTGCACCAATAGCAGACCAGGAAAAGATCTTCGCTACGAAGAGTATTCACCAGATCCCAGTCAGCACCGAGAGATTTCGTGGCGGCCGGCAGCCGCTACAGTGTTTCCGTTGCCAGGGCTTCGGCCATACTCAGCGATCCTGTTCGAAACAACCCAGATGCATGAAATGTGCAGAAATGCACTTTTCTTTTCAATGCAAGAAGGATAGGAGTTCTCCCGCCAAATGTTGCAAATGCGAGGGAAGCCACACCTCCAATTTCTCTGGGTGCGAGGCCAGCCCCAGAAGAAAAACCTCACAACCTAAGGATACACCTGCTACTGCAGCCCATCGCCTTGTCACCATCGTTAAGGAAATGCAGGATTACCTGAAAAACCCAGAAGTGCTCGGATTACTTCAATCTCTACTCAAGGGGTCTTCCCATTCGGAATGATGATCCACAACTCCAATTCATGCTGATCTCCAATAAGGACTTGATATTTTCTCTATGAACAACAGGACAGTATCTCTATGGACAGTAGCTCAGTTGCCTACATGCATCACAACAGATGAAGAAGTGGAGTGTCCACTTCGCGGACAGGAACTTCGAATCCCATCTTAGCTCAAACTCTAGCTTCTATGTTGAGGTACTTTTTTGATAGATGACAGTTGACATAATCGTTAGCCTACGCCCCACATAGTACCAGGGCCTGATTAACCAGGAGTTTTAATTGATACGGAAAACATAGATGAAAACTTAAAGCTTGTAATTCCATTTTATGTCGGTAGAATATTGATTTTAAAAATAATATTGAAAAAGATGAAGTGTAAAATAAAATGCCAGAGTCAAGTGGAAAAAAAACGAAAAAGTAACGGTCTGGTTATGAATTCGAATAAGAAAGCAAAATTTGAAAATCCAACAGAATTGAAAAAGCTGGAATTTTTTTTTGTAAAAATGCCATGAATTTGTGAATTGTGCTCCTCTTGATGTATTATAATACTATTCCAATAGATTATATAGATAATAATATATAATCATTTTATGTTTTAAAAAAGTTTTTATTATTAATACGTCTCTCAAAATGATATTTCAAATTTTCGTGGGTGGCATTTGTTCGAACAGAAGATATGTACTGGCACACAGCGGATCTTAGCTCCCATCAAACATCAATGTTTCGAAGATGGAGCATCATTTAAAATTCACTTAAAAGTTTTTTTTTCACATAATTTTTTTTTAAAATTTTACTTCACTGTTTTCAGATGTTCTTCCGTAGTGAATTTATCAAATTGCAAGTTATTTTCATAACCCTTTCTTAATTGGAGATTTGAACGGTTAAACTAGGAAGTGAAAAAAAAAAACATTTTATGTACTTACCATTGCAGATGATTTATTTTTTTCTTCGATTTCTGTCTTCTTTTTAAAAGTTTCGAGAGGAGGGGGAGGCCTCCCCTGTGGAACGTAGGTTGGATGTGCTATAAGTACTGGATCTAAACATGAAACATAAGCAATTATAATAATTTTTTTTAGAGAATATATAGTTTGAGGAATTTTGTATTCAATGAAATTTCTGTTTTTCGATTGGGAACAAAGAGATGATTGTGTAATAATTATAGGAGTTAGGGAGAGAAGCAAAACGGGGTAAGGAAACGCGCCCGATGACGCGCTGGTTAACTCGAAATGGAACTGCATTTACTTTCGTTTTCAGATGCTGTTAATTAATCAATTTTGTAGTTAGACGCTGATTGCCGTTTTGTTTGTTTGCTCGTTGTTATATTAACAGAAAGACTACATAACAGACTACCGAGGTATCTTTTTTTTTCTGTTTATAATATTTTTTTTCATTTTTTTTATCATTTCTGCTGCTGAAACTTCCGTATTTTGCAATCCATTATAGCACTTTTCAAGAATACGCGAAGAATAATTTAATAAATGAACAGATGAATTTATTTTTTATAATTAGACGCTCAGGAATTTTAGAGAAAGAAGTCGTTTACGGTGACGTTGTTTTCAACTCGGGATTTTCACGTGACGTCACGATGACGCGCTGGTTAACTCGAAATGGAACTGAATTTACCTTTGTTTTCAGATGCTGTTAATTAATTAATTTTGTAGTTAGACGCTGATTGCCGTTTTGTTTGTTTGCTCGTTGTTATATTAACAGAAAGACTACATAACAGACTACCGAGGTATCTTTTTTTTTCTGTTTATAATATTTTTTTTCATTTTTTTTATCATTTCTGCTGCTGAAACTTACGTTTTTTGCAATCCATTATAGCACTTTTCAAGAATACGCGAAGAATAATTTAATAAATGAACAGATGAATTTATTTTTTATAATTAGACACTCAGGAATTTTAGAGAAAGAAGTCGTTTACGGTGAAGTTGTTTTCTACTCGGGATTTTCACGTGATGTCACGATGACGCGCTGGTTAACTCGAAATGGAACTGAATTTACCTTTGTTTTCAGATGCTGTTAATTAATTAATTTTGTAGTTAGACGCTGATTGCCGTTTTGTTTGTTTGCTCGTTGTTATATTAACAGAAGGACTACATAACAGACTACCGAGGTATCTTTTTTTTTCTGTTTATAATATTTTTTTTCATTTTTTTTATCATTTCTGCTGCTGAAACTTACGTATTTTGCAATCCATTATAGCACTTTTCAAGAATACGCGAAGAATAATTTAATAAATGAACAGATGAATTTATTTTTTATAATTAGACGCTCAGGAATTTTAGAGAAAGAAGTCGTTTACGGTGAAGTTGTTTTCTACTCGGGATTTTCACGTGACGTCACGATGACGCGCTGGTTAACTCGAAATGGAACTGAATTTACCTTTGTTTTCAGATGCTGTTAATTAATTATTTTGTAGTTAGACGCTGATTGCCGTTTTGTTTGTTTGCTCGTTGTTATATTAACAGAAAGACTACATAACAGACTACCGAGGTATCTTTTTTTTTCTGTTGATAATATTTTTTTTCATTTTTTTTATCATTTCTGCTGCTGAAACTTACGTATTTTGCAATCCATTATAGCACTTTTCAAGAATACGCGAAGAATAATTTAATAAATGAACAGATGAATTTATTTTTTATAATTAGATGCTCAGGAATTTTAGAGAAAGAAGTCGTTTACGCTGAAGTTGTTTTCTACTCGGGATTTTCACGTGACGTCACGATGACGCGCTGGTTAACTCGAAATGGAACTGAATTTACCTTTGTTTTCAGATGCTGTTAATTAATTAATTTTGTAGTTAGACGCTGATTGCCGTTTTGTTTGTTTGCTCGTTGTTATATTAACAGAAAGACTACATAACAGACTACCGAGGTATCTTTTTTTTTCTGTTTATAATATTTTTTTTCATTTTTTTTTATCATTTCTGCTGCTGAAACTTACGTATTTTGCAATCCATTATAGCACTTTACAAGGATACGCGAAAAATAATTTAATAAATGAATAGATGAATTTATTTTTTTATAATTAGATGCTCAGGGATTTTAGAGAAAGAAATCGTTTACGGTGACGTTGTTTTCAACTCGGGATTTTCACGTGACGTCACGATGACGCGCTGGTTAACTCGAAATGGAACTGAATTTACTTTCGTTTTCAGATGCTGTTAATTAATTAATTTTGTAGTTAGACGTTGATTGCCGTTTTGTTCGTTTGCTCGTTGTTATATTAACAGAAAGACTATACATAACAGACTACCGAGGTATCTTTTCCTTGTTTATATTATTTTTTTTCTCTTTTTTTAATCATTTCTGCTGCTGAAACTTACGTATTTTGTAATCCATTATAACACTTTTCAAGGAATACGCAAAAAATATTTTAATAAATGAATAGGTGAATTTATTTTATAAAATGAGGATAGTTTATGTTTGTCGGAATCACTCGGTGATAATCATTGATTTTTAATTTGATAGTTTATTTGATTTGTCAAAAGAAATATTTAATTTGATAATTTAGCCACTAACGAAATTGGAACTGACATGAATTATCATTATCACGAAATTATTATTATCACAATAATTTAGTCACTGACTAAATTATTGAATTTAAAATTATTCTGAAATGATTAATTTCATTTCTTCTGTAGTAATTGTTGCGTGTGAGTGAGGAAGCTTAGTGATTATTACAAAATACAAAAGTGAGTAAATCTTCACTGCTTTTCTTTAATAACTGGTCTGCTCAGTTAGAATAAGTAATTAAATTCCTATTTTAAAATTTAAAAAAAAAGACGAAGCTTTTTGTATTTTATCTATGAAATAAAATTGAAAATAAATCATTTTAAACAAATTATTTAAAAAATAGAAAGATTTATCTAGCTTAAAAAAAAGACATTCTTAACTAGAAAATTAATGACACCTATTAACTTTACTTATGGCCACAAAAATGTTTACTTCAAATATTTTAATTTTTTTAAATTTTAAAAAATGCTTTAGACTAAAAATTTTATTACTGCAGAGTTTTTAATTTCTTAAAATGTACAAAACTTTCATTACAATCATAAAATTCAAATTTTCCAATTTTCTACTCTAAGTCAAAAGCTCATTCATAAGTTCAAAGTCATAAGCTCAAAGTCTATAAACTCATTCATTGTTAATTTATGCATTAAAAATGGGAAAGAGTAAACTGTAAAAATACCTTATCCTTTAAAAAAATCTGAGAAATAAGGTAAATTATCTACTAAATATCTTTTAAAAAATCTTACTGCCCTAAATTTTTTAACTGCTTATTTACAATCATAACATTCTAGTTTTCTAAGTTTGAAAAGCTGATACTGCTTAAACCTAAAAACATTATATTCTGCATTAAACTGAAATAAAATCAGCGATACACTAATTACTGAAAAATTTAAATAGTATTATTAATTTAGTATACATTAAAATTTACATATATAATATTTGTATGTTATAGTTTAAAAATATCAAACGCCTTTTTTTAAGTACATTTTTCAAATATTGCACATTATTTTGTCTGTTTATTTAAACAATATTATTATTCATAGCCTTGAAATGTATTTATACTTCACATTTATAAGCCTCTAATAATCCCAAAATAAATTATTTTCATCATTTTTGATTTTCCTCGAAGTATCCGTCCCTTTCTTTTCTTCATTTCTTTTTTAAACGAAAGCATTTTTTTTTTTAATTTTTGTAATTTTGTATAAAAAACATAAGTTTTATTATTACTTTTTACTTATTGCATTATTAATATTTTTTTACTCTGTCAACATCTAATGAATAACGAATAAAAGCAAAATAAACAGATTGAGAAGGACTATGCGGAAGCATCATGCAAAGGCGAGATCATACCAGTATTTACCCTTCTCTAAATTCCTTGACGTTGTGTTTTTTTCCTGAGTGAGAGTTGGGCAGATTGTGCAATTTCACCTGTCACTCTGCATTTTAGGGCACGTAAACAAGAACTTTGTGCTTTTAAAAAATATATTTTGCAATTTCAAAAATAATATATATTATCTTTCCAACAGTTCTTTCCTTGCCTAACCTTTCTTTCTTAAACCCCTAAAAACAGTGGTTTTGAAGCAATGATCCTTAAAAATGGGAAAATAATCAGATTTTTTTTCCTTTTTTTTATGTAAAGATTGTATAAAAAAGATCTATTAACTCTATTATCTATTATTTTCAAAGTTTTGATAATAAATGTTCAATTTATATGTACCAATAACATAAAACACTTTTATGTTATAAATAATAATGAAAAAACAATTGAGTAGCATTTGAGACTTAAAATATACACATTTACAATAAAAAAATTAAGAATCCCAATATTTTAAAATTTTGAAACATATGAGATTCAATATAAAAAGTATAATATAATAAATATAGTATGAAATATAAAATCTAATTATTAATGTTCTTACCTTTATGAAATTTAGCATCTATTGTATAGTTCACTTCCCCTAAAGAATTTGTCGCAATCACTGTATATAGCCCTTCATTAACTTGTGAAGCTCTTTCCAACTGTAAGCAGCCTAAATTAAAAAAATTATAGTTCTTATAAGGTAATCATCGGCAATTTCAGTTGTAAATTAAGCTGAACTGCTTTAATAAAGTTATTTTTTGATAAGGGAATATGTATAAAAAATGTTTTATTTTGTTTTGGTTACGAAGATATTGAAAATATAAGTTTGAACAGAAAATTAGCAAAGATTAGCAGAAATTTCACTAAATGCAGTTGAAATGAGTGAGTTAAAAGACTAAATGAGTGAATTACAAGATTTAATGCAAGCAGTAAAAAGTCAGTTTCAGTTATGTTTCTCAATAACAAATGGTTTATAACAATGAATGTTGTAATTAAAAATATTTCATTATTTGAATGAATACTATCAAATATATCATTCATTAATAGAATCTTTAAATTATTTTATAGGTATTAATCTTAAATATTATAAGAGCATTCAACTCACTTTACAAAGAAAGAAGAATTAATTTTCAGATGATTTTTCTAAACGTTTTTTTTCTTCATTTTTTTTCGTTCATGCACAAGATAAGGAAGCAAATTACAAATCAGATAAAGTAACAAGTTGCGTAAAACAATTGCGGTGATTTATTTTCATTTCATTTTTAAATTTATAATTTTGCAGTTAATTAGTTTTTAAATGTCTTAATCCCCTTGCTATGAAATACTTTTTAGGTACATCTGTAAATCCGACAGAATTCAAACAATAATAAAAAAAGATGAGTAGCAACATATTCGCGTTTTAAAAAAATTCTGGATCTTAAATACACTAAAATATAAACAGCTTAAAAAATCATTTCATAATTTAAAAATTAAAAAATGGATCTGCGAAAAAAGTAAGTAAATAAATTGTTTTAAAAAAACGACTTGCTTTTGCAAATAAATTGCTTATCTGGAAATCAAATGAATACTTCTTAAGAATTTTAGGAAACGAGATGATTTTTATTGTTTTCTTAAAGAAAAAATTCACGCAATTGAATTTCAAATATTCGTATGCATTATTAACTACCTAACTTATTGTTAGTGTTCATTAGTATGAATCCTTAAAAAGTTCAAATCGAAAAGGAAAAAAAAATCCTTTCAACACATCTTTTTACACCTTAAAAATTAGCATCTACTTTAAAATTTCAAACTAAAATGCTTTTTTTTTAAATTTTTTAAAAATTGTATTTTTTTTTATCTTATTCAGTACAACATGTCACGAATATTTTTCTAAGCATTGCTTCAATTGAAAATATAACGCAAAAGAGAAAGGTCATTAAAAATTTTCAAATTATGAACGACTGCCAGGAGTTAATATAGAAAAGAGCATTCTCAAAATTCTATTTTTTTTTAAAATCTGCAGACATAATTTTCAAACTCTGATTCACCTTAAAGCCTCCCGAACATTTTCTAAATAAAATTAACCTCACATAGTAAGAAAAGTATTTGTTTTTAAATGCAACTTATTTTATTAGGCAATATAGGATCTAAATTTTATCAAATCCTGGGACCATTTTTTTTTTTGCAATTTATACTGCAAAACTAAATCAGATTTGATTATGTGTTATGTATTTTTTACTAAGTTAAAACACTAAAATAAAAAAATTAGTAACCTCCCCCCCCCTTATTGGTGAGTAACTTTCCGTTTTCTTTCCATACTAACTTAGAACTCTATCAAATCCATATTATGTATGGATATTAATTATGGTTCAATAACCATTTTACCTATGTTTTAATTATTATTATTAATTATTAATTGATCATCATAAATGCATTAATCATAATTTGATTATTATTAAACCAATTTTACTTTGAATAGTACTGAAAAATCTATATTTTGAGATAGAATGATAGAATTGTTAAACAATTTTTCATAGAAAAGCTGGTAAATTCAATGACTAGTGACACTAAAAATTTGTTTCGGTTTTGTTTTCCTATAAAAATGGCTTACAGCAATGATCAAAATTATGTGATTAAGAATAATTCATTGTTTTAATGAATAATATGGAGTATGCCATTCATAAATAGAATATTTTACTTATTTAATAGGTATTAATCTTAAACTTAATGAGAGAAATAAACTCAGTCTGCAAAAAAAGTAGAATTTATAAATTACCTAATTTAAATCAAAGACTTAAAGATAATTTTTTAACGTTTTTTGTTTGCACAAACACAAAATAAGCAAAAAATTACAAATGAGAATAAATTACGCATTTTTTTAATTTATATTTTTAAATTTATAATTACGCATTAAATTGGTTTTCAATGTATTAAAAAAATTTCTCAAAAAAATCCAATTTAATCTTCCTGAATCCTCCTAGTCATTATTTTTTCTCCAAGAAACAAGCAAAATTTCTATGAAATCTGATCGTTTGTTTTTGAAAATACTTGTACACAACCAACGCATTTCTTCGGGAGGAAACATTGTTTAAATAACGTTCCTTCCTATTTTGTAACATACATAACAAAAATAATTTTTTTATTTTATTTAAGATTATAAAAAGAAAAGTTATTTTTCAGCTATTTTTTACCTTTCAATGTCCATGTAACTTTGAAATACTTTCAGAAAATAAACTGAAGAAAACTGCAATTTTGAAAAAAGTCAAAAATCTCATTCCGTTCTTAATGCAATTCGAACTGATAATCTTACTGGAATCTACTTGACTTATAAACAATTTAACGACGATAATAACTGCAGCGAAATCACAGGGAAGACTGAAGCAATTTTGGAACATCGTAATATTTCATTGCTGAATAAATCAAACAATGTTTTTACCATCTGCTAAATATGAGTTTTTCATTGTCCAGGCATTTTCTAAATCTCTGATAAGTGGATTCTGTAAGGGTTGGTTGTTGAAGTACCACGTCCGATGAGGCTTTGGAAATCCCGCCACCTGATAATAAATGCACCAATAGAAATTTTTCTCGACGCTCATTTGAATTATTCTGGGTGAAGCTAAAAAGTAAAGGGGTTATTATTTCTTTTAGATTTACTTCAAATGAAGGTGAATATTAATTAGAACAACATTAATGAAGAAAGAGTTTCGAATTTTGATAAAAGTCACTCAGATATACAGGCCTATTTTATACATTTTTTTTAAATGTTATGGAGTATATTAATTTTAAGTTGTGCTTTTCAATTATTGTATTTTAAATGAATAATAATTTATACGAATTGAGCTACATTTATTTTTTTCAAATATTTCTCATCAAATACTTTTTCCAAGATTGTAACTTAAACCAAAGGGGAAAAAATCATACGAAAAAATCGTTTTAGTATAACAAAGACTATGGTATAAATAGCACGCAAGCATTTCGGTTTTTTTTATTTGTTGTTCTTTTTGTCAAGGTATACTTTTAATGTTAAAAATAAAAACTAATTGATAGATCTATATAGCTAACGAAGAGCTTAACTTTACACTTGATAGACATCTCATTTTGCAAAATAATTTATGTTGAAGAATGGCATTTATTTAAAGTAGTTTTCTTCTTCGTCCGCATGCAATCAGAACGTTCAGATTAGACGTTGAGTTTCAGTCCCAGAGGGCTATAAATACAAGTAAATTTACAACTCTGATGTTCTTTTCTATAAGTTCTTTCCAAGAGTACGTTTCAATTGTGCTACTCTTCGCAAGTGTAATATACTAATAAATATATTATTCTCCGATCTATTATTGATCTCTGAATTCCATTTCAATAACAATTTATAACATTAAAATAAAAAAGAAGAACTGAAGGTATTAAACTTTTTTAATTGTATAGAACAATCTACTTACGGAACACACTACCTCATTAAAATTCGTGCTATTTAATAACCTCTGCTAAAAGAAAAAGTTCTATACATACAACTGATCATAACATAATTTTACAATCAAATTTTTGCGTTTTTCAGAATGCCACTTATTGCTTTCTTTCAAAAAGCTTAATAAACTGAGCAATGCGCAATGAGTTTGCTATTGGAACTTGTGAAATTACGGTCTGTTACACCAAAGAGCAACGATTTAGACCAACACTATCTAGAAGAGAGAAGGCCTTTGCACGCCCATAAACAAGAAATCCTATTATTCTAAGTCGAATGTTTTGATATCTTTCTTAATTTCCCCCACTGCGCAGTTTATTAATTTGAAGGTTTTGATATCTTTCGTATTTATCCCCCACTGCACGTTTCATCGGGTTCTTCGGATTACTATATCGATCCGTGCGAAGGTTTTCTCTCTTCCAGTAAAAGTTATATTGACTTGGTCAATAAGTAATGTTATTTATCAAGATTACGCACATAAATGCAAATAGCTCTTTTCTAAGTATTTCTTTTAATAGGAGCTCCTATTTATTTAGCAATCCTATGGATTCCTTATGAATCGTTTTATCTTTAAAAAAAATCTCCGAGAAGTTGCAAATTAATTATTACATAGACATTTTTTAATTCATTGCCTAATACCTATTAGGAAAATATCTGTCATAATACGAGAGAAAGCAAAACTGTTTACCTCCTATCTCCAAAGAAACTTCTGCAACTTCTTGTCCAATGTCATTTTCAGCTATACAAGTAATAACCCCATTGTCCGCTCCATGAGAACTGTAGATAGTGAGTACTTGTATGGTATTGTTATCATTGGCCACCAAATTGCTTATGAGATCAGTACTACCATTTGTATCATCATAAGATATTAGGCCTAGCAATTCAACATCCCCTGTAGAATAGTTCGATAATAGGCCGGTTGTATTCCAGTAAAGTAATAATGGCGGATCACCCGTAGCGGAACATATGACATCCGCTGATTGTGTTTCGTTCATCACCAGTTTTTCTGGAAGTACTGATACTTGTGGAAGCTCTGTATTAAAAAAAGTACGGGTGCATAATTCTGGATGTTTTACACAGAGGAAGCTATTAACTATCGCAGACAACAATTTAATGATGGCATGACATAAAATACAAAAATGCAGCTATTAATGCAGCTTTTTCTTTGAAAAAAATAATATACTAATTCGTACTCGATTGCATGACTACATATAGCTTAAAGTGGATTATTTCGCATCGAAAGGCATTCCGTAGAGGAAAAGATTCAGTTAAGGAATGCCTTCCGATGTGAAATAAAGCTTAGCTTTCAGGTATAGAAGGGCTCCCAAAGTTTTGAAGGTTCTGATTGGATTACATTGAAACATAATCGGATGCCTGTCTATCTTTCTAATCAGTTTATTATAAAACTTAATGTTTTTAGAGTTTGTTTTTAATTTGACATTTTATTTTTCAATTTTATTTATTATTCTTTCTTCTTCTTTTTACACATTTTTGAACTCACATGCTTGTTTGGTACTCGAACTTTCAACTTTACAAATCACCCTATAAATTCTGGACCCCATTTGGCACTTCAACTTCGATTTTTAAGATTACTGGGGCAGTCGATTTTTAACTTTCTTGGGGAAGTAGAATATATGGTTTGAGGCAATATACCACCAATCGCAGAAACTGTGCCCTCACTAGATGCATAGTAGTGACATATATGGCTGTGACGCTGCTATGCATGTCAGTGCATTCACTTTAATTTCTTTTTAATATTTTGACTGTTGAGTTGCTATTTCCATTAGTACTTTTACAAGGTGATGTGCAGTTTGTTAAGTCTTGTTAATGATTTTGGCTTTCTTATGCTGTGCTGATACTTTTATTTCTCTTATGAGGTAGTAACGTGTGTGTGTGCGTGCGTGCGTGCGTGCGTGTGATATATCATTCCTTAAAAGATATGTGCTTTTTCATAAAAAGTTTTTCAATAAAAAGTCAAATCACTGCAATAGGGGGGTAAAACTAGTATACATGTTAACTCTATGTGAAATTTAGAAATACTAGAATTTTAGTGAAAAAGTAGCAGGTATTTTTATTGTATATGACAATTTAGGAAAATTATGCATGTAATTTACATGTGATGTAGCCAAGACAATTCTTAAGGAGAGGAGAGAGAGGGACAATTGTCTTGCGACCCTGGACTGCTGAGGGCCCAACCAAATTCCTTACAAAAAATGCTGTTTATTAATTATTTTTTTATAGAAAATTGTAGAAAATTTCTTTATATGTGTCTTAAATCTATGATTTTGTATAAAGGGTATTTAAAAAGTTCACAAGATAAAGCTTTTTGCCTCGGGACCCTTAAAATCTTTGTTCAGCTTTTTATGTTGTTGTCTTCTGCTGCTGAACTGCAACTTTCGTGAGGTAAGCATAAACATACCTGGTCTTACATTGAGACCAGAGGTTATCGAAATGATAGAAAACATTGATACCATTGAACAAAATCCTTATTGTTTGTTAGGGTATGAATCTTTATGAACGTAGCTGGGTTAAAAATAATTTTTTAATTCTAATGACTAATAAATAAGGATAGCTTAAAAACAAGAGAACATTTGAAAGTGGACAATGTAAAATAAACTCATGTACACAAACGCTGTGAATTAATCAAAAACAACGCCAATATGGTAGGTCCTTCTTCTTGACTACTAAAGGGAAATTTAGAGTTTGTCTGCTAAAAAACAGAGCTAATTTTCTCACAATTAAGGTACCCGGTCTTACCCCACTCTCAGATATAAAGTGAATCTAGAAACTACCATAATGAAACTTTTACAAGCCCAATTATTCTTTGGATTCATATTGACGAAAACATATGAATGTATGTACCTTTTATTCAACTGTCATTCAAATATAATATTAACAACATTGTATCTGCATCAACTTTCATTTAAAGAATAAATCAGAAGTATTACGAACAAAGAACTGCTTTTTTTTTTCAAAAAAATATCACGCATATATAAACATTGATGAAGTAATTGCAGAAGATCATTATCAGAAGTATTAAGTGTTTTTGGAAAGTGTGTGAAAAGTGTGCAACATGTATAACGTTTATTTTTTTTAACTATTAAATACAATCTACAATCTTTTTTTTCCTCCTTAGTTTCCATTTATCCTACTCATCCAGCATCTCAATGATTTTCGCTTACATTTGAAGGGGTATTCTTTCGGTATTTTAAGGTAATCTTATTAATTATTTATATGCCCCCTTGGATATGTAAAGAGTAAAATTACATAAATTTAAAACATTAAATCTTACCACAGAGTGGGAAAGTAACATTCATTAGAGTGCGGACTACTCCATTTCCGGGATCAATGCATGTCACTTGATCCCATAAATGCCCCAGGATCTTCTTGTCTGACAGAGCTGTCTTCTGCAGCCATTTTGCGCTACAATTACAGACAATGGGATTTCCATCGATTGACCTGTAACAGTAGCATTGTCGAATTAAAAGGAAAAACTATTGTACAAGAATTATGAACCATCATTAATTTGGGAAGTAAAATAGTTCAGATTTATTTTTGATTTGTAATTATGCTTAATTATGACACTCAACGGTTATATTTTCAAGATATTAAGAAGTATTTTAATTTTATATACTATCGATTATGTTATATTGATGCCTATCCTGATAAATTACCTAGTTAAAAGCCTAGGTTTACATTTGAATTATGCATTTTTATTTTTTTTAAATTGAATATTACATAACAAATTATCCTTTTCATTTAAATATATACAAGTTTTTTTTTTAACTAAGAGCCGTTTTGCTGTGTACAGTAATAGGTGACACGTGCGTCGCAGCGAGTGCTTCTGTCGTGTCCCTGCATTCATTGGAAACAAATGTGATCCGTGTTGGTAAACTAAGCGGCCAGTTCTGTGTTTTTAAAATGTTCAAATTTTACAAATCGTCACTCCATGCTCGAGATACAGTCAGTGATGTGCTTTTAGTCGGCAAAAAACCTGTCTGCTGCGTACATTCACTGGCAGATTTATAAGGTTAACGAAATTTCCTTTTGCTGATAGGGAATTTTGAAATTCTAAGACTCTCTCCGCAGCTCAGATCCCAACTCTATTGGACTCTTTCGGTTGGGAAGTTTTGGACCACCCTTCCTTACAGCCCAGATCATGCGCTGAGAGATTTTTCATCTTTTCCGATATTTTAAACATCATTTTTGTGGAAATCGCTACAACGATGACAAAAACGGGAAATTCATTTGGATTTAATTTTTAAACTGCCCTTACTTAAAAAGCAACCCTCGTACTTTTTAGCACTTGAATCGTTGAAGCGCTTTTCCTATTCGCAGTAAACCACACTAAATAACGAAAATGTAGTAGGAATAGCAGAAATATTCCTTCTTAACCCTTTTGAAGGCCGTGGTAAGTATACTTACCACCACGTTTTACCACTTTTAATTTAGGTTTCCATTTTTCAATAACTTCAGCTTTCTTGAAGTGAGTTTGAATAAAATTGGTAACCATTTGTCACTTTTGAAAAGCGTATAAAAGTATAAAATACATAATTCCTTTTGAAGTTTGTAGCATTTAAGGAATTTATTTTATAAATAAAGAAAAATAGAAGTCAGTAAGTTCCTAATAGGTCATGTTAAATATATTTACCACCAAAAAAAATGGCCATTTTTATGAACTAAATGAGTTCCTTTTTCATATCAATCACTGCTCTTAAAACAATTTCAATTTCAAAAATACTTTAATTTACCTTTATTAGAAATAAAGGGCCCGTTAAAGGGTTAAAGGGTATAGGCAATTCTTTTGGGGAATTTGATAGTACAAACTAAAAGAATGTTTTTTATAAAATAAAGTGTTTTACGAATTTTACAAAAAAGCATTTTTTCCTTAAAATAGCATTTGTAAAAGCTAAGATATTTATCCGAACATGGCACGTTATTTTTAATATTAGTACACATTATTCAAAGCATATTAATCCTTTTGAGACTTAGTGTTATTACTTAGCATTTGGCAAAGCTTTTTCAGAAAAATACTACAAACCTCTAAAAATTGAGCACTGTTTGCTTCTAAACGTACACCGTTTCTCATCAACCACTATTTTTAAATAGGATGAAGCCTGACGCATGTTTTTTACTAAGAAATCTCAGTTGCTAACGTGCTGCTTGTTTAAAAGTTTCGCTTAAGATAAGAGGAACTGGAAAGAGTTAAAAACTCTCATACTGTTTCAAGAAAAGAAAAAAAAAAAAAAAAAAAAAAAAAAAAAAAAAAAAAAAAAAAACGATTCTTGGTGTTAAAGTATGTTTTATTATTTTTTATTAATTATTATTTATCTTTTATTATTATCTTACTATAAGCAACAAGCTGGAAAATAAGCAAGCTTTTTGTACAAAATCATTATACGAGTGGGTAATACTTCCATCTTTGTATTATTATAGGTAGTTTTACGAGTTTCAGTCTACCCTAGTCAATGCACTACGCACCCATAGGAACTTATTCTCATTCTTGTTCTGTGAGGCTTCGAAATTGGTTCCAATTAGAGATAATAACATCATTCAGTTTGGATAACATTTCATGCAAAGTAATTCAACGAATTAAGATTCGGAGAGCTTGGGAAACATTCTTTGCCAGAAAATCATCCAGATTGTCTCTGCTCCCAAGTTGGACAAATTTTGCAATAAACAAAGGAGTACTATTTTGCTATTTTCAGCATATTGCTTTAAATGCATAATTTTTAGATTTGCTTACGAAACTTTTTCAAAATCTTATTTTTATTTACTCCCCTAACAGTTTTAACTCCTCCTAACAGTGAAAATCAAAGGAAATATGACCCTTTTGGAAAAAGCTCAAAATACTATTATGCATTTTAAAACTAGGCATTTTAATCGTATCGTGCGTTGATACTGATAACAAACAATTATTTTAAAGAATTATTTGACTATTCCCAATTCCAGAAGGTAATATTTTAAATGAGAGAAGATTCGCCTCAAGCATTTAATGGGAGAATGTTGTTACTTTAGTTTGTAATGCATTGTTTGTTTAAAGCTCTATTCCATGTATTCAATTTAAAATATTTGCATAGGCTTCCAATATTTCATAAAAGTTTACGTTATAAATTATTGACATTCTTATTTTATTCTTTTGTTATGATAGAAATATTGTATAAGAACTTAAATGACAGTTTGACTGCGTGTATATTTTTTGTTAAAGTATTATGCAACGCACTTTGAGGTTTAGATTAGTTCATTCAACAATTTTCCATAACAAAATGTTCATTATGGTTCAGTTGTTCATCATATGTGAGTTCTCTATCATTTCAACAACCTTTCTGAAATGAATGGAAATTCTAAGAATCATATTCACGAAGGCGACATTTTCGTCGGCAAAATATTAAACTTGCTGATAACTTTAGGGAGATCTGAATCATTTTGGTCATAGAAATTCAAATTTGCTTTCTTTTCATAAGAAAATACATAATTGATTTCCAAAAACTATCTTCTACGCTTGTTTCTATTTATGGTGCATTTTAACACAGGAGTTATTTAAATTTTAAAAAAATTACTTTTATATAAAAATGTATAATTTAAGAATTCTCGTCAAACAATTGATTTTGAACGACGAAGAATAAATTGTTCTTTTTCGTCGGACAATTAACATTACATAAAAATTAAAGGAGAGTAATCTGGAAAATTAAAAAAAAATTATAATTAACCTTGTTTAATCGTACAAAAAGTTCCAAAAAAGTTATAGAAAGCATGCATTAAACATTTTGATAAGAAGTAGTACAAAGAAGAGAAGTCCTAGCTATTCTCAAACCAGGCTAATGTATCCATTCTGGAGTAGATATTATGTTTACAGGAAAATAAATATGTCGCAGACATTCTCTTATACGAGTACAATGAAATCAAGCCGAACGAAAAATAAGGGTTGGAGTTGGAACGAATATTTACGTGTTATTCAATACTTCGTGCCTAGTTTCTCTCTTGCTACTTTACTTAATCAAAGCTCCTTTTCTGCATCTTCTTTTTTTCTCTGTTTTTCCAAGGAATTCTGTAGAACCAGATACTCAAAGCAAATGGCTTAGGATGTAGTTCTGTTATTATTATTAATTTATTAATATAAATGCTTTTATCAGTATTAAAACATGATTATTGAAGAGCTAGTTTTAATTTCAACAAAATTTAGCATTTCAAGTTTTCTTCTATCTTATAAAACTTTAACGTAATGTGCATTATAGCCAGTACAATCCCTATATATAATTTTCATTGATTAACAACTGTGTGGGTCTTTTGATAGTTTTTATATTAACCCTTTAGGTTCATTTTTTTGAAACGTTATTTTAAAATCTAATGTATATAATTCTCTTACGTGGCTCTCAAATTTTGGCTGTATTTCTTTTCCGTCGGTGGCAACATTTGCTTTGTTTTGTTTACGTTACTATTTCTCTTACAAGGCGACAAAAAAAGCCTCATTACAACTCCCCGAATGGCAACGCTGGAAAATCGACCAATGATTGCCGCTAAAAATGTCACATGCCAAATCTAGCTAAGGTGGCTCAACATATAGCGCTTTTTAAAACGGAAACTGAAATAACCAGAGATTATCAGCTGCGGCAATTTCATATTATTAAGCTAGGCAAAAGTGAGTAGTCTCTGTCGATAGATCTCTATTTTAATATTTTGTCGAATGCGCTTTTTTTCATGAATTTATATATTACGAATTTATTTGACGATTTTTAATTTATATCACGAATTATACTACAGCACATTTCTAATAGGTTTAACGAATTACATGTCATTTATTTGAATTTAAATTTATTTTAATAACTTAGTATTTACTAAAAGGAATTTTTTTTTAGAAAAAAAGTTTTTATATGGACTTGAATAATTGTTTTGAATTCTTAGAATTTTGTGCATTTGCAATGCACCTAAGTTAGCGAAGCGAGCTTGGTTGGCGAAGCAAACCATATAAGATTGCGTAGCAATTTTCGGGTGTTGGCGAGCGTTAGCGAGCAGGGGGTGCATCCCACTAGTATATTAAGAACTAAGATTAGTTTATAAAAAGAAATTAATTTAACTTCTTATAAAAAAATAGTTTGATTTTCAGAACTTTTTTTCATGCAATGATTTTTAGGACTTTTTTTCATAAAATTTTCCAAGTTTTATCGAAAAATTGCTCTTAAACTTAAACTTCTGTACTTGTAAATAATAGATTTTATGAATTATGTGTTCATAAGCACAGAAAAAAAAATGGATGCACAGATTGTCACAGTGACATCACGCCATAATAAGGTAAAAAATAGTTACAGCATTAACAGTCCACTGTTTTGAACTGGCTCTAAGAGATCATAGCGTTGCTTTGATGTTGCTTGTGTTGTGATATCACATAAAATTCTCTTTAAATAATTATTGTGAATTTTATCACTTGGTAATCACAACTATACTTTACTTAGACTAAAGTCACTGAGAAACTCTGCAAATTTTTTTGAAAGTGACATTAAAGTCATTTCATAACGTGTCTTCAGAAGTATTTTCTGCTACTTGTCTCATTTTGTTCTCGTATTCAATTTTCGGCGAATTTGTTTCATTAAAGTCACGTGTATAATCTTATACGGCTTGTCTCACTAAAGTTATGATTTCATTCTATTCAGCCTAGTCAGTTAGAAATCTTGTAAGCAGTTTTTTGCACCTAAACACTTACAATTAATCTTGGAAATTACATTAGAGTCGCGCAGATATTCTCAACAATTGTGTTCATAGGTGTGACCTGTTGAAATAGTTTTGAAGACCTATTTAAACACACGATACACGACTTAAAAAAATTTCCATATACGTATTTGTTAAGAGAAATTGCCTTCATACAAATTGCCTGACACCCACACAATCTTACATAAAAGATATTTAATGCGAAATACCCCTTGTTCAAATATCAAACTATATTTAAATAAACCCATTTTAATATATATTTGAAAAAATAATTTGAATGCCTTCTCCATCTGTTTTTAAAATATATGTAAATGCATACATTTTCATTAAGATTCACATTAAAAATCTAAAATTTGGCAAAACTTTTATAGCCACAAACAGTTTTAACAATACTTATTTTATTTAAAAGTATTATTACGTAGGAAGAAAAATAACACAATTTTTGAGTGAACGATTCCATAAACTATGCATTTTTTTTTAATCTTCTAATAGTTTTACATTTTAATTTTAAACTGAATGGCTTATCCTATTTTGCATTTAGACTATTTTGCATTTAAAAATGAAGACAAAGTTTCAATCGAATGTGAAGCATTTCGCACTAGAGTATATATTTTATTCAGACACTTATAAATTTGAGAAATAATACGTAATTTGAAGTGTATATAATAGTTTGTGCAAAATTTTCAATTTAATTTTACGACTCTGAAAAATATGAATGGAAAGATTGTCATATCAATAGGGAAAAATTATTAAAAGAAGAAACATCTAATTGATATTTAATAGCAAACAAATTGACGATTTTAAAACAAAAGCTCAAATGAAAGTTTTCTATTACTGCTAGCGTCATTTTTTTTCTTTTTCTTTATTTTCTTTTTCTTTATTTTTATTTACTTAATTTTAACGACGGTTGAATGTAGCAGTTAATCCTATTTCATCATTAAACCTAGTCATTTAAATATGATTTGCTTATTGCTGATTTTGTTTTGAGATAAATTATTTAGTTGCACACTTGGGTTTTTGCCGTCAAAAACTGGTTTTTGACATGACAGTGATAAAAACCGTGTTTCTACCGGTAAAAACCGTCAAAAACCTACTGTTTTCTTTAATTTATGACATATAGCGGACAATATATTATTTTCACTTAATTGTTTTTATAAATGAATGTTGTAAATTATTGCTATTGATTTTGCAACTATATACACGTATTCTTATAGAAGGATAAACATTCATACAGAAATATTGTATCATCCTTATTGAAAATAGTGATACTTAACTTTTATCACTATAGCTTGATTTGCAAAAGATTCAAAATTTTGCACTTCTTAATTGTTAGAAATAAACAAACAAACAAAAAAAACTTGGAACTATTAATAAATTCAAGAACTAAAAGAAAAAATTTAAAATTTGGCATTTCTTAAATATTAGAAATAAGTTAAACAAAACTTTCAAAACTTGTAACTACTAACAAACTCTAAGTCAGGAATGACTTGACATTCTTCAGTAATGTAATATGCCAAACAAAATGATGCTTGGAAATGTTGAAATTTTTTTGTTTAGTATTCTAATATTTTACTTCAAATAGTATGATTTGATATAATCATGTTGGAAAAATGCAAAAATCTGTTCTTAAATATCTTTTAACAACTTTTTTTCTAATTTTATTGCCCAAAAATGAATTAATTTTAAATCATAAGCAGTTAACCTCAAATTAAAATACAGTTTTATCAAAACTATGGGTTTTTGACATGACGGTTAAAACCATGGTATAAACCGGTAAAAACCGTCATGCGTCAAAAACTTGCCAGCCCTGTTTAGTTGTAATGTATTATCTTAAAAATTAATGAAGTTGGTTGAAAAAAGATATGCTTATAAAGGATTTATTAGAAAATAACATTTTTAATCATTAAGTCAAGCATACTATTCTTCTCTCTGAGGTTGATAAAAAAAATTCCTTTTATATGCTTTGTAAAAGTAATTTTTAACTGAAAATTGTAGTATCTTTGTAGTATCTCCACTTAAGATGCAAAAATAATACTGTTATAATAATGTAATAAAATTACACCTTCATGAGAAAATCATTGATCTGAGTTGGTTTATAACCTTTTAGCAACCCATATACAAGTAAATGTTATGTGTAAATTATAAAAAAGTCTATAACATTAAGAAAAATTGGCAAAAAATACTTACAATTCAACAAGTTTGAGGCCTTTAAAAAGTTTCCATGGTAATATAGTTAAGTTGTTCTGGCGAATATGGCTAAAACAAAAATATTAATGAATTTTTAACAGTCATAAGACGAAGTTTTTTATATCAAACTTGAAATCTATAATATTTTCGATTACCAAACAAGCTACTATATTAAATGCGATACTTTATTCTTAATTTAGAAAACAAACTAATTCAGAAACTTAATAATGGGGTAATAGCTTACTACGGGAAAAATATACTTGAGGGTGCCCCTTGGCGAAATTGGCGATTTATGTTTGGCGCCATACTTGTTTGACCGTAACGCTGTGGTAACCCACAAACAGGACATTTATATCTATTACTAATTAAACCTTCATTCATACACCAGTCAATCACTGTTTTTTTTATTGTTATTAAAATCGTACAGAAACTTAATATTTATCTTATTGACAGTATTCATTTTTAGTACCAGAAGCAAAAATAACTTACCAGCCGCTATCCAAAGTAGAACTAACGGATCTCTGAAATTACATTTAAAAATTCATTTAAAAACAACGCTAAATTCTAAACTAATCAGAATCACGATTAAAATCTAAACCAATCAGAATCACAATTGGTTTTCCACATCGCCCAGCTTGGCGATCAATCGCGATCACAACTTGGCGGGGGCACCCTCAAGTATAGTCTACCCCTTACTATCGGGAGGCCTGTCTCATTTTTGGCAATTTATAAATAAACGAATATATACTTAAATAAATCAAGAACCAATTTCATAAAAGTAAACAAAAGTTGCAGTAACCCGAAGCTAACGTCATTGAGAGCAAAGTCTGCATATATCATGATAACCAGGAATGGGATTTCGGAAAAACTGTACGAAAATTATTGCCACACCATGGGGCCTCCTATTTTACTAGTGTACAATCAAGGGCGCTATCGGGGGCTAATAAGAGCAGAGAAATATAAAAATTGCAATTTATAATAAGAAAAATTTATATTGCTAGTGAGTACATACCTTTAAATTAGGGATACAAAAATATTTTATAAGAAACCAATGCTTTTACGACTTTTAATAATTTTTATGCTGATGACAACCAATAAAATACAGGAATTAAAAGAGAAAAACCTTGATCCTTCCATGTGATTTTGATAAATAGAAATACACCGACAGCAATGGAAAACTCTATTAAACTATTTTGTTTTTATATTATATTGAGATATAACGTTATTATAAACTGACACAGAACAATGCCGAATACTTAACGTTTCTTGAACAATTGATATTTTTTATAACATAGAATTATAATATTATAAACAAGTTCTGAACTGTAAAAAAAAACCTGATTTTTTTTTCCAAAAACTTCTGATTTAAATTTTGAAAGTTCATCACAATTGGGGAAACTGGAAAAAAACACTTCGAAAAAAAGATCTCGGATGTTCCCACATGTGACCTATAACGTCAGTGCAAACTGATAGTTATAAGCAAAATGGCTTGTTAAAGTTGAGCTAAGATTCTCTACATAAGTTAGAATGTTAATTAACTTTAAATTAATCAAATACAATGCCATATCGCATCACGAATTTGTTGTAATATAATTATTCCTTGTCTACGTCTTTTACTTTGCTTAGATTTATTATTTGCTTACGTATTTTATTTTAATCATGATGTATTTTTGTTCTGTGTATTTGGCAACATCGATACACAATTAGTTTAGTTCTACATGGCTTCTTGAATGTCCTTCTATTAAATAAGAAATGTATTGTGAAAGAATTGAAATATTTGTGAAAAAAAAATCTTTGTGAAAGAATATAGATTATGTCACTTAAGAGAATTGATACTTGAGGGGCTTGGTTTACTCCAAATAGAATGTAAGGAACAGTTGCCAACGGAAACAAATGCCACATTTTAACAACCAATCAGGATTGAGGTACTCACACTAGGTCGCTTGCAGGCATCCCTATATAATATCATGCTAAAGCCAAGACTTGCCAGTTAACTGTTTGCTGTTAAGCAAGCATTAGCATGGAAATGATTGGTTGTGTATTGTTGTGGCTTATCCTCTTAATCTGATATACGAAGGTTGTAAACTAAATAGTGGCAACTTAACCTTGAAACTCACAAAAGGGCGCGCATGCGTAAATAGGGTATGGGTGCGGTGAGGTGGCGCTGTTGTCGATGTGTAGAGTGCAAAAAACAGTCGATTTGCTTAGAAGGGTAGTTGTTGCGTGGCGTTAAAGTGAGGAGTTTCGTTTCCATCGATCTAACGCATGTTGTGAAAAGGCTTAGTGACGAAAAAAGACGAGATGCTTGAATCCATCGTGCTACTGTCCTATATGGTAAAGCATTTGCTCCAAAGGCTTCCACTAATTCTCGATAGCATTCTGTTGCATTTTTGCCACGGGCAACCTCGATTGTATGCCACGACCGCTGATCACCTTTTGAAAACATGCTTTAGAGCGATGGAAACGAAACTCCTCACTTTAACGCCACACAACAACTACCCTTCTAAGCTAATCGATTTTTTTGCACTCTACACATCGACAACAGCCCCACCTCACAGCTCCCATATCTAATTTGCGCATGCCCGTCCTTCTGTGAGTTTAAAGGTTAAGTTGCCACTATTTAATTTACAACCCTCGTATGTGAGATAAGCTCCAGAAAGACGCTGACAGCAACAAAAAGGGAAATGTGACTGTGTATATTAACACGCTGAATGAAAATTTTGGACTGTTTGGGACTTTCCACAGAGGACATATACTTATCCCCTCTTCTGGTCCTCAATTTTCTTAGGGTCAACGGTCTGATGGACCTTGTCTGACTTTGTCAGTCATTGAAAGATAAGCTACTTTATAGATATTATAGTTTTTTTATAGAGAATTTGATGTAATTTTATCCTTTAAATTTGGACGTTAAATGGTTTGAGCTTTAAATGGATGTTAAATTACAGATTTTTGACAGTGTAGGCAATCTCAATCCTGGCTGGAATAATTATTACTATGCCCTGACATAAAATATCCATAAAAACACTCTGAAAAAGGTTTAATTTAGCTTTTTTAACATAACTATTTTCTTTTTATGTTTTCCTCTTTTATTTTTTACTCATTAATTTGTTTAAAGTTTATTATTCGTCCTCATGACGAAAACTTAATGAGTGTTTAGAAAAGAGATAATGTTCTTGAACAATAATAAAATAGTCTCATTTATTTTTGAGCCGCCAATTCAATTAAAATAATTCAGAAAATAAATTAAATAAATAAACCAAAGAAACTGAAGCGGTTAGATATTAGTTGGTTAAAACACTTCGTTCACTTCAAAAATATGCAGATTGGAAATAACAGTCAACATGTTTCAAGAGCTCAATAATGAAAGTAAATTTTTTTTCTTGAAAGACGCTTATTTTTGAGCACTTGAAACACGTTGATTGTTATTTCTATCTATATATTTCTGAAGCAACTGAAGTTTTTTCAGTCAAGTAATTCTAATAGAGGCGCGTTAATTTATTTAAATATAAAATGTGGAAAAATATTTACGCTAGATGATATCAATTCGATGCAATAACATATAAAAGATTATGCTACGAAAGTCGAAAAAGCTTATTTGCAAAAGAAATAAAATATTTTCTAACAAAAGTCAAAACAACTTTCTTGTAAATATTAAAACAAATATATTAAACAAGACTAGTACTCCTTGAAATAATTAATTCAATGCAACTTTGCTTATTTATTGTTTGGTAAGAAGTTATTCATATTTAATTTTTGAGTGTGTCTTATCTAAAAGATGTTAATTTATTGTTTAGCACTTCAAAGACGTGTTTTTAAAACCATTCTTTCTCCGCAACAATTATGTAACTGTAACCATCAACATTTTTTGTTTAACTTGAGCAGTTATTTTAAAAAATATATTGCAGCGCATTACAAATTTTTTTAATGAGCTCTTAATTTTAGCTGCCGGTTTTTCTCAACTGTTTCAACAGTTAAGTACTAATGACAAGAAGTTTTATTTTTTTCTACCTCACTAAAAACCATTATTTTGCTTTAATTCCTGTAGTTTTAACCTAAATTATAACACAGTGATAAGCTGTAAAATGAGAAAAATTTTGGAAAAAAATTTATGACATTTTTTTTGATGAAATGTAGGTTTTCTCTTTTTGGCTACCGATTTAAATTTAGAAGGTCATGTGAGAAAAATGTTGAATCAATATAACATAAAAGAAACATCTGCAAAGTAGGGTGAATGAATGCATAAACAAATCGTGATCACAAAATACCTTAATTCAACCTCAAAGTAACACAGGTTAGACACAATACACTTTTGATATCATCGATTAAGCTTCTGAGATTAGACGTTGCGAAACAAAATCATTAAAATTGATTTCGAACCACACTCATTTTCAAAGAGTGCAGCGTAAAATGAGAACAAATCTCAAATGTTATTGAAATATCTGTCATGGATTTTTCTGTTTTTTTTTACCCATTGCCAAAATGGGTCTTGCTTTGTGTTTAATGGCGTGCGCACCTTATTTGGATGTCATCACACTTTTCAACTGTGTTCAAGAGTAACAGTAAACAGTGCACATGCGTCGACATTTCAAGCGTTGCTATGGCGACCGCTGCTGTTTAATTTCGTTTTTTACTTTTAATTTTGATATGCATTAAGTTGATGAGTTTATTTTTGAGATATGGGACCAGAGAGATACCGTAAATACTTCTTGAGTTGTGAATAAAAGAGAATTTCATCATTTGAACGATATTTTTGTTTCTTGTTGTTTCAATTAAGAATCAGAAATTCTAACCTACAGCTCAAGCTGGATCGTTTCCACTACTAATTCAGGTGAATATCACAAATAAAGAAGGTCCCAAACTGATTGACACGGTTCTAAAGGTTAGAGTTGAAGCAAGAAAAAAAACGGTACCAACTTACCGAGGCTGAAAAAACTAAAGCCAAAGAACGTAGACGGGAGAAAAATTAGGCAACAACCCTTTTGTCAGTAGGTAACCTGAGATCTAGTTTCCATCGCAATTTTTTTTTTGCTAGATTGTAACTACATAAAATTGCTTACTATTTTTCATTTCGTTCATAAAAACAGCTTTTATTATTTTTTTTGCAAATTGTTTCGGTACACATCTGTGATGTTTTAACAGCATCACTCAAGGAACATAGAAAGGAGAAGTCCAGCTTTTCGAATACGTAACTAACGCAGGGAAGTGTTTGGTGAGGCATGATATACCAGAAAAATATTTTTTAGGGAGGGAAAAATATAGTTTGCCTGAAGCAAGAACTCCCCATGCCATTCGTCTGGACCTGGGGTGGAGACTATGACAACGAGATATAACTATTTCAAGTAGAGATGCGGGGTCTCTGTTAGGCTTCGGCACGGATCGGTGAGAAAAATTGAATCTTTTCTTCGGTCCCTAGAGTGAACAAAAGCTACCCTCCCTGAAATGCGCTATTCTTGTTTCCATAGCAAGAAACAGCCTCAAACTTTGCGTCGGAGGGAGTTCTTACCGTAGACAAATTACACTTAGATTTCACAGAGCATCATATATATTAAGATCCTAAGCATGAGCAGAAGAAGCAAAGTGACAGTCAGGAGGTACGTCACCTGTTGTCGTATAATTCTAGATGTATGGTTGGATACGCTGCCTCCCGTCAATCGCCATTTTATTCTTTCTTTCTATGTCAAAATGTATTAGCAGATTTAATCAGCATGGATGATATAAATGTATTCCCAATAAAATATCTTAATTAATAGTACAGTACTGTTTATTGATAGAGTGAAAATGCAAAACAAACGAACAATAAATAAAAAGAAAAAACTTTTCTTGACTCCAATCCCAGTAGTAGTTGGGGAGACAAGATGGTACAAACCCATTTCGAGAACCTCTGCAGCTGTGCTCCAAAATTTTGCTTTTTCCTTTGTGCACAAAGACCAAACCAAACATTGATTAATGGTTAAAATTATGTTTATAGAAGCTAGTTTTCTTCTACTTAGTATATTTTTTAGCATCGCTGTAACCCATCTGATCGTCACCATAAATATCTAGGGCATCATATTTGTTGAGTATCGAACTTGATCCTCGTTTGTTCCTTATGAGAATGTTTAAATTCATAAGCACGTACGCCAGTATATAGTAGTACACACAGGCCAACATGGCATTAATTCTTTAGCAATTTATCAAATATATGAAACTTTATATTTATCTTTTACTATTTCAATTTGATGCAAATTTCCGCACACGTGCCATCCGACCATCTTTAGCAGACATTGCTTTCTTGTGAACTTTACGGCATGATGGCCTGATACCGTGGACTACATCTCACACGTATTTCCTTTTTTAACTCACATTTTTTTGGGGATATTAATCCATTATCTATGCTTTTGGACGCGGCTTGGGAATATTTAAACGTTTATCTTTTGCACCCTTAAATTATACATAATTGAACATAAATATATTTCTTAAAAGTATAATTCCGAATCTGAGTTAATGCCTTATTATGAAAAACCCTCTGCCCTACTGATGAGGTAAATAGCAAATGACGCACAGTGTGCAAAAAAGTTGAGCACCCGAATAACCTAAAAAAAATTTATGATCAGATTTTCACGCACTAATTGTGAATTTTAATGGTTTGAGAACCTAACCATAAGTAGGCTAATTAATTGCTGCAGATGATATTTTAAGTTGCTAAATAGAATACAAAAACGCTCGTTTTCTGAATAAATATAACTTTCTTTCGATGAATTTGTATTCTTGATCATCAAACTATGAAGATTGAGCCACAATAGTTTAGTCAGAACTCGGAAGATTTTAAGAATATGGACTCAATAGTTCAGTCTGAATGCTGTCGAAAATTCGCATTCCTTAATGTTAAATTCACTTAACGCGTATTTTACCACCGAAGTCGTATTTCCTCAACTATTTTCCTCAAGAACTCTTCGACCAACTGCAGTCAAAGTTTTGATTCTTTAATTTAAAATTAAATAAACTAAAGCAAAGTCAAAATTTTGTATGCCTTACAAAAGTCACTTTTTTGCCATAATTAAAATCTAAATAATAAAAAATATATAAATAAAAAATAATAAAACTAATAATATAATAAAATAATAGTAAACTAAATAATGAAAAATCAATGAATTTTTATAAGGAAGTGATTCTCTTATAACACCGATTAACGATAGCTTTACAATTCATTTAAGGAGTTCAAGATATGAGTTTACTAAGTGAAATTCAATTTTTATAAGAACCATTCATGTTATATTACCGGGATTTGCAAATGTAGGTCTAGGCCGAAAAAACCCGCCAGAGTAATTTTGGGGTGGGCCTTCTTTTAATAAAAAACCTTTCTTCAAAGTGGCTTTTTTTAAATATTTACTGCATTAGATCAATAGGTTTTACTTCAAAACCCCAATAACTATAAATTACTCTCATTAATAAAATTAAATGCATTTAACTTGTTTTGAGAATATACTAACGTGAAACTTAATTTGAATGGAAAGTGAAGTGTCTGCATATCTGAAGAATACATTAGAGGTTGGTCTCGCAAAATTCTACGAAATTTTTTTTTAAATTTATGTTAAATTAATATTATTATGTTTTTATTAATCAAATTTTCCTTACATGTGCTTAGCGTTTGATACGATATTACTTTTGCATTTTTCGATTTAAATTATAGGAATGCAGTGATTTAAATTATAATTAAATCACTTTATGAAAAATTATCTGTTTTTAAGAAATAAAATTATTTGTGTAGCTTGAAAAAGTTGTTGAATTTTCTTAAACAAAATCTAAGATAGAATTTATAAATTAACTCTACATATTACTATTGAACATAAAAAAACTGCTTTTATATATATTTGATACCATCTATGGAACTAATAAATATTAATTTTTTTTATAATAGCAATGAAACTTAATTAAGGCTTAGAATCCTTTTTTTTTAATCGAGGGCCGCAATTTTTTTTATAATTCAAGAAAAAGGTTAAGAAAAAATTTAGAGGGTAAAATGCTGTGAAAAGTGCATTAGAAAACAAATTTTTATATTTAACTATATAAGGAGGCGGCAAATATTAATTTCATTTATAAGGGTATATTTAAAGAATTAATGCTAAAAAATTGAATTAGTGCTTTGTATGAGAATTCACTTCTAAATTTAATTCAGGCATAATAAATCTTTCCGGTTTTCTTAATTAGTCTTTTCATTAGGTTTATTTTAGTACTACTTAAATTCATTCTAATGAATATTTTTGCTAAAAAAAATTAGTGTATGAAAACTGCAATTATAATGAAAAAAATTATATTTGAACCAAGATGTTTCATATATTGACATTTTATAGGCATAACAAATATTAAAAACGTTTTGTTTCTCAATGCATCACAAAATGGTTTAAACAATTTTTCATTATTGTTAGCACATTCCTAAAGACCAGAAAATTGCATGGTAGGGTAGCTTAATAAGCGAATATCTAGATTTCTTTAATCGTCATCAGCATAAAATTAACAAAAAATATAGCCTTATTACTGAAATTATTTTTCTCGAAAAATAAATTGAAATTTTTTATTAAAAACACATTGAAAACTGTGTGTAACGTAACCCTTTAAGCTATTGGGCAGTAAATAATCCATATAAAAAGATTTATGTAATATGGCTTCCAATCAAAATTTGTTTGCAATTAAAATAACGAACAATAACTGTTGTTAGAAATTAACTGAACACAATATTACCAAACAATATGGCAATAAATATTTAAGAATTTCGTAGTAACCAAAATTTAAATGAAAATTAAAAAAACAAAATCATACAACAATGACAACCAAAATAAATGAAAAATGATTAATAGGCTTTGGAACTGAGCCTGTGTTAATGCAGTGCAAAAATTTGGAATCTTCTAATTGAGTGACTAATATTTTATTAAGTAACGATCTGTTTATCGGTAAGAAATAAAAATAATAGCGACGCAATTTAAAACTCCCTAAAATTCACGCAACGGAAAAAGTTACAAATAGATACTAAATTTATTTGTGACTCTCATTCATATTAGAAGCGAATCCAGCAATCTCATCAAGGACTCAGGAATAAAAATTTAAAACATTTCTGAAGAAAAAAACTAATTTTTTTTATTAAAAACCTAATGAAATCTGGGTTTTTGATGAAAAATCCAGGTTTTTTTTTCAAACTCTGGATATTGCTTTGAAAATTGTGAAGTTACCTTGATAGCTTCTCTTAGAAATAATCACTTAATGATTCTTTCATACTTTCTTATATTTGGGACAATGATTTTTGCGTTAATAAAAACGCACTCTCTGGATAAGAAAAAAAAAATAAAAAATAACGGGTGACTATGTTCCTTTTGTTAAATGCTTCTCTGTCTAGCATTTCGATGGCTTTAATGTCCTCCGCTGACTGAGACTTTTGTCGAATGCACTTCGTTTTGCTTGCATGGGTGAAACTATGGTTTGCCTTTGTTAACTACATTATTTCTGTTTTTATCACTGTGTTTTACTTCATTTCCTTTCATTGTACCAAACTGAAATATTAAATACTACAAACAGAATGTTTAATGTAATTACTTACATTTCTCTTAATCTTTTGGTAAACTGAAATGCATTAGGAGTGATTGTATGCAGACCACTACTTTGGATGGTTCTGAAAAGATAAAAGAATTTATGCAATAAAAAGTAAAATTATACTCTAAATTGACACTCAAAATCATTAAATAAAATTTATTGTGTAATATTACCATATTCTTTTTGCTTAGTAATAATATTACCAAATTAAAGTCTTACTCACCTTCCCTTTATTCATTTTTTAAAATATCTCTATATATTTATTTCTCTTACACGGCGACAAAAAAAAAAGCTTCATTACAACTCTCCGAATGGCAACGCTAGAAAATAGACCAATGATCGCCGCTGAAAATGTCACATGCCAAATCTAGCTTAGGTTGCTTAACATATAGCTCTTTTAAAAACGAAAACTGAAATAACCAGAGAGAGCATTCTCACCAAATGTGATCTCTTCCGAAATTCACACTATCAGCTGCGGTAATTTCATACTATTAAGTTAGGCAGAAGTGAGTAGTCTTTGTCGATAGTATTTTAGTATTATAGTATTTTATTTATCTCTATTTTAGTATTTTGTCGAAAGCGCTTTTATTCACGAATTTATATATTACGAATTTATTTGACAATTTTTGATTTATATCACGAATTATACTATAGCACATTTCTGATTAGTTTAACGAATTACATGTCATTTATTTGAATTCAAATTTATTTTAATGACTTAGCATTTACTAAAAAGATGTAATTTGTTTTTTAAAAAAAAGTTGTTATATGGATTTGAATGATTGTTTTAAATTCTTAGAACTTTGTGCATTTGCAATGTACCTAAGTTAGTAGCGAGCAAAGCGAGCTTGGTTTGCGATGCAAACCATATAAGATTGCGTAGCAATTTTTTGGGGTTGGCAAGAGTTAGCGAGGAGAGGGCACAGCCCACTAGTATTCATAATTATCAGTTTTATAAGTAAAAAAATATTTTATTTTTTTTAACCAAGCAATTTAACATTTATTTTAGGAGAAAATGCCTCGTGCTGTAAGTCAAAAAATTATTTCCTTTGAGTTTCAATATTTCTCTTTAGATAAAAGAAGAAAGAGAAAAAGAAATATCACTTTAAGCAGTTGCCAAAAAAATTCGGAGATTAGGTTGTTAATTAATACGGCCGGTTCTATTCTTCGAAAAACAAGTCCAGCACAAATAATTATAATTAACTTCAGCAAAATTAATACAGTTGACAGTTAATTTACATGGACAGCTTCCTTTTTTGAGAGAACAGACCTGTGTTCGGAATTGTAACGAACTATAGCAAAATTAGTAGAGTTGATCGATAATTTGTGCGATTATATATACATTGCTGGACAAAATTAAGAGATGGAAGACATTTTCTCAAATATCTCAAAAAATACTGAATATAAATAAATGAAATTTGGTAAGGTTATAGCTTATTCTCTGATAATAAAGTATGCAAAACAAAAATGAAAGAGCCATTAAGTGGCAAGATCTATTGCCAATAAATCCAATGTAGTCTGAACTTAAGGATAAAAGATGACAATAAAAGTGAGGCTTGTACAGTGTGTGTTGTCTCTAGTATGGTGTATGGTGACCCCTGATAGACAGACAGCATGCACAACGAGTATGCATGCTGCTAATAAGGGAGTTAAGGAGGACTTGTGGAAGACCCTTCTATTCTTCCCCCAGGGCAATTTTTAAATCCAGAATGGTTCTGGGGGAGGTTGGTGCATCGCAATAGCTCTCCCAAGAGCATCCCAAGCATGTTTAATAGAATTCAGGTCAGGGGATTTGGCTGGTCAATCCATTCGTTGAATATCCTCGCTTTCCAGATTCTCATCAACCAAGAGAGCCCTATGTGGTCGCGAATTGTCGTCCATAAAAATGAACTCAGGGCCAACACCGCCCTTGAAAAGACGCACATAGGGTTCTAGGACCTCCTGCCTGTACCTCTGGGCATTCACGGAACCATTGTCAAACGCATGGAGCGGTGTGCGGGTATCTTGCATGTACTAGAAATGTACTATGAAATGCACTAGAAATATTTATCCTGCTGTGAGAGAATAAAAAAACCTTTTACATTTATATGTTTTGTTCATTAGTTAGCAGTGTATAAAGTTTGACAGGTAATATCAGAAAAGTGTCAAACATTCAACTTATTTTTTGCAGCAAAGTCTTCATTGCAATTTAATGGTGCTATTTTATATATATATATATATATATATATATATATATATATATATATATATATATATATATATATATATATATATATATATATATATATATATATATATATATATATATAAGCATTCTAAGCAATAATAATATTTTCTTTCAACAAGAAAGCACTTAAAAGCATTTATAATATGTCTTCAATGAACAGGAAAGCTTTTAAATGTATTTAAAAATAAAACATTTCCATCATTTCTGAGTAAATTAAAATATTTTTATTTTAAACAAATATATTGCAGAAACGAAATATTAAATACTTTTCTAAAAATGTTTGCGATGTGTAGAAAATTAATTGTGGAGATAAATCTTAAAGCGGTAATAGAAATTTAGATAAAAGCGGCTAATTGAACTTGAAACAAACAACATATTTTTATCTCCATTGTTTATTCTCAGATAATAAATTTTGAAATACATTTTAATTATTTTCGACTCAATTTAACGATGTAATTGTGTATATAATTTGTAATACATTTTTTTTATAAATTCTGAATATTATCATGCTTCAAACTAACACGATTTGTGAATTTATTCGGTGAATAATTTCATTTCTATACAGTATAGCATTAAAGCAATTCAGAATACAATGTGAGTGATTACAATGATTAACAGATTAATGGCAATTAACGAAGAATTAAAAAAATAACAATAATTCAATTTTAAAAAGTTTTATTAATAAATTAATCCAAAAAAGAAAGTTATTATAAAAAAGTAACTTAATTATTATAGTAACATATATGATATGAATTAAAAATATTTTTAGCTTTTTGTTTAAAATGTATTTTTCGCGCTACTGATATTTAGATTCGGTATATTTTATTCATAGTATTTTATGCTTTAAAAACTTTACTCCAGCATATGGATCACTCCTATGCGGTTTCGAATAAAAATAAATATCTTAGAAATATGGTGTTCTGAGAAAAAGCAATAAACATGATTTTTTTTCTATATTTGACTTTCGGCTTTAAATATTGAATAGAAATAAACTTGAATAAAGTTTTTTTTAAAAGCTAGGAGATTTTATTTGAAAACTAGATATGTGCCTTCTGGGGAATCTTTGAAGTTTTAATATGAATTATTTTATAATGCAATATTATTAAATAATGCAATTTTAATATAAAAATCTTAGAGCTGTGTTTAAAGAGGAAAGTGATCATTAATTAAATATTGAAGATATTTGATTTTGATGGATTTAAAAAAGAACTAAACTATTTGTAGCATTACAGCTATTGGGATAAAAAATATTGAAGGTTATTTTTTTTCCAACAGTTATTAAGGAAAACTGAAGGAATACCTTAGATAAAGTACAAAACCTTTTAACTTTTACAGTTCCTTAAATTTTCGGAAGGAGAAAAATATTCTGGCAAAATTACTGAACTGTAAGGTAATAATATTACAGGTAAAAAAGAAAAACCGTAATTCTGGTGCTAAAACTAAAATATACGAACAATTTTGGTGGATGACGTTTTCATGCCCCAGGCAATACTGAAAACAGAGCTCTTAATTCAATATTGGAACAGGAATCTGAATTTAAAAGAAAAATAATGACTTATATTTTACCTTGAATTGCCTCTCCGGTGTTCTCTTAATTCTGTATACAATTGATTTTTATATTTTAAATTAGAATTTTTTTACTAGAAAATTATTAACCCTAAATGTTGATTTAAGAAACATGTGAAGAAAATAAATAACAATTAACGATTTCAAGGTTGGAATTCCCTATTTTAATTAAAGAGGATAATCACCTCAACTGTTCTCGAAAAAAATATATCTATTATAATTAAATAAATAATCCCAAGAAACTAAAGAGGTAAGATATTACCTGATTAAAATCTTCATTCGCTTGATTATATATAAATAGCAAATAACAGTCGACATCTTTCAAGCGCTTTGAAAATAGGCTCCCATTTTCAAGACTGGCCAGATGTGAATGAGAAGAAAAAAAAAGTGATTTAAATAAAATCAAAAAACATTTAAAGTTGCCAACGAAAAATGAAAAAAATAAAAGCGTGAAACAAAACTAGAAAAACCAACTGTAGAGGGAAAAAAATGAAAAACAGAACAAGAATAAAACACAGCGTCTGAGAGATGCAAATCAGGGTAAAATGCATTTCCACACTCTATGGAGAGGTGGTGAGGAGCTAATGTGAAAAACAACGAATCAGCATTCTAATTAAAACAAGATTCCAGTGCATCAAGATGAGTTGATGTGACTGGTGTGGAAATAATTTTGGCATCGTCGAAACTGAATTTATTCCCAGGATTCCAACTATGAGCAGCAATTGAGGATATTTAGATTTCTTGATAACGGATATATCTATTGTGTTCTCGAAATCAAAATGTAGTCATACCCGCACTGACAAGGAATGTAGTAAACTTCCCCGCGATTATCAATGCTAATAGAGCAAAGCATAAATTCAATATTGACAATGCCAAGATTATTTGAGCATTGGAATTATTGAGATTATTGATTTACGTGAGCATAATCTTTTATGATATAGAAATATACACCGAAGAGCCATTACATTATGACCACTCTGCTAATAACATGTAGGACCACCTTTAGCCCTCAAAATTGCTAGCACTCGCCGTGGCATTGATTCCACAAGGTGCTGATAGGTAGTCTGAGGCATCTGGTACCAAGCACTCACCAACTGGTCCTGCAATTCCCTCACATTGCGAGGGGGTAGCGTGGCAGCACCAATTTGGTTTTCCAAGTAGGACCACAAATGCTCTATTAGATTAAGGTCAGGTGAATTTGGGGGCCAAGACATGACTTGAAAATCACTGGAATGTTCCTCGAACCAATCCATGACGATTCGACCCTTATGACATGGTGCATTATCCTGTTGGTAAGCACCATCCCCTGCAGGAAAAACTGCTGCCATGAATGGGTAAACCTAGTCTGCAACTTAGCTTACAGACGTCAGGGATTGTTCCATGAGGATTATGGGTCCTAATGTGCCCCATGAAAACATTGTTCCCGGGCGAGAAACCATGAAAACCTGGGCGAGCCCATTGTTATGGATGGAAGGTGGTCATAATGTAATGGCTCTTCGGTGTATAAGCATAAACGTTAAAATTTAATTTTTCGTGCTTTAGCAGCGGCAAGCAGTTCAAAAATCATTTATTTTGCGGTTCCATTTTCGATAGAAGCTAATGCCAAAGAATTTAGTTAGTTTTTTTCTTTTTGTGAGTGTGCCTGTGTAGACCCTTAATAGGTTTTTATAGCTTTTAATTTGCTAAAATAACGTACACCACTTGTAACAGATAGTGAGATATTTATCAAAATTCTTAAACTTATCCGCTTGTTTGGAAAAGTATTTCGTTAAATCATTTTTTACGAATGAATGTTATGAAATCAATCGGAAATATATTATCTTCTCATTTCTTTCTTATAATTGTACGTGTTTCAATAATATTTTAAAAGTATTCTGTATTTAATTTAAGAAATTTTGTTAAAAATTACTTTAAAAAATGAAAAATTGTTGTTGATGACCATCGTAATACAATTCATATGCGTTAATAATTATTTTTATGCATTCATAACCTCATTCTCTGATTGGACCATTTACTAAAATACCCTATAAGCAAATTCAATGCTATTTGCTGCTTATTCGCTGTTAATATATATTTCGCTAATCCACCTGTGATAAAATGTTTTTTAAATCCATACTATTTTTAAAATAACCATTTGAAATAAACTGAAAATGCCTGTATGAAAAACAATTGTATAAACCTTGTACAAAAAAACAATTACAAAAGAACGAAATGTCATCGCAGTAATAGGAAAATATTAAATGATTATTGCTATCAGCTAATTTTTGGTGAAAATTAGATATTCTCTAACCAGAGTAATAGAAGTTTGCAACACTATATATAAAATATATAAAAAAGTTTTTAAAAACATTAAATAAATAAAAATTATAACAATAATAAATGTTTAGACAAATCAGATGAATTAAGAAGTTATCGATACCGCTATTAGCAAATATTCGTAGAGAAAAAGTCACGCTTTGGACTATCGTAAAGAGATTGTTCCCAGTAGAACATTGAAGTCAAGCATCCCTGGCTTCGGTCATTGAGCAGGTGGGTGACCACTTTGATGCCAACCTTTCTAGGAATCATATGTGCCATGTACTGGTTCTCGTTAAACTGTTCTTTCGTAAAAACCTCGACTTCGCAAAGTTGGGGAGGAATCAAAATTGTAATGGAATGTCTTCGAATTTACCACACCGTTGCCAATAATCAATTGAGCAGCTCTGGTGCGACGTCAATAAATCAGTACTACTTGTAAAGAAAAATAAATCTTACTTTAGTTTTCTAGAAAATCTTTAAATAATTATTTAAAATATATATCGAAGAACAAAATATGAAAAATATTTTAAGATGAATAGATGCTTCTTGTTGTCAACAAAGTTTACTAAGATCATAGCAATTATATAATCTTTACTAAATATCTCGGATATTAACTTTTCCGTTTTGTTTCTAATAAGCCCCCTCAAAAAGTCCGATGAAATTTGGATGGAAAATTTAAATTAAAATTACATTTTGAGACAAAATAAGAGTATTTTCTAGATAAAATATTAAAATTTATATCAACAAATTAACATTATATTAAAAGTGCATTTGACACAAAAGGTATATGTACAGTACGTAAAAAAATATCACAAAGAATAACTTTCGTTCTAATAATCGGGTTTTCGCGTACTAAATGTGAATCCTAATGGATCCTGGGGGTGACCTCAAATATGCTAATTATTTAGTGCTATCTATTAATTAAATTACGAAGTCGGACACAAACTTACTTTCTCTGAATGAACATATATATATATATATATATATATATATATATATATATATATATATATATATATATATATATATATATATATATATATATATATATATATATATATATATATATATATATATATATATATATATATATATATATTACGTATTTTTCTGTTAAAATGTTTCAACTGTTTTTATTTAATAAAAGTGTCGAGAAAAAAAATTATTATTTTCATTTTTCAAAAACTAATTTATCAGCAATGAGGAAATATTTAAATAGGGAGATTAATATTTAAATGTGATTAACGTACAAGGAATTTCACTTACGTACTTGTAGCGTAAAATTCAATTCAAATTTTTTTTCGCTAATAGCCGATTGCTAACCTTTTTCTTCAATTTCAAAATATGATGTTTCTTTTTAAGTCGTGTGAAAATTTATTCGAAATTCATTCAAGAGATTTGATTAAAAATTTTATTGAATAGGAAACGTTTTATTCAGCGAATGTGGAATTTTATGAAAGCATGTTTCTGACTGAATGTGATTATACATTAACTACTTTTTAATTTTATTTTTTAGTTTGTTCTCTTAATAATTGATGTGATTTCAATAATTGAAACAATTCCAATAATATGCTTACGTGTGCTTAAATTCGTAATAATTTATTTATCACTTTCTTTATATATATCTTATGATTATTTATATGGATACGTAGCTATTTTTAAGTATCTTAAAATTTCTCAACATGCTATTATATCGTCCTTATTTTAAAATAAATTCTTTAATTACCTGGTAGCGTGTAGTCTGCGGAACTTTTTTACCAACTGTATAATTATATTTTAACATTTCTCAAGTTTTATTTCTTACGTTACCATGTAGATTATTTTTTCAATAACATACAAATCAATTTTCTAGTACTTTAATTTAGATTTTACTTTAAAGTAAGAGTTCGTTTTTAAATTATTGTCAGGCTTTTAACAAAAGAAAGCTTAGAATTATTGCTAGCTAGATGAGAATAAAATTTGGTTAAGAAATTGAAATCATTCGGCTGCTTTAAAACTATTTGATGCAAAACAGCTATTTCAAAAAAAAAAAAAAAAAACGGAATGCAAATTATTGTTTCTTATTTATTTAAATATTGAAAAGTAAATGCATATCTGTGCACATCGAAAAAATATAACAGCTTGCTTTGATCTTTAAATGAAAAACAATTTTGGACCTACAATTCTGACGTTCAGACTTATTCCCGCCATATAACATTAAGAAAATTTCACTTTCAAAAAAGATAATGTTGAAAAAAATTTCTTAAAAAAGTTTTTAATATTATTTCTCAACCTTAGCCCAATTTACAAATTATGGTTATATCATAAAAATTTTTGATATGCCTTATTGCCAAACATTCTTTCAATCATTGGGATAAATTCAATCTTGATAATGCCAAGATTCTCACTACGCCTGCCATATCAGCTCATCTTAATACTCGGGAATCTTGTTTTATTTATATAAATGCTTTCTTCCTTGTTAATCTTAGTTTGACACCAATGCTCCATGAGGCGGGAAAATCTATTTCGTTAGCCTATGCGGTTTTTCCAGTTTTGCTTTGGTTTATCTTTTTTATTTAATTCTAGGATACTGTAGATTTTCTAGTTTTATTTCCCACTTTAATTTATGTTTTCTCGTTGGATACTTCACATTTTCTGTTCCAAATCCCTTTTTTTCCTCCAATCTGGCGAGTCTTAAGAATGGGCGTTTATTTTTGAGCGCTTAAAGCGCGACGACTCTTATTAAAATCTTCGTATTTTTTTAAGCCAATGAAGTTCTTACCATCAAGTATAGTGTGTTATATTTGGATCCTTCTTGATCATTTTTTGATTCAGAATCTTATGCTGAAAGAGCCACACACTAGTATATTATTATTTTAACAGGGTACAGACTGTATATACAACATTTAGAAAACCACGGCATCCATATTGAAATAATTAAGTAAACGTTAACTTTAAAATTAAAGTTTCAAAACTTAATGTTTTGTAACCAGATGTTTCGATTTATTGAAATTGATTTTTCATTGCTGCGATTAATATAAGCGTAATAAAATATATATTTTTTAAGATTTGCTGCCTCTATTACAGCATCTTAAGGACCTTACGATTACTTTTTAAAAGAAGACTATCGTATCAGATATATGTATGTAGTGATGTCACGAATAGTCAAATAAGTTTCTAACAATAGTAATAAAGCAAAAAAACTATAGAAGCAATATTTGGTGATAAATATATTGTAAATTGATGAACACGTTAAGCAACATTTCACGGAGAATTTATGAAACTACGTTTCAGACTGTATAAAAGCATCAGGATGCTATTCGTAATTTATCTTTATCTAAAGAAAACCACGCAACTCACATACTTGCTAGAATGAAACGATTTTTAAAAAATAAATCATACAATATTCATGAACACACATCTTTCAATCTTTTTAACATTTTACGTAACATTCACTATTTTTTTTCAATTATAAAGAAAAAAAATCGTGAATTATATAAAACCTTCTGAATATGCATTAAAAACGTTTTCAGATATTCTACATTTTGACGAGATCTTTTTCTTGATTTACCCTACAACTCTGAATATAATTTAAATAACTGACATAAATTGGGTTTTAACATACAATTTAAAAATTTAAATATTTAAGAAAGTTAAAGACAACTTAAGAAAATACAAATAATTCCGTATAAAAAGCTTATGCGTCAAAATACTAAAAACTTGAAAATTTATTAATAATTTATAAATTGATTTAAATTTTATTTTCAAAGGAGTTGGGAAAAAAAGCAATCTTTGCTTTTGGGCAGGAATCAACCAAAAAAAAATCTGTTTTCTAGAAACTTCAAGATATATTTCTATTTACTACTTAAATATAAATAGTAAAAAACTTTTCCGACAGGAGTTAACAGGAAAACGATGATTAATATTGCTTCAGTTTTATTTCATTTTTTTTTTATCTTAGTTGCTTAGCAACGTAAAAACACTAAGTATTTCTCTTTTTTCGATCATGAAGTTAGATTATGGTTACATTAAATTTCTTTTCCTGCTATGGCAATAGCTCTTGACCTTTTTTTGGGAGGAAGCTAAATTTAAGTAGCTTTCCAGTACCCCAATTTTTGAATCAAATGCTTTGAAATTTCGTCTACCCTCAAATTTGAAAGTCAGGAATCGAAATATGCAAAAAAATATGCTTTTTGTTTGACTTCGTAACTTAATAGCTATAACTAATTAATTGGCATGTTTGATGTCATCCCCTGGAACCATTCAGATTGACACTTAGTTTGCAAAAATCCGAACATTAGAACGAAAATTCCTCTGGGTGATAGCTTTTTTTTAATATTTTGATCACTGTACAGTGCCCAAAAACAAAAACACTTTCACAAATGATTGATGATCTGATTTAAACGCTCTGGAACTCATTCTTAATGGTTCGAGAGAGTGACCATAAACATGATAAATAGTAAATGCATGCCGATGATATTTTAAGTTACAAACTCAAACACAAAATCATAGACACAGACTGACACATAGAGAATTTTAAACCATAAAGCAAGTTAATCTAAGAATATATGATAAAGAAAACAACCTATAAATATGTTTTTTGAACACACAATATTTTATTTTATATTATAAGCGTAGTTGAACAGCCGACCCAAAATGACAACTTGGGTCGGCAAAACAGTAAGTAGTTGACAACTACAAGTGTTCAACTCCGTAGCCTTGTAATTTTGAACCCAATCCAGAAGACAAGGGAACTCCTCGATCAAGTATTGAGAGAAATTTGCCTTCGTGAAGGACTTTTTAATGGAACTAACCCGCATTTGCATTACATGGGAGAAACCACGAAAACCTTCCACAGTTAGCTTGAAGACAAGGATTCTCTAGCCCATTATCCGTCCACCAATGAAGATATTTTACGTCAGCACTATGAGCCGGGTGCGGAATTTGTATCGCCCAGCTATCGATCCTGTTTCACTTCATTGGGAGACAAGAACTCTATCTCCTAAAATACTCACGCGGGTTTTTTAAAGAAATATAATTAAACACAGTGAAAAAATTTTTAAAATTGTCTATATTTTAAATTCAGAAAAGAAAAAATAAATATTTGAAAAATAACTTTATACTATATAGGATAGTAATTTATGTGTGTAATTTATGTAGGATAATAATTTATTATGTAATTAATTTCAACTTAAAATTTCAAGACTAAATATCAAATTTTTGATACATTTAATTTTTGTACATAATTTTTAAACATTATTTTAGCAGATTTAATTACTTTTTAAATATTTATTTTCCTCGAAAAATTAAATCATGAAATCGAAAAAGTGAAAAAAATAAACTCAATAATTCCATACAAACAAACACGTGAAAATGAGAAATACGTATGATTGCCATCCGTCTGTTTAGTGTTGCCAACAGTGAAATTGGAAATAAGTGATTATATTTTTCTCCAGAAATTTCTATTTTCTTTTCTTCCTTAAATGGCAAATTATCCTGTAAGTATTGTTTTAAAATTAAAAATTTTTTTTTAGTTACATAAATATTTGTGTTCAAATAGAAACTTCTTTGAATCATTTTCATTTAGTCACGTACCTCTGGTAATAAAATTCACAGAGTGAAATGTAAATTTGCTTTTGATATTTCGTAAGCGGATTTCAAACTCCTTTGATCTTTCCTATAACGTTTGAAATAGCAATTTCTTTGAAATTTATACCATACTAATTCTATGAAACTATATATATATTTATCTATCACTAATGCTATATATTTTTTATAATACTCTTTCTATGATGTATATAATAATCCTTTTATACGATAAAGTAATTTTGTATTTTTAAGCTTTGTTTTGGGAATAGGCAAACTTAAAGCTTTACGACTTCAAAGGTTTGAACAAATCTCAAGGAATGGTAAAGCTATACTTTAGAATAGTCCAAACACAGTAAATAAGAGGCGCAATTAAAAAGGGAAGATAATTCATGACAAACAATGGTTTTAACTGTCGTATACTTTTATTTTTAGTTATTATCTAGTTTAGTTTATAATGTTTTGAAATTAGATGGTAAACAATTTTAATATATCGCACAACTATATTAAAAAATATAACCGGTTATTATGATTTAATTAAGATCAAAAAAAAATTTTAAATTTAACAAAAATAAATACATTTAGTGTTAAAACTTATTTCGCACAGTGATGTGCAATAGCTTATATAAAAAATACATTAAATTTTAATATACTAGGGTGATTATAGCCTGCTCGCTGCCCTCCCCAAGCCCCATAAGTGCATTTCATTAGAATTGCTTCGCAATTTTAGAACACTTAGCTCACTCATCGCTCTTGTTTTAAGTTCGCTTTGTGTGTATGATGGTACTCTTTTTAAAATGAATTTCTAAAAATGTGTGACATTGATATCTTTTAAATTTTTTTATTTATAAACACTTAATTCAATTTATAGACATTTAATTCAACTTATGTACATTACAAATTTATAATACAACAACATTGAAAAGTGTAAGAAATAAGCCCATGCGTTTTCGAGCCACAACAGTGCAAAGCTGCTAAATTAAAAAAATTTAAATCAAAACAAATTACCCGACATGAATCCATTAAATAACAAGAAAGTAAGAATAACCCAGTCAGCATCAAAAATACGGCACAATAGAAATTATCTACGAAATAAAGAGCAAAAATGGAAATGGGAACATGCCAGTGTTATCAGAGGGGCATTACCATGCCGTCAGCGCAGGAGCAGTTTCTGCGGTCTGTGGCAAATTACCACAATCATCCATATCCCCGACTGCAACGAGGAAGAGTAATAAACATGAAACAGTAGCAAGTGGGAAGAAGGCAATGTACTATTATCCAGAAAATCGAAGTAAAAGTAAATATATTCGGCTGAAGGAAACTTCTTTCGGATGAAAGTCAGATGCAACAATTTCGAGTATTAAATTAAATCAACAAAATAAAGGTTTTTCATTTTGGCATATTTATATTAAATATTCCAAAATTGTGATTTAATCATCTAAAGTTGCATATAAGGAAAAAATTGAAAGAAATAAAATCAAACTAATCAATTGAAGATATAGGGTTATAGTTCTAAACTAATATTAAAATATTTAATTTTGACATAGACATTAATAAACTTCATTGATTCAGTGATAATGCACATTTCACTATCTTAGTAAATAACCTTTTTAAACTTGACATTAAAAATAAATTTCGATTATCGCAACGACTCTATCTCACAATTTAATTTTCCCATTAGATTTAAGAATCCAATTCTTGATAATTTTTACTTTTCAAATGCACTTCATAAATTAAGTTAATTATTAATAGTTAAGAATTTTATTATAAGAAAAACTTAAATACGATACCACTTTTGGTCGTAAAATCTTTAACTATAATGAATTTTGTTCTTATTTAAGGAAACAAAGTAACAATATTGAGTTTATTTGTAGTCTAGATTTATATTCAAATTTCATTGATAACATATTTCCACTGATGATATTAACATTGTCAATAAGTATGTTTCTACTTATGCTCTCTAATAAATTCAAATTAATTTTTGAAATTAGCATTAAAGTATTCCTTTTATTTTATCTAGGAGATATCGATTCTTTCAATATGAGAATATCTAGAATTCATTTTCTACTTGTACAATTCTTTGTTGATAGAAAATGGACCCTAGACTTCAAATTAAAATAATTTTTACTTGGTTACTGTCATCTTATTAAATTAGATATATTTAAATTTAGAAGTCTTAAGAACGATTTAGAATTCACTAGAAAACACTTTATTATTTGTCCTATGAATAAAGTTTCTGGAAATTATGCTTTCATTTGTAAAAACTTATATTTTCACTTATTGGAAACCGAACTTTCTAATTCTCTAACTTATACGTTCCGTCCCGATAACTATTAACACTATTAAAATTTGTAAAATTAAAAATAACAACATTAAGCTGCCTTCTATTACAAGCACTCCAAAACTTCATAAGACACCTATCAAATTTCGATTTTCGAATTCTACTCCTCTGAACGCTTTTCAAGTCAAGAGCTATGCAGAATACATCGTCAAATCAAACTTGTAGCATTAATGCTTAGAAGATTACACCAGGTAAATTGTTTACTAAATATTTATTTTATTAAAATCATATATATGATTCGGTTTTACTTGGGTTATAAAAAATAATAAACCAGCTATAAGAGATAACAATTGCATTACACACTTTGAACATCCTGATTTCAACGACATTTCCACTTGACGAACTTAAAGATGTTTTTTTCTTCTTACTTTTAACATTTCAGAAATATTTTAGATGTCAATTTTTACTGCTTTCAAAACATTATAAATTTCTATATTTTTAATAAATTTATTTTTAATGGTGAATGTGTTTTTTCTGCCGATTATTAGCATATCACCAGGTAATTATTCTTCAAGCATTTTTGCTAGCCATTTTTTTAAAATTTATTTTGAAAAGAATGCTGCAATTCCAAAAAGTAACGGCTTCTGGTTTATAAATGGTTTTATTGCCTTAATTTTATCGATGCTACCAACACTATAGATCTAAGTGAATTAACGCTGTGAAAAACTATTCAGTCCCATTTATTATCAGACTTTTTTGATTGATTTATCACATTAAAGTCGTTTAAAATTTAAATTGAGGCTTTTGATAAAAGAAATAACTTTCCCTTCCCTGACAACAAACTATATTCCTGGAATACTAATCTTTTATTAGTATTTACAGGAACGTTATTTTATCTCATATTAATCGTATTCAGTTTATTTATTTATAAAAATTAAGAGCTCATTTTAAATAATTGTAAATCTCATAGCAAGGTTTTCTTAAATAATGGTATTTCGATTAGATTTGTAGGCAGATATTTGATTTAGTATAGGATTGCCTTCCGAGGGGGAGTAATGCTTTAGCTTTATGCTATGAAAGAGCCACCTCAGCATTGAAGGTCACCTTAAAAGATAATGGAGGGTCTGCCTATATCAAGGATGGCCAAGCTCCTTGATAGTCGAGCAATTTTTCAAAATTTGAAATTTTTCGCGAGCTGCTACTAAATAAGTATTTAAAAGGTATGCAAAAAAGGCATTAAATTTTTTTTACAGAAATTATATTTATTTAATACATATAAATAAAAGTACAAAATAAGTGTGTTGAATTCAAATATTAAACGCATTTATTTTACTTCTCTTGATAATTCTTTAAAATTTGGTGAATAATTGGTGACTGCAGCACTTCTCAGAAATTCTTTGAGATGCTGGTATACAGATCGGTGTTTGGATTTCACGAATTTTAAAGTGGAATAAAATGATTCACATAAGTACGTTGCTCCAAATATTGAAATAATTCGACAAGCAGCTTTTCTTATTCAGCTGGAAACATCGATTCTGGTACAAATTTCCAAAATTCAGTAATCGACGTCGACTTATATTTTAATTGTAGAGCTTGATCTTCTTGCATCTCTATCGATTCTAATTCTCCAGATGCTTTCTGGGTCATAATTATATTGAAAATGGAAAACACTCACCCTGAATTATGTTAATTTCAAATGGATTCAGAAAAAAATCAAGACATGATTTAAAATATTTCAAGCCTTGAATTCTGTTTATGTTCGTTCGCGTAGTTTTCTATGAGTCATATCATTCTTAACTTGGACGGAAATGAAATTTGCTACAACGTTGCACTTAGTCTTTCATATTTGTTGTCAGTAATTTAAAAGGCATTTTGAAACACATACTTGTCGTGTAATATTTTTTTAAAATATAATAGCACAAAAATTAAAAGGAAACTCGGGTACATTTATCGGGAGCCACAAATAATCCTACAAAGAGCCGCATGTTGGCCACCCCTGGCCTATATTCTCAATTGGTTTTTTTTTCCGGTTTCATTTTCTGATCTTCAATTTAGATTTTTAATTTGAAGTTTTATGGTTTCCCATTTTGACATATAAACTAATTTAATTCAAGAACCTGCGATATTTGACGCTCACCCGAAAGATCGAGGTCATGGATTTAGTTTCTAGGCAACCAGAAATATACACGGGAGAATTTAGTCAGATCAAATCTCTTAGAAGGAAAAAACTCTTATTTTTCCCTTAACTGAAGTAGAAAATTGCTGCTTAAGAAGGTGGTCACCGAGACAGTCATATCAGGTTATTCTCTTGATCAGTGTTGTTATTTATTGGGAAATAAATCCCCAGCTCTAGTTAGAAGCATTAGGCTAAGTAATGGATTTATAAGCTCCATGATATGTGCCATAGTGAATCCAGAACATCAGTTGAAAATGGCGATAATGAACAGTTTTCTTCCTCATGAGATTTAATAGCTTACATAATTGAGCCGCTCATAAGCCAATGCCAGAAGTCCATTTTTTTTATATTTTCTGATTTTTGGAAATTTTGATGAAATAAATAATTATCTTCTTAGTTATTAAAGGATTTACTCGTTGGTTACTTTTCTTCTAGGTTAGACAATCATTTTTTAATAGCTTCTGAATATATTGTATTATAATTTCAGAAGCCATTGTGAATAAGTCCACCTTTTATCAATATTTTTTGACATAAACTTTGAAATAAAAATTAAATTCTTCTTCTTCTGATATTTATTGCTAACACTTGAAAAACAAGAAATTCATAGTAACTCAAGGTTGCCAGACGTAGTATTTTTAATACTACGGTAGTATTTTTTCACCGAAAAATACTACCTCCAATTAAACACGACTTTTACAGGACATTAAGGACAACACGTGGAGATCAAGATTTACATTTAAATAACTCGGAAGAAGATGATGTTTGTTATCTATACATAATAATAAACGCGGCTGTGTGTGTGTGTGTGTCTGTAATCACAATATATCGCCCCAGAAGCCTCGCCCAGGCACGAAACTCGGCACATAATTGTGTTTTGACATAATGAAGAAGTATTTTTTTTCTTTTTCAAAAATTTGGATTAGTTTCTTAGTTATCAGTCATTTTGTAAGAAAATCTATGCTTTTTCGTCTTCAAAGAGCCATATTCAAGAAACTATTAAAAAATGCATATACTTTTCTCCACTCTTATAAATGTATGCTAATGCGAACCTTACAATTGAAATATTAATTTTCGACAACTTAAACCAATGATATACGAAGGAATTAGTAATTTAATTCGCGATCGCAACGAACTATAGGGGGCGTTGTTGTATGAGACGCTTACCTGCGATTTCCATATGAACCGTCATTCCAATACCTCCTAGAGAAGAAGGCCAGACAACTACTTTTCGTATTAGCTGTGACGTCATCAACCGATGGCCATCATTTTCTTCCGCCGCTTCGCTTGCTTTTACGTCAACCATGTGCGTGCTTGTGTGTTCGTATGAAATCTGTGGAATGTGTTTTTCGAAGCACGTGCTACATTTAGTAATGCTAATCAAAGTAATTAACTCTAATTAGTACAATTTTTCATTTAGTTGGAAGATTGCTTTTCGAACCTTAAAAGATGTATTTTATATCGTAAAAAATGGAATAGTTATATATTTCCATTTCTTCACCAGAAGATAAACAACATTCATTCGGAATAGAACATTCATACATAGGTAAGTACTACTATTATTTCATATAAATATTAACACTTTTGTATGACTGATTTTAGAAATCTTGATTTATTTGTCCTATTATTACTTTATTTTATTGGAAAACTTTCATGACCTTGTTTGAACTACCATTAAACAGCATTGTTTCGATTCTGTAATTCAGGCATAATTCTTGTGCAGTAATTCGAAATTATTTTAATAATATATATATTTTTAATATATATATATATATATTTATAATTATTCATTTTTTAATAACACAATTTAAATATAGCATGTTATTCTTAACTTTAAAGCACACACGTGCTATAATACATATTAATTGCATATTTAAGAACATAATTGTAAATTTAACTATGAACATAATTGTAATTTACAGTATTCAAAAAATCAAAATCTTTTATTTCTTAGGATTTTATTGTATGTTTTCTCAGGATTAATTTTAATTGATAGCTCGAATAATTAAACCTAATCTTTGATAATAAATAGTGTTAATAATATATTTGCATTTGAATTTATTATTTGAAATTTTTAATTGCCTTGAAGGGAAATTGAATTTTTAATAACTATTTGAGTACTATATAATACGTGTTATTATTTATGTAATTTTCATCTGTGTTTAATTGTAAATATTTTTGTTTACATTTTAGAAAATGGGTTAGTTACAAGTGCTGTGTTCCTGAATGCAGAAGTAACTATAAAAATGGTCCAAAGAATCCTGTTTTTAGGTTTCCAAAGCAGGAAGAGTTATTACTTAAATGGATAAATGCAATTCCTAGGGAGAATTTTTTACCTACCAAATACTCCAGAGTAAGTACTCTATATATTTTTTTGAATTATTTGAAACAGAATTATAATATGACAAAGAAATATTCATTTGATTCGATACTTAAAATTCAGCATTTGAAAAGTTTTTTTTTATAAATATAACACATCTTTTGCAGTCATTATGCTAAATTATATTAATCCTAAGTATTATTTCTGATTATTTTCTAACAGAATACTTAGCATGCATAAGTTTAAATTGAATTAAATATTGAGTTATACATTTTTGAATTTTACAGTGTTTATTATTTTATTAAAGAAAAATAAATTAATGAATTATAAATTATTAAATATCTGAAATCCTACATAACCTGCAATTATAAAAATTTCAATATACTGCGGTTTTTTACCCCATATTTAAATAAATTTTCTTATTCAAAAGCAATTATCAAAGTAAATTAGTAAATCTTATTTGTGCTAAGAAATTATAATATCTGAAGATTAATAATAATAGCTGACTTTATCTTAATCTATTTCTATGAAAATCTCATTGTTCTTAAAATGCTTCTAGGTTTGTCGGTTGCACTTTAAGGAAGGAGACATAATGACACATGCTGAAGGATTCCATGAAAAAACTGGAGAGAAAATTTCCGTTATGTTGCATAGTTTGAAACTACGAGAAGGAGCTCTTCCAGAAATATTTCCTAATTGTCCCAAGTACATGACAAAGAATACTGTGGCGAGAGAGGATCCAACGACAACGAAAATAAGACTCGAAAATTTTCAGGTTAATCAAGCTATTTTAGAAAGCATTGAAAGCCATGAACTATATAATGTTTCACACGGCTTCACAAGTTATGAAGAACTGTTAGTTTTATTAGACAAAACTACATTTTCAACTTTTTGGAATGTTTTGAGAACTGAACAGTATGTTTTATTTTTCCATATTGATGACAAACTTAGTCCACAAATTGATAAATGTATTATGATTTTGAAAAATTGTGAAGTTAAAGCTTATCTTAAGGATATACCTTTAAATATGTTAGGTAAGTTTTCTTTACCCTTTAAATGCATTTCTGTGAATGATTTGGAAAATATTTTATTTCTATTAGAACAGAAGACAAATACTTCTACTAATTGTATGAAAGACATTTTAACATCAATTAATAATGTTTTAACTTCTCATTTGAGTAATATTGATGACAGTATATTTTAACAGGTAAATTTCAAACAGACGCACTTGAGAATCGTTTTGGCCAGTATCGACAACTTGCTGGTGGTCAATATCATATTTCCTTAACTCAATTAATTGAAGTAGAAAAGAAATTAAGAATTCAAAGTCTCCTGCCTTTAACTCTAAAATCTAGTATTTATGGTGACATTTCAATTGAATCTCCTACTGAAACTGATACAAACCTTGACGAAATTCCATTAGATTTAAGTATGCCGAAAAATCACATAGTTTTTTTGTTACAAAAATTTAACTTTTCTCTTGAGGATGATGACATACTTTCTGTAATAGATGTAGAAGATGTCATTGTTTATGTTGCAGGTTATTGCATACGCTCTTGTCTGAATAAGCTAAAATGTAATTTTTGTAAAGAAAATTTGACCATCCCTAAAGAAAATAGCTCTTATAACTTAATTAATAATTTAGATAGAGGTGGTTTATCCAAGTTCTTGTGTTGTTGACATGATATCAACTTCCTATATTGTAACATCAAAATTATTGTCCAAAGATTACGAAGCAGAGTTCATAAAAATGTCTAATCACCGAGCAGTTGCTTTCGCTTTGATTAAGCATCACGTTTATGCTAAAGAAAAATATCTTGATTTAGAAAACTGTAGAAATGGACATTCCCTAGATTTAATTCAAAAGTATCTTTTTCGTGCTTGTATTAATATATTTTTAAAGAATTACTGTAAAAACATAAATAGTATTTTACTAGAAAATTCAAGTAAAAAGCGAAAACTTAAAACATTAATAGATTCAAAGATAAAGAGTGAAGACAGTAGCACGAAACCTGTGAAGAAAAAAGCTAAAGTTACCAAAAATAAAATTTCGATTAAAATAAAAGATAAAGCTAAAGTAGATGAAGTCTATCATGAAGATAGTTTGAAAGTAAATTATAAAATTAATAAAAGTGGAAATCTAGATAAAAAATGCAAACCATTAAATTTATCCATTAAAAAAAACAGGTTAAGTCTGGTGTTTCAATGAAAAAAATTTTTGAAATTTAAATCTGATGAATTAACGAGTAATTTTAAAGTCTTAAGTGAAAAAAATGTCATTAGTTGATAAGGTGCATTTATTTATTGTATTATTTTTTTACCATAAACAAGATGTACTAGTATGTTAAATCTAAGAATGTTGTAAATATGTCCTCAAATTCACAATTTATTAGATGTCTTTTTGTAAATAGTAAAGAAGAAAAAATTATAGGCATGTTCTATTGTTTTTTCAATTAGCTTATTCATATGTATTGAGTATATATAGAGTATGTATTAAATTAAGCTTCTTTAAATATTTGTAATGTTTCAAAAGTTTGTTTTATTAATTTGTTTTTTTAAGAAAAGTATAAACAGAATTGAAATATATTTTAAATTAATTATATTTAACATTTTAAATTATATTTAAAATAAAGTTTCTCTTATTGTGATAAGTTGTCTTTTAATCTGAATATAGAGTTGAAATTTAAATCTGATGAATTAACAAGTAATTTTAAAGTCTTAAGTGAAAAAAATGTCATTAGTTGATAAGGTGCATTTATTTATTGTATTATTTTTTTACCATAAACAAGATGTACTAGTATGTTAAATCTAAGAATGTTGTAAATATGTCCTCAAATTCACAATTTATTAGATGTCTTTTTGCAAATAGTAAAGAAGAAAAAATTATAGGCATGTTCTATTGTTTTTTCAATTAGCTTATTCATATGTATGGAGTATATAAAGAGTATGTATTAAATTAAGCTTCCTTTGTGCTTCTTAAAATATTTGTAATGTTCTAAAAGTTTGTTTTATTAATTTGTTTTTTTTTTTAAAGAAAAGTATAAACAGAATTGAAATATATTTTTAATTATATTTAAAATTTTAAATTATTTTTAAAATAAAGTTTCTCTTATTGTGATAAGTTGTCTTTTTTTTTAAAAAAATTATTCACACTCTTATTTATTGTTCTCACTGTACAATAAAAACTAGTTAGAGTGACTAAAATAAGAAATCTTTAGATATGAAAAATGCATGATTTTTATATTTTTGTGAACACAAATTTGAAAACAATTTGCAACATTCAGTAAGTTTAGATTCACAAATAATTATGAAACTTTTTTATGTTGAAAAATAAAATCAAAATAAATCTGCTTATTTCCGCTTTAATACTATTTTTTTTTAAATGTAAATTATCGAAGTCCTCTTTTGAACAAGATTTTCATCAAAAATCGTCGCTAAGAATATTACTTAAATACAAAAACAGATAGAAGAAACACTCGTATAGGGAAGGAAGATGGCCTCCAATTCATGACGTCACTACAGGCTTGTCTGGCTTCCTTCTGTAGGAGGTATTGGTCATTCAGTTACTCTGGAGACGTCGTTAATGTAGCGTGTAGCATTGCAACGTTCCTTCTTTAATGTGGCTTATTAAATTTAAAAAAGAAAAATGCTTGATCTTCTTTCTTGTAAGAATCATATTAGTTCAAAAATTAAAATGAACAAAAAGTATACATAAGCCTCATAATTTTATGAAATTTAATTTTGTAAACAACGTTTTTTGACAACAATTTTTATCAAAAAATTCAAGTTTCAATAAAAATCATTATTTAGAAACTAAGAAACGTAAAATAAAGAATGCTGACGAAACAAAAAAAAAACAATTCTTTTTTGTCGCCATTTTTAGTGCTACGAATATTCGTCTTTGGGATTTGCCAAAAACAAAACAAGATGCAATTTTATTTTTTCAGGAAGGAAATATTTGACCGAAAAAACGAAAATGTACCAATTCCCACAACATAAAACTTTATCTTGGCAAACGTACGTTTTGGAAATGTTATTTCATTTGGAATCTTATTCATCAGAGTTCATATGGCGATATGATTGTTTTGAATCTATGCTAAACTCTATATCGGCTCATTTTCCACCGAAATCCAATTAACTATTTTGATTTTAAATAAAGTGTTTTATTTTGTGAACTGTCGCAAAAATTTTAAGTGTAGATTGGCGGCACTTAAAAACCGCCAAATCTGTAGCGGCGGTGGCGTTAATACATCGTAAGTACCGAATTTTTATTCCATACTTTTCTGAATCATATTATTTCAAACATTGGAATATACAAGAAGTATACATAAACACATAATGTTATACCATTTAATTTTTCAAAAGTATTTTGAGAACAATTTTTATCAAAAAATTATAAACTAAAAAACGGAAAATAAAGAATTCTTAGGATAAAAAAAACGATTTTAAGAATTATTAACATTGAAATAAAAACTTTCATATTGTTTCTTTTTTTATTATTCTTATAGTTCTTAATCAGACGTAAAAAACCATTCTGTAGAGAACCATCATCAAATGAAAAAAAAATATTTACAAGCAAATTTTTTATTGTAAAAATCATTGCACTTACCTGATTTATGATTCCCGGAGAATTCCAAAATGATAAGTTCCTTGTTTGAAAACTTTATTCTCAAATAATAGATACATAGTTTATACCTTCATTACTTTTAGATAACATACTACACAGCAAAATTTTATAATTGATATGAATTTGAATATGTAGCTAAAAACAAAATAGCTGAATTCTAGTTGAACTTATTCTTTCAAAATTAAAAAAAACTTACCAAGAAAACGATTTAAATTAATTAAGAATCAGCACAAATGGCACTATTTCAAGTAACTTGGATAATTTTTTATTGTTGTTTTCCGAATTATATGGATACAGAAATATATACTATTCTATAACGAAGAAGAATATGCTATAACTATTACAATTCTGTATGTTCTGAATTCATATTTATTCACTGGAATGACGAAAGCAATGTTGACTTCACTTTAATTCGTAATGAAGAAATGCATTTTACCTTAATACACACATCTGTAACAGTATCCGAAATCGGAAGTCATCAGTTGCAAGGTTTTTGATAATAGAAATTAAAAATTATTGAGGAATTTTTCTTCAAATGTTTGGCGTGTTCTGTTCCTGAAAGATTTACTAATATTCTGGAGATTTTTTTCAAGTTCTTCGGCCTTTTCCTTAGGGAAATTTTGTTTCTTATTTGCTGCTAAAAAATGGCGTCTGATTCAGTCAATGACTTTGATGGAACTAAATGAAAACGTGATAAATTAATGTCCGATATTTACAGGCTCCCACTAGACGGCGTACTCGAGCGTTGCGATCGCGAATTGTAAGATTCGCATTAGTTTACATTTATCAAAGTGGATAAAACTTTAACTTTTGTACTAAAAATGTGGCAACATATTAGATACGTAAATAGAACGCTACGCTTTGATATATTTATCGCTGTTCATAATTGTTATAATAAGTTTTTCTTCTTCTTTCCACGCTCTTTTTTTTTTCTTAAGCGAAGACGATAAGGTAAAATTATACTTGAGGATGCCCCTTGGCGAAATTGGTGACTTATGTTTGGCGCTATTCCTGCTTGCGCGGAACACCGTGGTAACAGAAATTACGGCCAAAACATAATGATATTTCAAAAAACATTGGAAATTTCAACAAAACATCGGATAAAGCTTGCAATGAACCCAATATAAGCAAAATTAATAAATCCAATAAAAAGGATTTTGAATCGAAGCAAAGATTAATGGAGTAGGTGCAGAAAGAAAAGGGGAAGAAAAAAAACAACTCACTTCTTCATTAAGCTTGAATATACTCAGATTTAGGTGCACAGAATTATCTAATAACAGTTAGATACTGTCTAAATTTATCGTGAATAGAATCTGTGTACCTCCATCGTCACATAAATTCGGCGAAATATGAATCGAAAATGGCGTTTGTGGTACCGATCTGGTGATGACATTTTTTTATAAAGTCCCTTTTTATGACTGCCCACATACCTTCGATCTTATTGACCAGAAGTAAAAGTAACCTTACCAGCCGGTATCTAACGAAGAACTAATGGACCTCTGAAATTACGCATACCGTTGAACATTAATAACGCTAAAATCTAAACCGTTGAGAATCACGATTGGGTTTCAACATCGCCCAGCTTGGCGATGAACCGCGATCACAACTTGGCGAGAATCAAGGGGCACCCTCCAATATAGTCTACCCGACGTTAATTTTTGTAGCGATATAGAAATAGAAATTGATACCATAAAAAAATTATAGAGAAATAGATACCATAAAAAATTATTTCGTTTTCGTGTTTTTTTCATGTATTTAAAGCAACTTTTGTGTACTTTTACAATTTCTGAGGCCTTTTTTTAAGAAAAAAAAACAAGTCTCCACCTGATAGTTATATTATAGGTTAGGTTACCATAGCAAAGTTACATCTTCAAACATCCTCAAGAGCTATAACACATCTGCAGCAGAACTGGATATGAAGACAAAATTGCAGGACAGAAACACTTTAATTGTCCACTAATCTTCAGATTTCCTGCTATGTTTTAAGAAACTTTATTTGTGGAAACCTTTAGCGTGGCGGACAGATGGCCGCCTTAGGCGGCTAGTGATGAATAAACATAAAACTTATGACAGTAAATGATATTTTATTATTTTTACATAAATTTTTTATCTTTTTCAGCTGCCAAAAGGTATAAGTCCTAAAATTTTTAAGATGCTGTCATTATTTCAATAAATACTTACGTTTTTATTTACACATCCTGTACATATCCTGCTTTTTTGCAGAGTTTACACCTCGAGAAAAGACTTTATACACTTTTCTAATTAAATTAATAAACCAAGAATTTTAAAAACTAATGTATCAAAAAACATTAATTTTCTCAATTTTTGTGTTTTGGACTTAACCGCATTGGCTTCTGAGCGAGTCAATTAATAACCGTAAACAAGTGCATTATTTGATTTTGACTGAGTTGCTAATTTGACATTACATTCTTACTTATACTTTCATGCTCACATTAAATTCTTACGTATACTTACATTACTTACGCTTACATTTTTATTATACAGTACATTTATTCATATTATTTGCATTATTACTTAGATCCTGTCTTCATTTTCACTGTACGATTCTAAATCTCGAAATACTTGAAATTCCACTTCTCTTAAAATATTTCTTCTAATATATTTCTTCAACAAAAAAAATAATGAAAGGATTACAAAATGAAAATATTGTGGACTACAAAACAAAATTCTCGTCTAAATGAGAAAGGTTTTGGATATGTTGTTTCAGCTGCAAATAGTTTTTCTGAAAAACTTTTTACTGAAACACTTACGAAAACGAAAAACAAAAAATATTTTTTCTCATATATTGAACTAAGAATATTTTTCAGCTTTCATTCAAGTTGGATCTCTATGCTCTATGCCGATTACGAAGTCGTCAATTCACAGACAACTTCCATAATTTAATAATTCATATGCCCTCATATTGTAAAAAAAAAAAAAAGGAAACCTTAACTAAAATATTGCAGCAAGTTACCCACTTTTTGGAAGAAAAAAAATTTCATTCTCACCTGCTATTGCTTAAAGACTTTTATCATGTTAAATATAACGATGATTGAAAATGAAAACATTATATGAATGGTTCCCCATTCCCATTTTCGGATTATTGATTCATAGATTATATTATCTCATTGTTTATAATAATTCAAATAATTATAATTAAAGTAAATAAATATATTAAAATTATAAAGCAATCAGGATTTATAAAGCAATTAATGAAAATGACTCAGAGCATTACAAAGTAGGCAGGCCACCTTTGGTCTTATTAAAATGTTCATAATGAAATAATCATAAATAAAAAGAAATAAAATGAGTGCCGTCTAAACGGCTGAAAAATTACAGTTACATAGGCTTTTCATTTACTTATTAATCGATTTTAAAGACTCATCCATTTACAAATTTGTTAAGTAAATACATAAATACACAAGTGGGCGACCTTTGTGCTAAAATACAAACTAAGGTAAACAACGTTAAAGAGCACAGAAATATTATTAAATGCATTTAATAATAATATTTTTGTGCTCTTTAACGTTGTTTACCTTAGTTTGTAAGCAAATACATGTTTAATTTACTTATACAGCTGAAAATTCATTGCCTTTAGTCATTCACTCTTTATATCACTAGTTATTTTTAATGGTCTGTATAACGTTGCAAACCTATATTAATATGCTTTAAAATTAAAAGCTTACATTCTTAATAATCACTGAGAGAGAATTTCAAAAAATGACCTATTATACAAAAATTTGATTGCGGAAGAATACAAAATCACTCTCATGTTTAAATGACAATTTCAAAACCAAAAATAAGAAATTCCTTTAAGTAGCCACAGATTAGACGCGCTTTAAAATTTTGACTTAAGGAGCGCGATAGTTATGTCCGTTATCAAGAATGCGAAAAATCATCAACCGTTGCACCTTTCTGGAATCTTTGACATAAATTCAATTTCAACAATGACAAAATTATTTCAACCCCAGTCACATCAGCTCATCTTGATGCCCTGGAATCTTGTTTTAATAAGACTGCTGATTCCTTTCATAACGACATTAGTTTCTCACCACCTTTCCATAGCACATGGCAAAGAATTTTTCGATGATTTGCCTCTGTCTGCGACTGTGGTTTTTCTTGTTCTAATTTTCTTCTTTTTTTCTCTCGGCTACTGTAGTTTTTTTTTTCCTTTTTTTTTTCTTTTTTTTTTTTTAAATTTTCTTTTTTGCCTTTATTTTTCCATTTTTTGTAGGCAACTTTACTTTTATATTTTAAATCACTTTTGTTTCGTCTCATTCATGTCTGGCAAGTTTTGAGAATGGGCGCCTATTTTGGAATGCTTGGAACATATCTACCGTCATTTCCTATTTTGTATCAAACGAAGTTTTTAATAGTAGTAGTAGTAGTTCATTTACGTTGCACTAGAGCCTCACAATGGGCTATTGGCGACGCTCTGGGAAACATCCTTGAGGATGATCCAAAGACATGCCATCACAATTTTGATCCTCTGCAGAGGGGATGGCACCCCCGCTTCGGTAGCCCGACTACCTGCACGCGAAGTCGAGCACTTTACGGTCGAACAGTTTAACGAGGACCAATACCGCACATCCTCGGTCCCTACGCAGACTGATCCAAGTGGTCACCCACCCACACACTGACCGCAACCAGTGATTAACCAATGCTTGACTTCGGTGATCTGCTGGGAACCGTGTCTTAACGATCAGTCCACTTCGGGACAAGTTTTCAACAGAGTAGACATAATTTATATGACGAATTTCCCAATGTTAAACATCATTCTCGCTCCTTCCATCCTTTTAGTCACGTGCGTTGCAGTGAGATAGGCTTATAGGGAAAAGATAAGAGCATCACCGCAATATATATTTGACTTATTAGTTCACCAAATAGTTTGTAACGCCAGTGTTAGTCCATTTTTTGCTTCTCTCTTTAACTTGTAAAAAATGGACAAGAGTCACGGATTTTTAGCTTAGATAGGAGGATGGTGTAAGCGTACTTTGATCTCGAACAAATCTTGACAGATGAAAAATTGATAAACAAAACTCCCCACTGTTACAACATAGGTGAATGTGAAGTGCTACTCAATATTTGACATGATAATAAAAAGGGTACTTCTTCACAAAGACAACAGGAAGATAAATAGATTGAATGCCAAACCTGTAATATCTATTGTTTTCGTGAATCGTGCCTGGAGACCTAAAGTCTCAAGTACTTAAGTTGTGATTTATGTGCATGTCCAGCTAATCCACACCTCATATTCATCTTTCCCAAAGTGTGCCCATTTTCTTACATTAATGGTCTTGAAAAATACTTTTATAAGGCAGTTTATTTGGTTAAAAACTTAACACGGTTCGAAATAAATATGCATATTTTCAGGAAATTCAGCTTCAATTGCTATTTTTATTTTTATTTTATTTTACTAAAAAAATAATAACAAGACCCTTCTATTCCAAATCACTACAATGCAATACTGATGAATTAAATCTTTATATTTTTAACTCTATAAGCGTTGAACATTAGTTCGTTTTAAAATTTTGCTACATCATTATTGTAAGTTCTGACTGTAAACTCCATAAATTAACTATAATTTAGTCAACTATTTAGGTTAAAATGGACGTATTTAGGTTAACATGGACGCAAACCAAAACTATATATCATTTCTTTTTTTAAGTCAATGTATTCACAATTATTTAAATATCCGTTTATATATTTGATATTCACCTTACAGCGTATTTAATTTATAATCAACTTTTTTAATAAAATATTTTTTAATAATGATTTATCATTCTTTAGCAGTGAAAACGAACATTTTATTTTAGTAGATTTCACTGCTCCACTATATTTAGTAGATATCATTAGTCATGTATCCTTAGTCATCAACTGTACTATCGCTATATACGTGTCGTTATATGATTATACTTTAACAGAAATTTTTTATTTTATTTCATAACCGTCGTTGAACAGCCGACCCGATTTTATGGGCTTACGACTACTAATGTTCAACTCCGTATCCTTGTAATTTTGAACCCAATCCAGAACACAAGGTAACTTCTGGATTGAGTATTGGGAGAAATTTGCCTTCGTGGAGGACTTTTTGATGGAGCTAACTGGCATTTGCGTTACACGGAGAGGAAGACCACGAGAACCTCCCACAGTTAGCTTGATGGCAAGGGGACTCTAACCCATGATCCGTCTACCATTGAGGATATTTCACGTCAGCACTGTGGTTGGAGCAAGCCGGATGCGGAATTCGTATCGACTGGGATTTGAACACGGTTCGCCTCATTGGAAGACGAACGCTCTAGCCCCTTGAAAGCGTTGAAATATTTGAATTCAGCACTATTTAACTGCGACAGAAAAATATCCTTTATACAAACTAACAGCAAACGCATTAACGCACAAAACTGGCATTCTATATAACTAGACATAAATAACTCTAATTTCTTATTATATATGAAGCATATTTTGAGTTGTCTAAAGATGTATTTGAAGGCTGAAAATAAATATTTTTTAAATTCATCTAAATAAAATAACTTTCATTTTAAGGTAATAAAAGTATTAAAGAGCATACTAATGGTTTTGGATCTAATGAGTTTTCATGATGCAATCGGTATGAAATGAAAAATTAGATCCTTGTGGTATTCTATCAATTTGAATTAAAATATGTTTTCCATTTTAAAGATAATTATTAAAAAGACAAAATTTAATAAGAATTTCCGTATAATCAAAATCGCAATTAGGGATATTTTTAAAATCGTAGTAATAGCTCAAATGTACAACTTTTAGTTTAGAAAGGGGAATGCTATTGAAAAGATATTAGAAATCAAAAGTCGCAATAGAATTAATTTTATTTTGTTTAATAATTTCTAAAGTCGGTAGATTATTAGTGATAATCCAAGAAAAACTTTCTTGAATAATATTGCGAATAATCTAATATATATAATTCTCTTACGTGGCTCCCAAATTTTGGCTGTATTTCTTTTCCGCCTAGGCAACGTTTGCTTTGTTTTGTTTTCGTTACTATTTCTCTTACACAGTGAATCGACCAATGATTGCCGCTAAAAATGTCATATGCCAAATTTAGCTGAGGTGGCTCAACATATAGCGCTTTTAAAACCGGAAACTGAAACAACCAGAGAGCATCAGCTGCGGCAATCTCATACTATTAAGCTAGGCAGAAGTGAGTAGTCTTTGTCGATAGATCTCTATTTTAGTATTTTGTCGAAAGCACTTTTTTTCACGAATTTATATATTACGAATTTATTTGACGATTTTTGATTTATATCACGAATTATACTATAGCACATTTCTAATAGGTTTAACGAATTACATGTCATTTATTTGAATTCAAATTAATTTTAATGACTTAGTATTTACTAAAAAGATGTAATTTAAAAAAAAAAAAAGAAAGTTTTTATATGGATTTGAATGATTATTTCGAATTCTTAGAATTTTGTGCATTTGCAATGTACCTAAGTTAGTAGCGAGCGAAGCGAGCTTGGTTTACGAAGCAAACCATATAAGATTGCGTAGCAATTTTCGGGGGTTGGCGAGCGTTAGCGAGCAGGGGGCGCAGCCCACTAATTTTATTTAAGTAGTTAATGAAAATTATACCAGATTGAGTTAAGTAAGTATTAAACCCACATGTGATTGTTCTATATTTCATAGGAATTTTATGAAATTTTGGACTAATAATTAAGTAAGGAAATTGCATATTGTTAATTTTAATTTTTTACCTCCTATATAAAGCTAAAAAATTCTTACCGATAATATTATTATTTAAATTACTAAACTCAAAATTCTTACTAGTTTTTGACTCCTTATTTAAAAGTTCAAGATAGAATTTTTAACAGAAGATGGCATAATCATTGTTAATTTTGTCTATGAGGGCAATTACAAAAATTTTTTGTAGTTGCTTAATTGATCGGTCAGTTTCAGAAAAAAAGTGTTGAATTGTTACTGTTATTTAAATTTCTTATTATTGAAAACAAAGTTTTTAGAGTAATAATAAATAGTCCATTTCCATTCTCTTAACATACCTAAAGGTAAGGAAAATCTACTTGATATCTTTAAACAAAAATTATTGTTATCGTCAAGAATTTTAAAATTTAATTAATTAATGTGGGGGAAGTGGGACACAATTTTATGCCTTTTATCATTAAATTCCAAAGTTCTAAGTCTTTAATATTTAAATTACCAGTAATAATATGTTCATGATGTTTATCAACAAATTCAAAATATTTTCCTCCTTCACAGTGACATTCCTAATGGGATAATTGATCCTATAATTAAAAATAGTTCTACCAAGAGAATAATTATATTTAGCACTTTTAATTATGTTAAAATCTTTTAATGGAAAATTTTTTTTTAAATTTTCAAAAATATTAAATAATTAATTTAATCGAAAATAGGGTTTTGAAAGATAATGACGAAATATAAATTATCTAAATTTATATTTTTATTTGGTGAAATTTTACTCATTTTAGCCTTTACAAGATCGAAACAAAGAATTTTGAAGTGTAAATTAATAAAAGAAAAGTTAAGAATATGATCTTGAAGCTTATATACATCATTATTCTTAAAGGAGAAAACAAAATTTTTCATTGGTTTAATATTATAATATTTATTAATAACTTTTTCCATATTAGAAATAAAATTTACATTTAATTTGTCACTATTAAGAGAGTTTTTATTACCTAAGGATCCCCGTTTACTTCGATTTGTACTCCTATCTTTAATGTGAAAATTGAGGAGTTATTAAAGTTAATCTGCGTATGTTGGAAATTATCGTTTAGCCTGTTCGGCAAAATTGTTTGGTATATAAGCACGATGTATTAATTTTATTGTTGTAGTCTTATATCGATATCTTCTAATATGCCTAAAATATTAATTTTAGCACTGTCAAAATTATGTACTCTAAAATTATTCAATTCTAGGTTGTTTATGATGTTATTACTGTTTATATCTGAAAGTTGTTGATTAATTCTAACATTATAAGAGTAACTGGTTTGTCCAGCATATTTCATATTGAAAAACCACAGATTTACGTATAAATAATATTTTTAATTTTACAAACAGATCTGGAGCTATCGTTATTTTGAATTATATGCTTTTTGTCAATATTAGGGCAAGTTTAACATCTTTTATCACCACACGCTTTACAACACGGAAAAATTTATGGAATTGAATACAATTCAAAAATATTCTTTTTTTTTTTTTTCAGAATAGTAGGATGTCGATACGAAGTTCCCTTCTGAATTAGGCTCTTCGGGCCAGGTACAACAGGTAGAATACATTATTTTACATATTTTTTACCAAGTGCTAAATTATTTTTACTGTTTAAATCCCTTAAAATAGGCATCCCAAACACACAAAATTCGAAAAACGAATAAAAAACGGAAACAAAATGAAGGCGAAAATAAGTTAAAAGTAGATAATAATTAAGTGTTAAAGCTGCATTAAATATGATCAATAAAACATAGCCCAATAAAGACAAAAAGAATAAAGAGAAAAAGAGAAATTGCTGAAAAAAAGAAAAATATTTAACATAACTTTATCGTACTATTAACTTATTTACGTTTTCATTTTGTTTCTGTTTTTTATTCATTTTTCCAACTTCGTGCGTTTGAGGAGTTGCCCTTCGAGCCTATTTTTATGCATTTCTTTAAATCCATAAATGTTGTAATAATTTATCACCAGGTAAAAAATATATTAAATATTTTAATTATTCTGCATGTTGTAAGCGGTACGAAGAGCATGTTTAAATTCATAAAAATAGGCTCCTAGAGCAACATCCCAAACACACGAAATTAGAAAAACGAATTAAAAACAGAAACAAAATGAAAACGAAGGTAAGTTAATAGTAGATAATATTAAGCGCTAAAGTTGTGCATTAAATATGATCACTAAAACATAGCGCATGAACGCGCTTTAAAACAAAATCTCTGATAATTACGCTTTCAGCTGAATTTGCACTTCTGTTTTCATATTTTGTAATCTGGCAATCTTATTACAAAAATATTTTAAATCATTCTTAAAAATTTTCCCGTTCATTTGAATTCGCTACTCGCCTCGTAGATTTCGTTTTGTGTTTTGTTCTGTTCTTACTTACATTTTATTTTCTGCTTTTTACGTGTTATTTATTATTTAATATGTTCTATTTTGTTTCAAATTTTTTTTTTAGAGCTCCTCTCACTATTATTTTGATATATTCTGATTTGGCTATATTGATACAATATTAGAGAGCACTCCTTTCTGCTGATATAATCGCGCGAGTTGATGAAGAGATTATATCTTTTTTCAGGATTTTTATTTATTTATTTTTTATGTTATTTTATTTTATTTTATTTTAATAATTTTCTTCTTCTCCTTTCATAATTCTGTATTTCCCCCCCCCCCCGTTTTTCTATATTTTGTACTTATTTTATAAGTTCTACATACTTGCAGCTTATGCGCAGTGCATCTTATCAACTGAGATCTTTTCTAAAATTTTACAGCTCAGTTTTATATTCGTAATTCATTTTTAACTATTTCCCGATAACACGTATAGGCGCCTTCCTTCTCCCAAAGCAGTAAATATATAATCTGAACAAATGGCAGAGGCAAAGACATATTTAGTTGCAAAAATACATTCACTGTAAGAGGATTTTCTATCAGTCTTCCTATCTATCTCTATATACAGGGTGGTCCTAAAATATATGTCAAAAATGTAAAGGTAGGTAGAGGGGACATAAATAAGCATATTTCGGATAGGAATCTGTGTGCGGTAATGGCACATTAAAGCACTAGCTTGTAAAGAGGAAACTGAAAAGACAAGTAAAGATAAAAGAAAATAAAAACTTATCAACAGTTTACAAGAGGTGCTCGAAAGAGCAGCCACCAATATCGATACAAGATGCATGGATCGGCGTACATTAGAAAAGACGTTAGGCATGTCGAGCACATGTAAAGCAGCAACAGACAAGCGGGCAACAAGATCTTCTTGATGGGACTCTCGTACACCAGGCTTTTAATATGACCCCAAAAGAAAAAATCCAAGCAGGTTAAATCAGGAGAACGCGGTGGCCAGGAAACTGGACCACCTCGTCCCATCCAATGCTGGCCGTAGACAGCGTCCAGGTGATTTCTGACGCTCTCTGTACATCCTCTGCTTATTCGTTTCCGTGTGCAGCCCCATACATGAAATGCACGTTGGCAAGCGATGCATGTGGTGAAACGATGCATGCTGTTTGACATCCGTGCGGGAATCCAGCTAGCAAGCGCTTCTATACGCCGCAGTCATCAGCGCTCCCTACCGGCTCAAGGCGGCATTACCGTACACACAATCCTATACGAAATATGCTTATTTAAGTTCCCTCTACCTACCCTTACATTTTTAACATATATTTTAGGACCACCCTGTATAAAAGCGAGGGTCTGCTTGTATGCATGTTCTGTAATCGAGAACAAGAACATCGATTTAAGTCACGTTTTCTTCTTCTGTTTGCAAATTCACAAGAGGCGATTGAAAAACAAAAACTTCTTTCAGGCTTTATGTGGTTCGAGCACAGTAAGGAAAATAGGGCCATTGTAATAAATGAAAACGTGCGCTGTCATAAAAACAGCATTTTTGAAAAATGTTTAAAAAATAGAAGTTGACGAAACCACTAGAAAAATTTGAATGTCTTTAAAGCTCGCTAAACTCGTAGTTTAAGTGAAGAAGTAAATCATGCTTGTAACAAATATGCAGGCTAATATAATTTAACAAAATTTGAAGAAATATTGTATATCCCCGTCAGCGGTAATGTTTAACATAAATATGATTATTCTTATTCACACAAACGATGTTTAAATTTGAAGGCTTCTAAGTTTATTAAATTCTAATATTGAAATATTTTAATACCAATTGTAAACAATAATAAGTAACTGTTCGTCTTTAATAATCACAAATTTTAAATTCTCAAACTTTCTGTAGCGAAATAAAGGCTGAGAAAGTAGCAAGCACGAAACAAACCAAAATGATAATCTTAAGGAACAGGTGAAACGGGTTCAAATCCCAGTGATGACCGGTTGATACGAATTCCGACCCCGGCCCGCACCGAACAGAGTGCTGAGGTAAAATATCTTCAGTGGTAGGCCATTGCCTTCAAGCTAATCATTTTAGATTTCCTTGGTTTTCCTCTCCATGTAACGCAAATTCGGGTCAGCTCTATCAGTCTGGCTAGTTCCATCAGTTAGAAGTCTCAACAAAGGCAAATTTCTCTCAATATTTGATCCTGAAGTTTCCTTGTCTTCTGCATTGGGATCAAAATTACAAGATTAATTAAGTGCCACTGTCCGGTATGTACTGTCCGGTACTCCGAACACTGATGTTTCTCCTAATCTATCCTCAGCAGATATTAAAATATCGAATATATATATATATATATATATATATATATATATATATATATATATATATATATATAAGTTCAACGAAGAATAAAACAAAGAAAAATAAAAGACATATGAAAAAGGGGGGGAAATAATAAGTAAAAAATAACAAACAACAGTTTATTAAAAATAATAATAAATAAAAAAAAATTAAAAAAAAAAAAAAAATCATGAAATGTTAATTAAAAAACCGGAAAAAAAAGGATATAATCTTTTCTTCAGCCCACACGATTATATCCGCAAAACAGAGTGCTTTCTGATATTGTATCAATAAAGCCAAAGCTAAATAAATTAATACAATAGTGTGAGGAGCACTCAAAAAATTTTTTTAAAAAATAACAACAAATGAAATAGATCACAAAAAGTACAAATAAGTAAAAATAACATGAAAAAACAGATAATAAAATAAAATAAAAAGAAAAAACATTAAAAAGGGGAGACTATAAAGCGAGCAGCAAAATCAGTTCAACTTACATGGACGAATATTTTTCAAGAATGATTTAAAAATGTTTTCGCAGAAAGATTGCCAGATTACAAAATATGAAAACAAAAGATGAAAACAAAAGCTCAAATCGAGTGTAACAAGAGGGTTTTAAAGTGTCGTTCTTACTGCACTGTTGAAGTGATTTGTTATTCTGAGTTTTGATTTGTTAGTTACCAAGGATGGGCCCGAAATGGATGTGCGCGAGGTATTATTATACTGGATAATTTTAAAAATTGATCATAAATAGTTTTAGAAGATAGATGTTTATTTAAGAAAAAGTATAAAATAGAAAAGAGAAACATAAATTGCCTGTTTTGCAGATAATTTTAGCCGCGGATTTGCACGAAATGGATTAGTACATAGAAAAATTATTTGAATTATCAAAGAAAAAATTCTTTCAATAGATAATTTTGACACGGATTTGCCCGATTATATATATATATATATATATATATATATATATTAATAACTATACATAGTATTATTTGGCAATTGTGATAATGGGATACCTGCAAGTAACGAAGTGTGGGTATCTCGATCCTGATTGGTTGTTGAAAGGTGGCATTTGTTTACGTTACCAAATGTTCTCTCCTTTCTATTTCGAGTAAACCAAGCCCGTTAAGTATAAACTTTCTTAAGTGACACATTCTATATTTCTATATTCTGACACATTCTATGAACACAGATTCTTTCACAAAGATTTCAATTCCTTCATTATATATTATTTACCTAGTACAAAGATAGGCATGATGTCATGTAGAATACAAATTAAGAAATTATGCATCGAAATTGCCAGGTACACAAACAAACATATTTTATGGTTACAATTAAATACATAAACGAATAATAAATGCAAGTTAATTAAAAGACGTCGACAAGAAATTATAATTCAACAAATTCTATTTGCGATACGGCACTATTTTTAATTAACTTCAAGATAATTAACATTCTAATTTATGTGGATAAACTTGGCTCTACTTTAGCGCGCCATTTTGCTTATGCACGATCAACTGGATCTGCTGTCATTGGTCACATGTGTGGGTATCTGTGGTCTTCTTCTTCTTCTTCTTGAATTTCCTTTACCCGATTAGCACAAATTTAATTTTAATTTATTTAATGAACTTCCATTGACTTTATATATTTTTTAAATTAATTAAAACACGTTTCAAAAGCGAAGCTATAAGCAATATAAACACGTGGCTTCAAATAGCTTTCAGAATGCTAAATCGGCAACTCTATCTACCCATGCCATATAAAAACTATACTACAAGTTGATTTTACTTTTTTTCCACCTGAATGAATAATTAGTAAGAAGTGCAACTTACTCATTTTTGATTAATTAAAGGTATAACATTTGATTAAAAGCATTTTGATGAAATAAAGCTGTTCTTCATACTTTAAAGTCTCAGTGTACCGTATTTCATTCTAATAGGATGAATGATGGAGCTGACCCCGGACACACATACTAACTGAAGGGTAAATAATCACTAATATACATTGAAATGTGATGTTAGGACAGTGCTAAACCATGAAGTGAGGTGCCAGTTCGTAAAGGCGGCAAACATTAATTTTAAATGAACTAACAAAAGATCAATTTCTAGAACATTTTGTTTTTATTACTTCGTTGTATAAAACTAAAATTATATTTAATTATATTTTGGTGTGAGATGGAAAGTCTTTTTATACTCACATGGTCTCTTTTGGTAACCATAGAAACTTTACATAAATTTACATAAAGAAATAAAAAAGAAAACACGAGGAACTCTCATTTTCTTCCTCTATCTGCAGTATTGTAAGTTTCAGTATTAAAATTTTAAAAAATTAATGCTTTTAATTCAGAAAAAATATTTACCAAGTTCTGAAAACGTTAATTACTACAAAATATTTACTTTGATAGAAACATAAAATAAATAAAACTGCATAAAGTATGCCTAACACACTCATGCATTAAATTGAGTTTAAAAAATAATTCCCTTCTTAAAAATATATTTTTATTATGGTTTTTGTTACTGAGTATAATAAAATCATAAGGATTTTTTAATGAAACTTTTGCATAAAAAATATTTCTTCGTTCTTTTAATTAATTAAAATGTAAGTTGAGTTTAATTCTTTTATCAGAATAAAAATGATCAGTATTTATATAAATTTGTTTATAAATTATATGGGAAATTTTTTATAAAATCGAACATGATATTCAATTTAGGAATGAAAACAAACTTATTGAAAAGTCATAAAAATTCTAAGTTTTGATTTACAATGTTGCAAACAAGCAAATATAGTAATCGTAGTTGGATGCAAACATATGTTTTTATAAGTATTTTTTTCGAAAATTTAAACATTTCATTTATTTGCTAGTTATTTGATTAATTAATTATTTTTAATTTTGTTTTTATCTTATTATTTTATTCCAATTTTTATTTATTTATCAAATTGAGTGCTTGCGTCTGCATCATTCGAAAGTCAGAAACTTCCAAAATTCGAAGTTGGGTTTAAACATTTTTAGAAATTGGCATTCGTTTCTAGATACACTCCTTTTCACATCACTGTAAATCAATTTGTCTTCGTATTCAGTTTGTTTACAGAAAAAGCTTGTTTTTGAATTTTGATGGTATGTAATATAAATTTTCGCATGCACCCAAGAAAAAATCTCAGCAAAAAATTTCGTTTTGGAAAATAAATAAAGTTTAAAAAAAAAACTATTTATCATAAACTGGAAAGTGCATAAATCAAGACATTGCTGAGTGTAGAGTAAGGATAGTAAGAAATGCCTCTATACAGGTAGATAATAAAATATAGAGATTTTCGTGAAACAAAAACGAATATCAAGAAAATTTTTGCTTAAATTCAAGATTACGAGAGCAATTCCAGTACTTCTTTTCCTTAATATTTTAAATTTAATAAAATATGCAGTATTTTTTGTCACCTCCGTGACCCGCTGCTTCAACAAAATTAAATACCTTATAAATGATTTATTAAAAATATATCTTTTAAGGTATCTAACTAAGGGCTAAAGTATGATTTGGGGCACATTTTTTCGAAATTCAGTAAATTATAAATTTGCAATTTTTGTTACTCTAAGCTCTCTGAAAATAATACTTTACTTTTGTTTGTATTCCAATTGCTAACAAAGTTAAAGCAGATTTTGCTCAATGTGTTAAGAGTGGATAATGATTTTAAGTATTTAAATGCGTTTATCTCAAAATCAGACACTGTCAACAAAACCCTAGACACTGTCATGTTTTTTAAATAATTGTCTACAATTTTTCAAGAGTGTTTATAATTATAGCACACGTACTTTCAATTACAGAACAAGAGAAAAAAAGTAGAATTTCATTTTTATGCATGTTTTTCCCAAAGATAAGTAAGTAAATTTTTTTTAAATTTATTTTTTTACTACATTGATTCCTAACTGAGTAGTGTGCGTGCTTTAATTATGTCAGAAAAAGCACTCGAATGAATTATGAACGATTCAATTTAAGTTTTTATTGAAGAAGATTTTTACCACAGCCAAAATATTTATTTTACAAATATTGAAATACAATAATTTCAACTTCTGATCTTAATGGCAAAAGCTTAAAATTTTATTGGCTGCCAGTTTTTATAAACACGAAAACAAACGCTTTGTACGTGACTTTAGTGCAGGTAAACAATACCAATTCCGTTATCCCTTTCACATAAAGAATACCATATCTGAACTAAATTTTCTGGTTTCTCTAATTTGCTCATTTAATGAAACTATTTCAAATCTTTTAAAAATTCGTTTCTAATTAACTTAAAAAAGGAAAATTAGAGTGCTCATTAAAAAATACTTTAATCAGTTTGTCGACCACTTTAAAATAAAATTTTAAAAAATGCTAAGAGAAAATACTGTTGACTATTTCTAGAAAAAAAAATTTCATCTTCTTACCCGTTTTTTTAAAAAAAAGAAACATATTAGTATACGGGGCAATTTCCCTTAGCATTTACTTTTTTGTTCTCTAAAAATGTTTGGTGAAACCCATTAAGAAAACAAAATATCAAAGGTGAGAAAAATTAATTAATTGTTGTGAGTAATTATATCACAAAATAAAATGCTTTCATCGATAAAAAGTATTTCTAATTAATTTATTTTCCTTCAAAATGTCATTCCCCTGTGTGTCTCTGTCTCTACTTACAAAAAGAAAAAAAAATTAGGAACTTGAAAATATAGTTTTTTTTTTTTACATCTTCATTATAATTACCAACAGAGTGCTATGCTTAAGTATAGATACTAATAATCATAATGAAACTCAGTTTAAAAAAATTTTCTAATGCCGAGAAACTTTATCCATTAGTATTTGAGTCATTCCCCTGACAAGAAGAAAATAATGTAATTCTTAAATCAGTGAACCGTGTCATTATTTTATAGTTTACACTTTAGAGACTGGCAATCAGGATAGCCATTTTGTATTACTTTTGATTTCATTTAACAAACATGGTTTAGTTAAGATTGAAGGATTCTTCAAATATTTTGGTGAGTATTTCATTTAGCTGTTATTACCGGTCTCTTATGCACTTATTGATTTTTTCAGTACAACTTAAATAATCATTGAGTAATCTGTGCTACAGTTTTAAATTTATATTAAAAAAATAATGCAGCTACTCTGTAATTCCATTGTGCTATATAAACTAATTCAAGTTTTTGTCATTCCCTTGTCGCCATACCCCTGTCAGTATTGAAGACTGGTGAATGACAACAGAGACAGGGGAATGACAGAAATTGTAAAAATATTGGTTAATACTTATTTATGTTTAGGATGCAGTATAATTTTAATTAGGAATAGAATAATTTAGATTAGGAATAAAGTATTAGAAAGAATAAGCGTTTCCTTAGTTCTCAAAAAACAACTATTTATTCTAATGATTTTTCATATTGGAAGTTTTTGTTTTCAGAAATGTTTCTTATAATATAATCAAAATATTTAATATGTATGTGTTGTCTTTTTTCTTTCTTTTTCGAATCTTTTCTTAAGTAGATATTTCAATGAATATTGCATTATATGTAAAAAAAGTAACATTATTGGCACAATTTCGTAGCAATTTTGTAAAATTTGTATTGAATAAATATATTATTTGCATATACCTTGTCTAAAATATAAAATTAATTTTAAAAAAATAGGTTTAGTTTCAAAAGTTTGTTTAAATATGTCAATATCCTCGAAAACATGTTATTCATTTCCTGTCTTCATTTATTATTCACTGCCCTCTTAAAATTTAAAATAAATAATTTTATCTATTATAAGAATGAAAAATTTTTATTACAGTATATAATTCCTCTGTGTGTCAATCATTAAAACACAGTTTCTTTTTTTTTGAGAACAAAAAATTAATTCTCCAAAATAACATGTTATAAGAAAATGACCCATATGCACTTTAGTACATTCACCAAAAAGTTGATATTAAACACCCGAACAAAATCGTAGCGTTTTATTACATTAATGCTAAGTACAAATTACATTTTACAAAACGGCATTTACAACATGTTACAACGAATAATCTCAATGAATTACTGGATTGCTGAAGCGAAACGACCTAAACGATAGAAAAGAAGTTCGCCACGTTCTCTAACTGACCCATTGGTTAGGCTTAGCTCTTACGTTTAGCATTAAAATTAACCAGCGTGAATGCATTCTTAAAATGAATTTTTTTCCTTCAAATTACTGAATTTTTTTAATTAATAAAAACAACTCGCTTTTAGATTACTGTTGAAAGAAAATTTTACGGTGGATACGAAGAACTTTAATCTAAAGAATCAGATATGAAAGGAAGAATTAAATATAGAGAATGAACACTTTTTTAAATGTGGAGGGGAAAAAATACTCGCAAGTTTTTCTAATTTCGGACAATACTTCAAATGATCTTCCCTTAGATTACGAAAATTTGGGTTGCAGCTGCAAAAAAATAATACTGACTGATATGGTAGAAGAGAAGACCTCCGAAATCGATAACTGATCCACAGGTTAGGCTTAGCCCTTACATTTATCATTAATATTAACGGGCATGAATTCATTTTTTTTCTCCAATGATCATCTGGAGAATGACCTAGGTCATACAAGCATCTGAAGGGCAGATTTGTTGACCACTCTTTCAGGGGCATCATATTAGGTGGGCCAACGTTGCTCCCTCAGTACGGACAGATAGTACAGAGAAGGAAAGAAAATCCATGCCTTGCCCGGGATTTGAATCCAGAACCTTTATGATGCAAGGTCAGTTCCCAGGCCCCTACATACTCCGGTCGGGTATGAATTCATTCTTAAAATAATAGTTTTTTTTTCAAATTGCCGAATATTTTTAATTAATAAAAACTACTCACTTTTAGACTACTGTTAAAAGAAAATTTTGCGGTGGATACGAAGAAATTTAAACTAAAGAATGAGATATGAAAGGAAGAATTAAGTTTGAAGAAAAAATACTCACAGTTTTTCTAAGTTTGGATAGTACTTCAAATGATCTTCACTTAGAACATGAAAATTTGGCTGGTTTTCAATGAAACTGCAAAATAAAATTAATCATTTTTCATCATTTAAAAAATAATGCTACTTGAAAATAGTCAAACAATCACATTAAAAGAAAGTAATAACTTGCATAGTTCAATTTAAATAATTTTTAATCCTGTATTTTCGTTTAATCTCTTGAAAGAAAAGAAAAAGAAATCAGTATCATTCAATTTAATTCGAATTCTGTGACTTTTGTTAATTTTCAAACAGGTGGTTTTATCACGACACATTATCACATATTTAGTAATAATTACAAAATGGAAAAGTATATTTAACTGAATAAATAGATTTTTATACCATGCTTTAACGTATAATGATAAAACTACTAAATTTTACCTTATTAACTGCCAAACATACAATGAAAAAAAAAACATATATGTGACTAAAAAAATTTAAAAAAATACAAATCTTATTATCAATTTTACCAAAAGCATTACCAAAGCACCTCCATGAAATGACCAAGATTTTGGTGTTTCCATAGAGCCAGAAATACAGTAAATTTTAATATATTTTGTGTAGTTTCAACCATATTTGTTTTTCTTCTCAGAATAAGATTCACTTATTTTGAGACCAACGTCATGTTTTTGACATTGCAGGCGATTATCGTTGGGCAACAGCTGCCTTTTACTTGCACATCACCTTTGTGAATCTAAAAAGTATGACATGAAAGACAGAAATCCGAATCTTTCATTAAAATTCGCATTCTAACTATACACATCAACTAACTAGATGCAAAAAAAAATCGAAAAAAATGTTAAGTAGGGAAATTAACTGACTGTGAAGTTAGTTAATGTAATTTATAGAATTGAGAGATCATCTGCCCTTATATCTGCATCCAAACACATCCACGAATTTTACAGATTCCTTAATGCAATTCTCAAGAAGCGGGAGTAGAGCATTAATCTATGTTTAAGCATTTATAAGAATTAAGATTAAATTTAGATCAAAATGATTTTTTAGAGAAATTTAGGAAATAGTCTAGTTAACACATCTTGTTGCAAAAACTTTCAAAAAATACATTTGAAAAAAATTTTTTTTTTAACTATGTCCGTTTTTGAACTTTTATCGTGCAAACTGCTCAATGTGAAGAACTTTTTTTCGATAGCTTTCAGATTTTTCAAAATAAATAATAATAATAAAAAATTCTGATAGACGATTGGAGAAAGTTTTATTGAGAAAGTTCAAATGTTCTACACTAGTTTAGTTGCATTTTAATGTGTTGATGATTTTAAGAAGTAGCCTTATGTTTTTTTGTTTACTAGTCTTATGTTAGAAGAAGTAATCTTATATTCACGCGCAGTTACATTTGATTATTTATCAGTTGTAACTAAATGAAAAGTGATCATATAATCAAATAGTCAAATTTTTTAATACAATTATTTGTGATTCGTAACAACATTTTGAGCAAATTATATTATAATTAAGAATTTAAAAAATTTACTAAATTGTTTTTAATTAGTTATTTATCTTTATGGAACAATTTTATTACATTTTTAATTTATTGAAGTGTATGTGATAAAGTCAAATTTAGACCACTTTCCGGACAGTTAAAGCCTCTAATATTTACTGGAAAGAATTATGCTACAATGCAAACTTCTGTTACAAACAGGATTTATAGAAATATTAACGTCAATGGTCAATTGTCGTCAACCATATTTCCGAATGACACCAGATTTACAAAAAGCTGAAGTGTCAGAACGAAATTTAACTTTAAACCTGGTCTAAACCACGAAGATAAACCGAGGTGCATTGCAGAAACGAAGTTTAAGAAAAAACCCGGTTCTAAAGATATAGTTCAGCCTGCTCTAAGTTAAACTTACTCTGAAGTAGGTTTAAACCAGAGTAAGGAGTTTAAAGCCTCGATTCTTCTAATTAAAATCTTGTTCTAAAAAATTCCTTTTTCTGTATTGTTTTACAAGTCATAAACAAATTATAAATAGATTTGAACTCATGATATTTAATAAATATTTTGAACAGTGAACATCGTATCTTTCTTTCTGGATCTAAAATAGTATTAACGAAATCTTATGACATAATGCATCCTTTGGATCTGCGAGAATATTTATTAAAAGTAATTTTTAATAAATATTTGTTATTTTTTATTATTTTATTTTAAAAATTTCAAAAACATTTCAAATTGTAAGGTATAAAAATTTCTACACATTAATTTAAAAAATGCAATTTCGAATAGAGCAAAATCGAAAATTTGAGCGAAATTAGTTATATAGTCCCTGAGAATTTGACCAACCTTCCAGAATTTTCAGAACGACGAATTTTTAAAATTCAATTTCTCAGGAACTATTTGACCGATTTCTCTCAAATTGCATATTTTTTGTCATTTAAAATTTTATTCTTTAAATTAATAAAAAAATTTGTAAACCTTTCAATTAAAAATTTTTTCGACTATTATTATTTCTGCAATGCGTTAGTCTGAATAATATATTTAATTGATTAAAGTTTCGAAATCCCAGGTGAATACAATTGAGAGAAAAGCCATTTCAACTTTTAAATAAAGGTACATTAATAACCAGTGTAATCGCCAGAATTTTGAATGCAAGCCTGCAAACGGGCATGCATTGTGCCATTCAGATGCCATAGGTCATTTTGTTGGGATGGAGTTCCATACTTGCTACACTTGGTCAGTCAATATGGCAGTAGTTAATGCTGGTTGTGGATGAGACTGAAGTTGTCATCCAATGATGTCTAATACGTGCTCGATTGCTGAAAGATCTGGTAGGCCAATACAACATGTAGACATTCTTCAGGGCATGTTTGGTTGCAACAGCAGTATGAGGGTGAGAGTTATCCTGTTGGAAAATACCCTCTCGAATGCTGCTCATGAATGGCCAAAAAACAAGTTGACTCACCAAGTTGACGTAGTTATTTGCAGTCGAGATGTGTGGAATAACCACGAAAGTGCTTCTTTTATGATATTAAATTGCTCCCCAGACCATAACTCCAGGTGTGGGCCCAGTGTGTCTAGGCCGGAGACAGGTCAGTAGCAAGCTCTCACCCGGCTTCCTTCTAAATAATGCTATTCCTGGCCCCATGGCAGAACCGACATTCCTCAGAAAACACAATAGATCTTCACTCTGCTCTCCAGTGAGCTCTAACTCAACGCCACCACGTCGTAAAGAGCTGTGATTTGAAGTGAGTGGAATCCAAGCTTCGGGGCATCACGCTCGGAGCTGTACTTAAAGTAGCCGATTTGTAACACTTCGTTGTGTTACTGCAATGCGAACTGCAGCTCGAATTTCTGATGCAGATGCAGAAAAGGTGGGCCACAGCCATGAGCCGTACACGGTGGTCTTCCCCCTGAATAGCTCAGTGGCTGGTCGATACGAATTCCACTCCAGACTCGCACCGACAGCAGTTCTGACGTAACATTTCCTCAGTGGTAGAGGGATCATTGGTTAGAGTCCCCTTGCCATCAGACTAACCAAGGAAGGTTTTGTGTTTTTCCTCTCCGTGTAAAGCAAATGCGGGTTAGTTCCAGCAAAATGTCCTTCACGAAAGATATTTCTCCCAATACTTGATCCAGAAGATCCCATGTCTTCTGGGTTGAGTTCGAAATTACAAGGCCGTAGAGTTGAACATTAGTAGTCGTAAACCCAAAAAATTGGGTCGGGTGTTCAACGACGTTTATAAAAATTATTCACCAGGCTTTCCGCAATATCACGAAAATAAAATCCACTTTGTAAATAAAATCCACTTTGTAATAAAATCCACTACCTGTTTTCATTTAGACCACCAGAATGACTCGTGTAAAGAGCTCATTTTCTACACGCACTTGAAAAATTATTGAAATTCAAATTTGAATCAGGTGTCAGAAGAATGTTTAGTAATATGTTGGAATTTTTTTTTTACTTCTACGCTTATATAACTAAGGACATAAACACTACAACATAATTCTTTGCGGAAGTTTGCTTTCGTTAAGAATAAATTTCTTGATTTCCTAAGAAATGAAGACATATTTATTTTTTCATTATTTATATTGGAGATAGATTTAAGGAAAGAAATTCTGTGAGACTAACTCAGCTTATGATCAATGAGACAACTATCCATAGACATTTGAAATTGGCTGGCTCAATATCTTCAGCCCACAAAATTGAAAATTAAATACTAGAATATTATTTAGGTTGGCTTAGGTAAAATTTAAGCTTTACCGTTTAACATATATTTTAGAAACTAAAGTAAAAGGAAATAAAACTATAAAATCTTCATGATTAATAGAAAAATACTTTCTTCACATATTTTTATTTATGTAGAATGAAAAAAAAAAGATTATTTTATCCCACGTGTTTTTGCAACACGATCAGTTCATCTGAAGTTTCCAATTCAGAAGTTAAATAAAAGAGGTGGAGAAATTAAGTAATAAAAAGTAAAACAAGTACAATAAGTAAAATAACAATAAAAAGTAATGTAAGTAAAACAAGCATAAATTTTATTATAGATTTGCTTTGTTTATCACGTATTTTTTTACTCAGATATCTTATTTGTCACGTAAAATTCCACACATAAAAATCCTTAATTTCTAAAAAATTTCTTCGAAAGTAAGTCAGATAAGCATTTAAAGTATTGTTTTATTTTACAGAAAATGTAGATCAATGTTTATTGCTCAGTGTTTTAAAAACATAATACTTTGAATAATATTTTTTCTTACGAACTGTTATTTAAAACAACCGATTTCTATTCCTTAAAAAAATAATCATTCTTTCTTGATTAACTATGCATTGATACCACATCATAAATGTTCAACATGGCATTGTTTCAACACAGCATTGTTCTTAGTTCTTGTATACAAAATGTAAACAAAACATCTCAAGGCATTTCCAAATAGTGTTGGTTGGATAAATATATCAACCAGGCAAAATTTCAGTGCTGATGCATCCGATCAGCTTGGTCTTGCTCTAGTTTCTTTAAATCGCAACAAAACCTCGCCTGAGCAATAAGGCCTAGTTTATGTTGAGACCGGGTTTAGGTAAGCTGCGGAACTGATGTTTAAAATCCCCAGTTTAGACTGCATTCTGACAATTCAGCTTTAAATTTTAATTGCAGCTATGTGCTTGGTGCCAGAACAGGTATCATTTGTTTCTCGATCACGACAAACTGAGTTTGACGCGATATTTATTTCACGAAAAATGCATCGTCAATCATAGTTTTGACCTCTTTCTGACTATCTAGAGTGATGAAAGCTTTACTAAAGCTCGGTCCTCTGAGGGTAGTTTAATGGATAAACAACATTTCTGGAAACTATTTTTTTAACTACTTTTTTTTTAAATCTGAATCGTGCGAAAGTCAAAATCACCTCTAAGCAAAAAAAACCTTTTGATAATTACTAAAAATCTAGCATTTAAAATAAAAATATATAAAAATACGACAGTAAAAATAAAGGACATATATAGCAAACTCGAAACATGGAAATGCTTTTGAGTGCATTTTGTTATTGCAATTATTTTGTTTGTATTCTATTTTTCAATTTCTGATATTCTGCATGCGAAAATTAATTTTGTTTCATTGAAAATTAATTGATGCATCTGTTTCAGGAAAAATACAGTTACGCGTTCCTCTTTTGAAAAAGATTTGAAACCATCCTCCCAAATATAGAGTAAGCTTGGAATTGAGGAGCTTAGTGCTCCTCGCTTGTTGTTTTGATCTTGTCAATAACATACAAAATCGCTTTTATGATCCATGTCGTATTTCCACTTAATTATTAATTTATAATCATTGATGTGCATAGTTTTTCTTTCTTTTATAATTCTATTTGATGTATCTGTTTCAGGAAAAATACAGTTATGCGTTCCTCTTTTGCAAACGATTTGGAAAATCCTCCCAAATAGAGAGTAAGCTTGGAATTGAAGAGCTTAGTGCTCCTCGCTTGTTGTGTTTTTTGTGATCTTGTCAACATACAAAATCGCTTTTATGATTCCATGTCGTTTTTCCACTTAATTATTAATTTATAACCCTTGATATGCATGGTTTTTCTTTCTTTTATGAGCATTTAAAAGCGTATTTTTCATAGGAGCGTCACATGTATTAAAGTATGATTTATAAGAATACTATTTATATATTATAAAAAGAAATGAGTTGCAAATTTCATGTGGGATAACTGAGGTATAATAAACAAAAGGAAATTTAAATTAATCATTTTAAGAACTAACCTACAAATATTTTGAACGGTTGTAACTTCATCTATCAATAATTCGATTTCAGAAAATTAATTCTATTACACTACTTCATTGAATTCACAAGAGAGAAAATGTCTCAATTTTATCGCAGCACGTGATATCTCCGTGTTTGCAAAAGCTTTCATCCATTAATTTTGATGTACTCGAACGATTCTGTACTCGCGTCATTTGGTTTCAAATTTTAGTAATCGTCACGAAAAAGTTGACGAGAAAATTTTATCGAGAAAAACTTCTAAAAGAAAATGAAGCCGCTATTATTCTTTTTTCGACGAATAGATTTTTTGAAACATAAGTAAAGATGAATATCTAATACTAAAAAACATAACTTGTTTTCCACTGAAAGGCTTCACTCTAATTTCATTGATTAAGTTCTGTAGGACTATTCATTCAATTTAAAGACTATTTTATCGGTAGTAAAGGAATTGTTCTGTTGGATATTGGATTTTCATCATTCATTTAGACTACACTAATTTATAACTTATGACAAGAGATCAATGAGTTACAAATATCGATTATTCATTTTTCCTTAGCACCTTAATAAAGAAAAAGTGTTCATAAATTTAATAAACTCTTAATTCATATAACAAATAAATTTAATTATGCAATAAGGAAAAATGCACTATAGGTGAAGGAGATGTTTGTATAATGTCTTATAAAACCGCTTTGTAAACAATCAGTATTATTTATTTAAAAAAAATGTTACTTCAAAAACAATAACAGCAATTTTAAAATGCACTTCTGCAAAATATCCGGATAAAAGTATGGTAAGAATTAATTGCCGCCTGAGTGTTGCTACTTTTTGCCGCGAAATTTCACTGAACAACAAAATCAGATATGTCGCAACTTTTATTGTAATATTCTCTGTAAAATCACTAAGTCACTGTAATTAAATAAACACTGTAAAAATTACGGTTTTTACATTTTACGGTCAAAATAGACTGCTCAGTAAAAGGGATTTTACGGGTGCTGCCCTCAGGATGTTAGTACCTTTAACAGTAATTTTATTCGGAATTTTTTGCAGTGTAATAAATGAAATAAAAGTATTTAGAAAAACCTAAGCAAAAGTGCTTCGAAATATGAAACAGGAGTAATTAGAAAAGGTGCAAAAACGTGCAAGAAAACTAGCATTATAAAAAAAATAAGCAAACTTTTATATTTAATCAAAATGAAGATTTTATTGGCATTCTATAAATAATGAGAACTTGCTTGTGTAAAGTTTGAATTTGAATAATGGTACAAGCCCAATACCTCAACCAAACCTCAGAGAACACATAACCTTAAATAATCTAAGGACCAAAAGTGAATATACTGAAAAATTTTAAGCGTGTTATAAATAGTAATAGATGAGTTCTTCAGTACGGAATCACTAAAGTGAATTTTGAATTGCTTCAACTTTTAAAAACCACATGACAATTAAATTCTCGTGATGCCACAATTCGCTATTTAATAATTCTTTTATAATTTTTTTTCAACTAATTCGGAGCGAAAACTAAACTACTGAAACAAAAAGAAGGTTAAAACCCTTTATAAAAATTAATATTTGCTCTTTCATTTTCTTAAACTCAGATACCACTTTTTCTGAATCTAATTCAATCCGCTTGCCTGAATTGCTCGAGTTAAGTCATAATTCATCAATGCTTATTATTATGCAATTCATCAAGTTTTCTTCAGAAACTCAGGTACCTTTTTTTCTGAATCTAATTCAACCCGCTTGCCTGAATTGCTCGAGTTAAGTCATAATTCATCAATGCTTATTATTATGCAATTCATCAAGTTTTCTTCAGAAACTCAGGTACCTTTTTTTCTGAATCTAATTCAACCCGCTTGCCTGAATTGCTCGAGTTAAGTCATAATTCATCAATGCTTATTATTATGCAATTCATCAAGTTTTCTTTCAGAAACTCAGGTACCTTTTTTTCTGAATCTAATTCAATCCGCTTTCCTGAATTGTTCGAGTTAAGTCATAATTCATCAATGCTTATTATTATGCAATTCGAGTTTTCTTCAAGTACCTTTTTTCCTGAATCTAATTTGATTTTTCGGTCCCAGGAGTGTCCGCTTAACCGTGGCTTCTATTTTAAATATATCCAATGTAGAATTCGTAATATTTTATAAATTAATAATTGCTTTATTGAACAGTGTAAAAAAATAAATGCAAAAAAATAAATAAATGTAAATTAAAAAATTGCAATCTGTTAAATTTGATTTTAAAAAAGTTATGGGGTGATTTTTTTTTAGATTTAAATAAAAAATATTTATAAAGGCATACTCAACAAAAACATTTACAAGATTAATATGATAAATATGTGTAGAGAATTAAACAAAGTAACAAAACCTTAAATTCATATATCATTTGATAAATGGCGCCTGTGAAATTTTTATCAAAGTTTGTAATTTGGCAACAATACAATATTAATAAGGCATGGCATTCCTCTTATTTAACATATCTGAGATAATTGAATTTTTAAATTCAATTTTTTTTAAAGTCAAATGACAAAAAATATGAATTACATTATTTTGAATTGACAAATCTGTAACACACAAGATTTCTTACTGCATTTCATAAATATTAAAATAGTGAATAGCCTCTCAATTCATACCTTTTTACAATCTTGCTAAAAAGTTAGTGAGTTTTTTTTCCTAAAATAATCAGAGTATTGAAAATTTCATTAAAGCTCTTCAATGCAAAATTGAAAATTACTAAAATAAAAATCCTTAAACATTTTATGCAATAAGTGGATGATCCCTCAAGCATATCAACTCTCATGATTTAAAACAAAATCTCAATTATTTCCTATTGAAGCAAATTAATCAAAGGGAGACGAAAGTTTGGAACTGATGATAGAAGAATCTTTCCTAACGAATATACTCAGTGTACGTACATTCAGATCTTCGAGTAATTCATTCATATACATGTCAATTTATATATACTTTAATACCTAAAAGAAAATATTTTCATTTAATAAATAATTACCCTCAATATAACAGATTTTAATCAAAATTTATAATTTAAGACAAACATCGCGAAATAAAATTAAATGTTTTGTTTTTAAAAATTTCAAAAATTGTTCATAATAACTAATTAACTCACATAACTTACCATTCGTTCAATGTAACACCAACATTCGTTAGTTCTAATTTGCATTAATGTTTCAACTTCTTCAAAGACAGAATCAGATAAATTTTAATATTAACCTACATTTTATTAAAACGAATGTTTATCTTAAACTGGTATGATTCGTTTAACAGAAATACAGGAAATAAGGAAAGAATAATAATAATTCTCGTTTTTACTTCACAGTTTGTATGTTAATGACTAGTGTGCAGAGTAACAATGATTTAAGTTATCAAAAGTAAAATACTGAGATAATTGTAATCATTGTCAAATAGAATGCGAATTATTTATATTTGGTATGTATTTAATTTTAAGGAATGTGTATGAATGCTTATTGTATTTGCATTAAAGAAATGAATGAATTACGCAGTTAAGTGAAGCACTATCTAGATTTCTTGTCTTGATTAAAAGTAATAATGATTAATATTTAAGTTCAGTAAAATACATTCTAAAAACATCCATTCAAAAAACACATAACCTAAAATACAAAATCTTTTGTATTGATTATTTTTTAGCATTTTTAAATTTTTTGTAGTCACTGTAAGCTCAACCATGCATGAAAATTAAATAATAATCAGAATTTCATTTTTTATCGACAAGGTAAAAATTTAGATCGTAAAATCTAAATTAATTCCGCATTAATTTAAAACTATAATTAAATAAAATATTAAGATGATTTGTCATTAATTTTATGTCTTATTTTTTAGTTTTAATGCTTTCGAAAAGTAATATCTTCCCATTCATCAGGATTGTTTAGTCTACCGAGTTGATTATGAAAAGTAAATATTTAATGACTTATTTTAAGAAATATGTATTAAATTACATTTGCATTTTTAAAGTTAAACAAAAAATGTCTAAAATAATATATATATATATATAGGATTTTATTTAACTTTAGCATTTACAAAGTTATTTATAATAAGAAAACGTAAGGCAAAAAAATAGTTTTTTCAATAAAAGGTCCATATCTCCAAGGGTAATTACGAAATTTAATTATTTTACTGTATATAATAACCAAGTTGATATAAGTAACAAGCTTATCGATACCTTTTCTGTCATAGGGTGTTCAAAAACACTATTTCTCGTCTGTTTTATTGCTGATCTCTCAAGCTTTAGAAAGCTTAAAATTTTTTTGATAAATATGAAAAATCACATGATATGAACACCTCTTAAGTTATAAAATGAGTAAAGTATTTCTTGAAAAATTTGGGGAAAAAAATTAAAAAACTGAAAGTGTCATTTCCATTATTGTATGTTACACATAGATTTGTTTTTTAACTTTTAAATTATGCGTATTTTTAAGTTACTTTATATGTTAGAGGTCGGGTAATTAGCATTTTAATTTAAGTCAGTGCATTTTTAGTTTAAAACGTAAACGTAAATAGCACTAAAATGAAAATTTCTAGAATTCAATTGTATGCTTTACATTAAGCTTCTGCACTACCAAACATTAAACTGAGAAGGACATCAGTGCATTCCTTAACTTTTTATACTTATCTCTTTTCATATTTTTGTGCTTACAAAAACTTAAAATACTAAAACACCACAATCTCTAAAGAATCTCTAGTTATAGTCGTATCTTAACATCAAAAACGGTGGCAACATCTTTACACCATCATGGTACAGTAAAACAAAATTGCTACGTTTATCTTCACTACACCGGTAGAATGATTTTTACACTACCTGGTATAAAGTAGCTGACATCTTTTTTTTGCATTCAGTAGCAGTAAAATTGTAATTACAGTAAGATACGATAAACATAAGAGTCAATAAGATTATTTTTGCAATGCAATATAAAGTAAGAATCATTAATTTAAGCAGCATTATGCATTAAGTCTTAAGATAAATTTAGTTAGTAAATAAAACATATGCGTAGCACAGAGAGAATATTAAGACGAATTCGAACTAGGCCTAACAAATACATTTTAAAATCATCTAACAAAGTTGACAGAGATTTAAAGATTAAAATATAATTATCCATGCTACGCAACTAAAAACATACGTAGATATTTTAACACCGAACTTTTGATTCCGCAAGAGTATGACAATAATCTCATCTCCACTCAAACTTGATAGTAAAAAATTCACTGGCGAATTAAAAAATGTACCAAAAGAGATGTTTACTGTATTGAAAATAATTTTAGCATGGTGTGAATGTGGGTGGTGTTGGTATAAGTTTTTCCACTTTGGAAAAACGTAGATTTAAATCATACATTTTCCTGCTTAAATTTAAATCAAACCCATTAATTTGTATATAAGCTCATTTTGGGGTTAACTTCAAATAAATTGTTCCTCCACATAATGTTTTGAGTTGTTCGAGATAATATTCGGAGAGATATTACACCACAATTTTTGCAGTGTTGGAAAATCAGACGTATTTTATAATTTATAGACAGATATTAATAATTACTTTTCAGTGACTTCTATTTTTTGACAATGATTATTAAGATCTATAATGACACAGAATATTCAAAATATTCCAACAAAAAAAATTCCCTGAGGAGTTAGTGAAGAGGAGGTAGTGGTGAGTAGGTGAATTAGCTAAACATGCCACAAATGACTTATTGCCTTTCTTAATTGTGTTTAGATTTCTATCCAATTATTTTTATTCCAAACAAATATCACGAGTTCTAATTTTAGATGGCCCTTCATTTAATTGTATTTTTTACCATTTCGTGCTTAACAAACTAAGACAGCGCCTAAGCTACTGTAATCATAAACAAGATTTATACTCTGTCGTAAGAATAAATGTTACAAAATGATGGCCGCTTAAAATTAAATAGTTTATATATTTATTTTTCTTGCTTAGTAATATTTTTATAACAAGTGTTACTAGACCGGATGCGTTAAGTTGCAATGGGTTAGGAATTTAGTTTATTATTAAGGTATTTCCTCTTTTAATTACAATTTATTCTACAGTAAAATCTACCAATACATAACTAATGAACTTTCATATGAAAATATTTTAATAAAATATATATAAAAAATATTGTTTTTTTTTTGCAGTGGGGTAAGTTACAACTTTCATTTTGCATTGTTGCGTTTAATTTAATAAACATAAGAAACTTAGCTAAACTTTAAAAAAAAACGATATAAATGAATAAAATAATTACTTATTTATCAGTTTCTACAAAAAATAATTGTACTATTATAGGTGAAAAATGTTAGCAATAATATATTTACTGTTATTGTTACAAGAGCAAAACCATTTAAAAAAATTTTTTTTATATATTATTATGTTTACGAATATTTTACCTTTCATTTAACTTTTGCGTTACTCCCTATAATTATTTGTTGTTTTATTTTTATCATGATCTTCAATTTACTTTATAAAAAATAACAAAAAAAATATAGGTTCGGATTTATTTGAAAGTAAAAACATATTTATGAAGAGAGATCAAAATGATTATAATAACTTTTTGTTAAAAGTAATCGACGTGATGGATTTTTCTTTGTCATTCTTGGTACAGTGAAAAAAATATATGTTCTTTAAAAACAATCGTTGTAAAGAATACTGTGTTTTGAATATTGGATGAAAAAACTTCAAAGTAAGATTGCACGTGGAGTATATTTATATGCAAACCATTGTATAAATTTGCATAATTCTCTTTTGTGTACAACACGGAAAAAACGCTAATACGTTGTTCAGAATAAAACAAAACAGCACGAAATGTTAAAATGTATTGCTTAAAGTTTTCTTGCATACATGAAAATGCAAATTTAAGGATTTAGAACCTGAAGGTTTCTTAGGTGAGACCTGACTACAAAATACATAAAGCTATTTATCAAATTATATTTATTTAGTTTCAGTTCCACTAAGCTTAATTACGAAATGTTCTAAAAACACTGCTGCGTCAAAAATTATTACTTACATTATAATTTTCGCTGACAAAAATTTTAACGTAAAGTAAGAATATTTAAATTAAAATCCTTGTTACAATAAATGTAATAAATTAACTTATCAGTTTTAAGAATTTTAATATTAATAAGATTGAAAGAACTGTAGACTAACTCTACAAAATTAATAAAAACATTCTGCATTGGTTGGTATAGTTTTGTTAAAAAATTATAATTAATAATAATTAAAATTAAGCATTTTACAGGTTTTGATTTCATATTCTGAGCAAAGAAGTTCTCGTATTTAATTTAAAATGTAAAATTAATTTTTTCCGTTCGTTATAACATTATTTTGAAAAAATAATATTAAAAGTCAAAAAGCGAAAAATACTTTAAAGTAAGAGCAATGAAAGAGAAATCTTAGACAGAAAAGTAATTAAGGAATATAAAATATTTACTTCTACTCAACGTACTGTTTTAGAGCCGTTTTAAAACCGAACATTGAGATAATTGGATTGTCAAGATTTTTACAGATCTTACAAAGGCTTCACCTTACAGATTTTTTTTAAAATTTCTTTTTCTTTATACTGAAAACTTCTATTTTATTTAAAAATAAACACATTATTTTTTCAATTAATGTCTTTAAAAAAATAAGCACTTATTTATTCAGTTTGCACTTAAAAAAGGAGTGGAGAGAAACATTTGACCGTATGCTTAGAGAGAAACATATTCTGAAAGATACCAGATCAAAGCTTAATTTTTTGCATCATCTAACTGAGATCTATTTTATGTCAAATAATAAAAAGGAAATTGATCAACAGTGTTCTGGTTGCTTAAAAAAAACCTTTACAACTACTCAAACAGAAGAGTGATTTTGAGAACACTGATGGGATTTCTTGAGAAGGTCTTCTGCTACATCTTTTTGTAGCCAATATTTTTACTCCTTATCTTATTCACAAAACTTAAATCAATCATGAATCAATTATTATAATTTTAATGATTATATTTTCCATATTAGTTTTAAGTTAAATAAAATGTTAAAGTTCCTCTACTAAAAATGAAATAGCGTCGATCATTAATGTTTTTTCATTAATATATTATTTATTTATTAATATTAATTATTTATAATAATTATTTATTAATATATTATTTATTTATTAATATTAATTATTTATAATAATTATTTATTAATATATTATTTATTTATTAATATTAATTATTTATAATAATTATTTATTAACATATTATTTTATTAATATTTTCTCAAGTGCTAAGCAATTTTCAGGGAGTAGAAGTATTTATTGTAAAACTGCACAGTATTCATGAAGTTTTAATAATTATCAAATATGTGTTGCTTTGTACTAATATTAGTATATTTGCTACCTATTGAAATTACATCAATAATTTTAATACAATTAGTGCCTATTACAAAATTTAATTAAGAATGATTGTCTTTAGTAACAGTATGGAGATTTTACGTTTCTCTCAAGCAAATTATGACCATTTTCCCATTAATATTGTTTTCTAGAACATATATTAAATTTTTAGTTTGTTTATACCTATTACAAAAATTAATTAAGCATCATTCGTGCCAATCATAGTCTGTATACTCTTATGTTTCGTTTAAACTAATTACCATTTCTCCATTAATTTTTCTTTCCTTTCTGTACATGACTTATTTTTTTATTTTAATTATCTTTGATTTTAAATAATTTAGCTTTATAAAGACAAATTTTATAAGCATATTTATAGACAAAATAAACTCCTTGGTTTTAATTTACTTTATCAATACTAATTCTGTGTAGTAGTCCACGCATGCTACCACGTTCACATTAATCATTTAGCTTATCAGATAATTAATAATAATAATTAATTAATTATTAAATTAATAAATTAATAAATAATTAATTATTAAATTAATAAATTAATAAATAATTAATTATTAAATTAATAAATTAATAAATAATTAATTATTAAATTAATAAATTAATAAATAATTAATTATTAAAAAAACGAGTAAGTAACTTCTTCTTTTAAATCAGTGGTGCTATAATCTAGCAAGCGTCAATGGTGTTGAATTTAAAATATTTGAAAAATGAAACAGAACTGTTTGTAGTTTAATTTAAAGCAATGGCTAATGCTAGGATTCCATTTTTAATATGTCTCTCCCGGTCGATATAATGATATAATTTTCGAATTAAATTTAGGACCGAGGGCTAAAAATTTGCTAGTCCAAATTTCAGGAAGATTGAGGAAATGGTCCCATCTGCAGGAGAGACTGATTTATCTGCAGAAGAGATAAACAAATAAATTGTTCATTTTATTATTATAGATGAGAAAATGAGATTACGAAAGAGATAAGATTAGATAACAAATAAAATGAAATTACAAACAAATTTTATTATCTACCTTGTTATAGTTTTCTTACAAGAGTTGAGTAGTATTAATTTTAAGCGGTCAGTTGGAATAAATTAGAATAAAGGACAGAAATTGGCATTAAAGGTAAAAAAGAAATTTAGCGTTAATCTAGTGTGAGAAAAATCTCCAACTACTTCAAAAATCAATTTGAGAAAAATAATTGGATATAGAAATGTATGATTTGTAGTGTTCTGCTGAGGAAACCAGGTAATTTGTTCACACTAAATTAGAAAGTTAATAACAAAGTTAAAAAAATAAGCAAAAACGAAGATTGTATTATAATTTTTTTCAGCTAACATCACAAAGTTTCCAACTTTATGTCGGATCATTCCAACTGATTTATCTGCAGTGGAGTTAGTTATCTTCTCAGATCTCACAACACTGCTGTTGCTGTTTTGAAAACATTGGTTTTAAATTCTTCTAAGCAGGTGCCATCTGGTGATAAACTTTGTAACTGGTTAGAAAAATACCTGGTTCTCTAAACAGAATGTAGTAAGCCAGATATTTCGACCTCCTTACTTTTTTTTCTCATTTGAGCACTAAACTTTTCTGCTATTTTTGAAACACCCAGTAATATGAAAATGTTCTAAAACTATATATAATAAAATTTTAGCATAATGTGTCATAAAACCTTAATTTACCCATAAAATTGCATTTACCTTTTGAACTAAAGCAGCGATTCTCAACCTGTGGGGCGCGCTCCCCTAGGGGGGCGCGAGTACACCAGAGGGGTGGCGCGAGAATATTCAAGAGAAAATATTATTTAAAAAAATTTATTAACTGGATGAAAGGAAAGCACACATATACATAGAAAACAAAATACATTTTGACATATTTAATAACTTATTAAAGTGAAACAACTTATTAAATCAAAATTTAAGGTGGGGAGCCAAGGGTGGCTTGGCCTTAAGGATTTTTTTATAATTTTTCTGATTAAGTCTGTGTATCTGAATTTTTTCTGTAACATCTTACACCTATCTCTAATATATATCACGTATACTTTTAATTGTAAAATAAAGTTTCATTTATTTTATAGTACAATTTTAAAATTTTAGCTTCTGCACCTAAGGTTTCGCACAGGTTCCAAAGGTGAACCATGTTTTGAAATCACTTTTTCACTTAATCAAATTATCTTTAGAAAAAGCACTTGGACTGGCAAACTTCTTTTAAAAAGGCACTTTAAGTGTCTTGCTGGTAGGAACAAGTTTCCCGACTTTAAAAAAGATATTTGCTTTCAGAGTGTATAATTTGTTTATTGATTTTACTTTGATAGTTCTTGTGTGAAGTCACTAGCGATTCTTTTGAGTTCACTCATTAGAATTAATCAAGAATTATTGAGTAAATTTTTTCAGAAGGATTAGCCAACAAGTAAGAGTTAAATAACCATACTAGAGTTAACTAACTAAACCCATAACTAATCTAAAAATACCCAAATTTGCAAGAAAATACCAGAATCGACCACAAAAACACTCATAACTACCACAAAGATCAAAAAAATACCTGAAAAATGACTTTAAAATGCAAACAAAACAAAAAACTTGAAACAAAATATCGCAAAGTCTACTAAAGTGCAGAGAACGTCAAAATATTATAAAAATTTAAAAAATACCAAAGTTTTTGGTATTTTTTACCAACACATTTTTTACCAAAAATACCAACCACATTTGCTTAAAATGAAATAAATCAATTGGCATTTAATTCAAGCATTCCTTTTTGAGAAATAATATGCTACGTAATGATTTATAATTAACTCTTTTATAGATTTCATGTTTGCTTCCGAAGGTGGCCCGAGTGTCGCGCCACTTGGGAACATACATAAGGTCTCTCTTACCATTTGCACGACATAAAACTATTAATCTGATAGATTAATTTGAATTAAAGTAATGTGGTTAAAGAAAAAGAAATAAACTTTCAGAAAACATATTATAACTCAAAGTTCTAAGAATTCTTTCTCACCTGGAAATTAGAACGACAACTGCAAATAATTAAATCACTTCATACAATGGAGGCCATTCAAGGAAATATCTTCCAATTCAGCCTTGTGCACCTCAGATACAAGATTTACAATGCAGAAGGGACATCTTATGATTCAAAATAAATTTCATTTTACTTTGGGGGGGGGCTACGTTAGGAGCACTGACCACCTTTGGCTTACCCACCTTACTTAATCAAACATGCTAAATTTTTAAAAAAAATTCATAATTTTTAGAGACTTCCTTGGGTCTGTCCTGCAGAGCAAAGTTTTTTGAGGTGAGGCTTAATATTAGAAATAGCCACTGTCAGTCCTGTTTCTATATTTAGCCGTGATCTATATTTTGTCTTCAAAGAAGCCACAGCAGAAAATCCAGTTTCACAAAAGTAGGATATTGAAAACGGTAATAGAATGCGAAATGCCCTTTGTTTCAGTGCAGAAAAATCCTCCTCCTGCCAAAATTCAAATAGTGATTTATTACTAAATTGCATTTCAGTTTCGCCACTTGTCGTGAAGTCTATGAAGTTTTCTTCCTCATCAATTGAGAGTCCTTCGGGAGTCTTATGAAATGGATTCCTAACCCACTCGTAACTTGCTAGCAGTTTGTCATGAGCAGGAAAATACTTTTTAAAATTCTTTGTTAGCATGGCTAAATGATTTTCAATGGTTACAAACGTAACTTTCATATATTCTTCTTCAGCCTTATAAGTTTTAGTACAATTATCCACATTTGCAAGCATTGTTAGGTTTTTTTGCTTTACATTTCTGCCCCACAATTCTAATTTTCTACAAAAAGTATTAACTTCATCACTCGTATCCAACATATGTGTATTTGCTCCTTGGAGTTTAAGATTCAAATTATTTAATTTCCCGAATTTGACGACCAAGTATCTCATATTCATCACAAATAAACAATAGTGTAAATTCCCGGTTTCCGGTCTGTTATCTTCTAAGAAAATGACGATTTCTTCTCTTAATTCATGAGCACGTCGCAAAAATTTCTCACGCGATAAACATCTTGCCTCACATTTAAATAGTAACTCTGAATGTACTGAACCCATGTCATTACAAAGAGCAGAAAAGATTCTCAATCTCAGGGTTCTCATTTTTATATAATTTGTAATGGTTACAAACGCAGTTAATACAATATTTAAACCAGGACGTATTTCTTTCGAACCCAAAGCTTCTCTGTGGATCATGCAATGTGTCCAGACGCATTGAGGCGATTTTTGTTTTACTAGTGCTTGTATACTTTCGAACCTTCCGGATATTGAACAAGCATATTCCGATGCATATTCCAGTGCATATTCCGATGCAATTTTTGCATTCTGTGTTTGCATCATTCATAACATCATTTAAAATAGCAAATAATGCTAGCGCTGTTGTTTTGAGTTCTATTGATTTGCAGAAAAGTAGTTCTACTACTGACATATTATCACAAAATCAAACATAGGCAATGAAATGAGCATCTTTATTAATATCTCTTGCTTCAAAGTTTATTGAAAACATTTTGTCACGCAACATCGAGAAAAGCTGACATACATTTTCAGCTGTATCACCAATTCGACGAGAAACAGTATCATTTGAAAGAGGTATGGACAGTAATTGTTTTGAAAATTGTTGAATTGTTTGACTCCAAACATAGTTTCTACAATCTCAATTGCTGCTGATTTTTACTTTACTTTTGTTTTGGTAGTTAGTTAAAAATAATTTAAAGACAGAATTAAAAATACTCAATATACATTATTGTTGCATATATTTTAATGCAAGTGGGGGGCGCGATGAAAATTATGATTGAAAACTGGGCCGCGAATACTGAAAGGTTGAGAAACGCTGAACTAAAGGATTATTTGAATATTTATTTCAGTTATTCTATCCCATTGAAAACCTGTCCTCAGAAAGGACAGCAAAGTTGGTATACGATATTTCTTTTATAAAGGGAATATATTCTTCCGAAAAATATCTTTATATACAAAATAACAAGATATGTATTTGATAGTTGCAAAATTTTCTTTTTGTACTCTTTGATTTAAAAATATATCATTTTTAGAGTCAGTGTTGAAGTATTTGCTTCAGTTTAGATAAAAATGTAACTTATAAAATGCTAAAAGATTTGAATTTAAAACTATGAAGCGAGTAATTTTAACATTGAAGCAAGTCATAAAGTGTTTTATTAATTAGGTTATGATAAGTATAATAAAATATTATTAAAGTTTAAATATTATTTAGAAAGTAACAAAAATCAATTACATCTCAGTTGGATTCAACAAAAATACATTAACAACCAACATAAAAAAATACTCAATCTAAACTAAATTATTAGCCTTTGTAAGGACCACAAAGCTTAAGCTCTAAGGTAAGATTATAAAGCTTATGTTCTTTGAACAAGTTACATATACTTTTTTATCCGTCAACTATGCGCTAACTACGTGATTGCTTCTCTATCATGATTGCATTTTTTTAAAAAAAATACAATATTGTTTCTAAAATTTATAATTATTTTAATTTTCTGTAAGATTATTTTGTTAAAATGTTAATTGCAACGAAATGAAAGATCAAGTGGAATTAAAAACTAATTAACTACACTTTGAAAAAGTATTTAATTTAGGAAAATGTAATGGGCTATATGATAAGAAGTAATAAATGAGAAATAATTTTTCTTATTGTTAAAATTATATAACGATAACCTTATATTTTGTAACAATTCAAATTTGAAACAATTTTTATGTCTAATGCTTTTTTTTCTCTTCAAAATAATGATATAATTTATATCTAGCAACATCTGATCTTTCACCGTCTTTTTATTTTTTTTTTACTTTTGACTGAAGACAAGCACGAGATTTGAAAAAAATCACTTAAAATTGTGATAGCTTTGGAACAAATTAGAAGTTCGAAACTCGTTACAGGCCCACTGAAACAGACTAGAACAAGCAGATATTCTAGTCTATTTCAGTGGGCTTTAGATCGACCTGCATGGTTTTCTTTAATACAGGTTTAATATTTTATAATTATCAAACTAATAATCTAATCTTAAATTATTATTATTTTATTGTACTCAATGTACACTTCTAACACACCTTCATTATCTCATTTTTAATCCTTATAATTTATGTTCAGCAACTTGGGACACAAAAAACAGTGGTGACAATGGTGCTTCCTATATTAGTTTTTTTAGCACACAGTTCAGACTATTAGAAATATTATCAAAATTTACACTCATATCTGCTTATTAAATTTTTGATTAAAATACTTTAATTTGTAGTTATTTAGCCAAATATGTCCTTTCTAAAATGAAATCATGTAGAAAAAATATAAATAATTCAATTTTTATTCAAATCATAATTCTTAAAATATGAAACAAAATGATATAATGTAAATTTCAAAAGATATACTACTTCATCTTTTTGAAATAACGAGTTACTTAAACAATATATAGTAAAATAATTCGTTTCGCCATTGACAAAAATAACATAATATTAAGGGAGATATCTAGAAAACATTTAAATATTGTTTAATTTCAAGATACCATTAGTATTTTTTCACATGTGGTGCAATAAGGTATCTCTAAAACACATAATTTGTTCCAATTTATTAAAGCACGATAAATATTTAAAGTTTAATATCAATTTTCGATCAATCAAAATATGATTACCCAAAACAGAATAATTATTATCTTTATATATATTTTATATATTTTTTAGATAAGTGTAGTCAACGTAATGCCATCACACCATCTCAAATAAAATACCTCCGTCTTTTATTATCGAAATAAATAAACTTTGTAGAATAAATGTCCCTTTAATTTATTTTTCATTTACCATTTGCACAAAGTATTAAAATTTAAAATTTGGTAAAAGGTATAATCTAAATATGATAATCAATTTTCTTTCGCCCGAAAGATTCACTTTATTTTAACAGCGAGATGAAAGAAATAGAAGTGTTGCTTTAAAAATGTACGCAGAACAATGATTTATCCCAAGAATTGCTTTTTTTCCCTCATGTTCCACGCTATTGCGCCATTAATTGTTTCAAATGAATTTATATAATTCGACCCAACTAAATGGCAGATAATGGAAGAATTGGGGGGAAATATTAACTAAACGTTTTTCATTTTAAATAACAAGAATATATATATATATATATACACTGAAGAGCCATTACATTATGACCACCCTCCATCTATAACAATGGGTTCGCCCTGGTTTTCATGGTTTCTCGGCCAGGAACAATGTTTTCATGTGGCACATTAGGACCCATAATCCTCATGGAATATTCCCTGATGTCTGTAAGCTACTTGAACATAGTTGCAGACCAGGTTCAAGGCAGGTTCACTATTAATATTATAACCATGTTGCATTCATGGCAGCAGTTTTTTTTTCGGGGGATGGTGTTTACCAACAGGATAATGCACCATGTCATATTGATCGAGTCGTCGAGGAACATTCCAGTGGCTTTCAAGTCCTGTCTTGACCCCCAAATTCACCTGACCTTAATCCAATAGAGCATTTGTGGTACTACTTGGAAAACCAAATTCGTGCTGCCACGCTACCCCCTCGCAATGTGAGGGAATTGCAAGACCAGTTGGGGAGCGCTTGGTACCAGGTACCTCAGACTACCTATCAGCACCTTGTGGAATCAATGCCACGGCGGCTGCTAGCAGTTTTTAGGGCTAAAGTAGGTCCTACATGTTATTAGCAGGTAGGTCATAATGTAATGACTTTTCGGTATATATAGCCAAACTAATAGGATATTTAATCGTCATGACCGAGTTGTCTTAAAAGAAATTCAAATATGTTCATACTTACTTACAAAATTATAAATAAATATTTTTTTCTGCACTGTTCAAAAGTAGTTAATTTGCTTCGAACTAATTGTCTAGGAAAAGACTAACATCCTAAAAAAATCATCCCCCTCTCTTCTGTCAAAAAAGTTCCTGCGTTTATTGAATTTATGATTAAAATGTAACTAATAACTAATTACTAATTTTTAATTGTCTTCGGAATATTAAAATTTCCAAGAAGAAATGAGCTGAGCTAAAAATTTAGAAATACACAGAAACTTTATGAATCGCAAAAAATATTGCTCGCTAAAAGCGATGCTTCAATAGACTTAGCATTGTACCAACTAAATGCTTCCGATTTGGTCGTTGAATCTGGACATGCCAAGAGAATATTAAGTTCTTCTTATGGGGAGATGAGAGGATTCCCACTTACACACTTGAAAGCAATTATGCTAATATTGACAGCTGAAGATGGGGGCAAGACGTGGAATACACCCGCTGTGTAATATCCGACGACTTTTGAGTGATGATACCCAGAAATCATAATTCTTTTATTTTCGTTTTTATAGACGATCTGAATATATATCCTTTGTATGAAGTAAAAATAGTAAATCAATTTTAATTATCACTATTCAATCATATACGTATCGACACAATAAAATTAGTTGAAATAGTTTCAATTTCATTTATAATCCTGGCGTTGTCCTTCTACATCAGATTACAAAAGGAATCTGGAACAATGCCATAAGAAAGAGTTAATGCAAATGAGATTAATAAATGAGCAGAGATACGCATGGAGTAATTTTTTGGTTATGTTACCGTGTAATTTCCAGTTTGGTAATTCGACAAGGTCGCCCAGATAGCATTATTTAATGCTATAGATTATTACCCATTCGAAAAAGGGGTCTTCGTTTGGATTTTATGGCGTCCTCACTTTTCAACTACAATAATCAAGAGTAATAGTAAACAGTGCACATGCGTTTCTACGGTGACCACTGCTGTTGGATAATTTCTTTAGAATTCTTTTTTTCACTATTACTTTTTTTATGCATTAAGTTGGTGAGTTTATTTTTGAGATATGAGACCAGAGAGATCCCATAAATACTTCCTGAGTTGTGAATAAAAGCGAATTTCATCATTTGAACAATATTTTTGCCTTTATTTTTTTAATTAAGAATCAGAAATTCTAATCTGCAGTTTAAACTAGATCATTTTTAATACTAATCAAGGTGAATATCACAAATAAAGAGGGTCCAATCTAATTGACACAGTCCTAAGAGTTAGATTTGAAGCAAGAAAAATACGATGCCATGGCCCAAACTTACCGAGGCTGAAAAAGCCAAAGAGCGGAGACGGGAATACATTAAGCGTTACACACAAACGAAAAAAAACTAAATGATTCCGTTCGCAAACGCAAGCATGAAGCCTGTCCCTCACAAAAGTACCAAAGTGGTTTAGAAAATTGAACCCTACCGAAGAGCGAATGGTGACTCTCCGAACCCCTTTCATGTAAATACGAGAACTGGGTGTTGATCATCAATTAGGGATAAAAGGATCCATTGTCAACGCACTAATAACTTGTACAAGACCGTAGATTGTCTTCCACGCAATATAAATGATTCATTTACTATTTATGTAAAATAGAAAAAAAGCTTAGCTTTCAAATCATATGGCATGTATGAACTTTTGAATCCGAAACGGGTGTATGATGCAACTTACAAACTCCATCAAACACCATTGTACCATTCTGAAAATATTAATATTGATCTCGATTGGCTGCTCAATGTCTTTTCAGTCATCAAAAGAGTTTACACAGAATGTGTATGAGCTGTATTTTAATATTTCTGCGATATTGTGTACCGAGAAGTTCAGGATTAACAGTTAAAGATGACCAAGATAAAAACAGAATAAAATTTCTTTCTCCAAAAAAAAAAAAAAATTAGACACCAACTGTTTCGCCAATGAGTAACCTGTGATCGCCCTGGGACGATCAAAAAAATTTTCTTTTAAACTTTTTTTTTCTTTTTTTACGTCAAAGACTACTTTCAACAAGCACATAACTGATGCCTTTAGAGAAAATCATATTTTGGTTGTGTTATCGTGAAATTTCCAGTTTTGGTAATTCGCATTGGTAACCCAGATAGCGCGATTCAATGCCATAGGATTATAGGATTTTTCCTTTTTTGTGTCAAAGGTAACTGTGAACGAGCCCATAACAACTCATGCCATAAAAACATTAGAGGAATATCAATGAATTTCGACACCATTTGCGTAAAAAGATAATTAAAAATCTCGAAAGAAAAGTGCGTACGTGCCAACAAAATCGTAAAGGCCATGGACCCATGAGATTAATCTAAGCATAACCCTATATTGCATTGGGTTTAAGTATTTTTGTTGTAACTATGGAAGTTTTTTGAGTGTTATCTCACATTTGGTGTCGCCCTGAATAAAACAGGTCCCAACATGCATATATATATATATATATATATATATATATATATATATATATATATATATATATATATATATATATATATATATATATATATATATATATATATATATATATATATATATATATATATATATTTCTGTTCTCTCTGCCTCTACTTTAAATCGGAGATGGGAGAATTTGTTAAAATCACGAGTACTAAACCTTTCTGAAGTTTCATTTAAGTGCCAAAGACAGCAAAGATCGTAACTGACAGTCAGTTTGAACTAAAACATATTAAAAAAGCTTTAATAATTCAATAATGCATATTTAAAAAAAATTTGAGTAAAAAGTCTTTTATGAAAATTTTATTAAATAATTAAAATATGCAATATTTTCTGACTTGTGAGAAAGTTTTGACAAAACCTGAAATAAACTAACTTCTTTAATTAGCTAATTATATAGTTATTAATGAAGCTAAAGTTTAACTTTTAAAGCTAATTTAATATTCATTTGACTAACTTCCTTTCATTTTTAAATATCATCAAACCACATCTTTTCACTGGGAAAATATAAAATGAATAATCATCACTTTCTTCAACTTTAAAGTTGCTTAGAAATTAATAGTGCTATTTCTGTGATTGTATTCTTTCCTAAGATGGTAATTGATTACAATGTATACTGTCTTAAAGACAAAGTGTACCTCTTATCCAAGTTTCAAAAGAATGTTCAAAACTAGAATCTTAATAAATTAAAATAATGAATTCATTCCAAGTCTGCTTTCAGAACTATCTTTGATTAAATTATTCAGAGTACAATGAAAATCTTTCTAGTCACCTTTTATTCTTATAATTAACGTAGAAAAACATTCAGTTTTTCAGTTAAACATCTCATTAAAACCATTTTAACTATTACCAACCTTAAAACTATTGTTGCTATTTTTTTTATTCGCAGTGAACTTGAATTTAGATTGGACTTTTCTATTCTAAGATAAGATATTCTGAAATAAGACTGGTCTATTCTTACAAGAACAATAGTATCTGACTCCAAGAGCTAAAAGGGAAAATCAAAATTTAGTAATTAAACTCTGCAAAATGGCAAGTGATGTGTAAAAAATAACCGAACCTATCACGTATAAAAAACGGATCACTATGATAACTGATTTTTATACTTGATCGGAACTGATCACGTGTAAAAAACGGATCACTGATAATTGATTTTTATACTTAATCGGAACGGATCACGTATTAAAAACGGATCACTGATAACTGATTTTTATACTTGATCGGAATGGATCACGTATAAGAAACGGATTACGGATAACGGATTCTTATACTTAATCGGAACGGATCACGTATAAAAAAATTAGAAATATTCAAGTATGTGTCGCAGGAAGACTTCCCCTAAAACATTTCATGAGAAGTAACTTGATTACAATAATATAAGTAGCGCAAGGATATTGTTTACCAATAAAAGACGTGTCGAATTGCATTTAATAAGATGAAATGGAAAAATTTCTCAAATCCAAATGTACCGAAATAAAATCAAACTTCCCAAACAGATGTTTATGAAATAAAGTTTGACTCTTTCATATAAAGATAACATTCGCAGAAAGATAACATGACTTTAATTGTAAAAAAGATTTTTTTGCTCATCAAGATCTATAAAAAAGATAATTTTGTTCAGATTCTGAACTATTTACTGATATCATATTGAAGAATAGTTTTTTTTTAAGTTATGAAGTAAAGTTTGGTTAAATAATTATATACCAAATAAGATACCAAAGATTACAAACTGATTCATCTTTCATTTCTTAAACAGCTTTGCATACCGAATCTGAAAAATTGGTTTTCAACATCGTGAAAAATTAATCTATTATTCATAAAAAGATCTGGTGCTGATTCATTTAAAATATGCTTAAAAATGCGATAAATTAGCAGAAAACTTTGGCTTGGCACTAATTAACAGGTGAAAAAAGTACGCTATAAAAAAATACTGTAAGAAACATCGGCACTTTTTATTATAAAATCCATTTTTACAGGAACATGTAACGGAACCAAAAGAAAATCTAATATTCCATATTTTTTACGGTAATAATAATCGTAAAATCACTGAATCACTCTAATTAAATAAGTATTACTGTAAAAATTATGGTATAATATTTTACGGATGATGCATCCTAAGTGGCGGAACTCTATACCATTTATGATCCGGAATTTTTTAAAGCGTACTAAACTTTTATTTTTATTTCGGAATAACTTATACGAGATCTGTAAATAAAGAGCAGCGTGAATTTTAGGGTAATAATCGAAAAAATTTGACTATAGAATTTTTGTTACTATTTTTTATTTAAAGTGGCGTGAAAACTCTACATCGCTCAAAGAGAGAAAAAAAACTTAGTTTCTAATCTCTACAATGAAAGGAACGAAAGTTGAATTGCATTTCCTCAAAAGTACGAAGTATAACAGTATAAAGAACGTGTATTTTCAAGGAAAGCGAAGCAGAAACATCCTACTTCTTTACTTTATTTTCCTTCTAAGGAATTATCATAGGAATTTTAACTTTATTTAATGTTAGTAAAACACATTTACTTTTATTTCAAACCAATGGTCAAAATGGTTTCCCATTGTAAGCGGAGAAAAAAAAACTCTAGGAAAATCACCGTACTGTATGGTAATGAGCATACTGCATGGTACTATACAGTACGGTAATGACATTCATAATAAAAAAAATAAATAAAAAAAATAAATAAAAAGAACGTAATGTTGATTAATAGAACCGAAATATACAGGCACTTTAGCCATTCATTCGATATTTTTTCCACTTATATGGTAACGGCTGACCGAAAATTCTGGTTCTCATATTTATAATTCTTATTGTTGTTGAGGTATGCCTGTTTCAGGCAGAAGGGGTGCGAATGTTCTTGTTTTCCAGTGGCGCCATCTATGGCCAAGAATTCGACTTCTGCCACACCATACCTCGCATCGTTTATAGAGCGGACCCATTCATACATCCATTCATTCATCCACAGATCGTAATTTTGACCTGAATCAGAGAACGATCGTTCTCCAATCCAGTGCCCCCAGAGGTTTTAAATTGTTATGGGAACATGGAGGACTTTTGCGACTCGACTACCCGGGGAGTCTTCAGCTTTCGGGGTTCGAACTCACGAACTGTCGGACATGGGCCCAGCGTCCTACCGACCAGGTTATCCCGGACCTTATAATTCTTATTACCACACATTTAGTAAAAAATACGAAACTGAAAATAAATTTCACCGATTAAATGGTTCTTATGCCATGCTCTGAGATATCCCGATAAATACTACCACATTTACCAAATTTTATCTCATATAATAAGATTAATATATTACTGTAAATTTTACCATAATCGTTACTAGAAAGCTTCGACAAAAATTTCCGAGCTTTTTGATGTTTCCATATAGTCGTACCATATTTTGTTCGTTTTAATCATTCTCTTTTTCTTAGTGTATTTATATCGCAGTTTACAGAAAACGCCATAATACTGAAGACACTTGAGTCCCGAAAATCCTGAAAAATTTAGATTTAATTAATAAAAAAAGCAGTATGACCCCCCCCCCCTCCCCGGATATGTGCCTACCCTACAGAGTCCAGTTTTCTTATAATATCATTTCGAAAAACACTTTCAAATGAGTAAAAGTTTCTTTTTTTATTGTTTGTCTTTAAGTAAATATTGCGATACGTAAAAACAGTTACTATATGGAAATCGCTATTTAAAAGTAAGATATTAACGATTTGAATTTCTAACTGAAGATAAAATTTTTTATGGCTATCGAAATATTTTCCCAGCATCGTTGTTATTCTTTATTTACACACGACCAGATTCTACACCATAATTTTACATGGGAACAAATTTAAAAAATATTTCAACATATATAATTATAAATTTTACGCATTTATCCACTTATAAACGCACATGATATCAAAAACTAATAGCCTAATTTTTCCAAAAAAACTATGCGAGAAAAAATATACTTTAAAAAAATAATAACTTCATATTGAAAAGGATTTCTAAATACCTATCTTTTAATCTCAAGTAAAATTCATTGCCTTTGAAAGTACTTTTTTTCCCTTATTTTTTGCTTGTTTGCTAAACCTCCCACACATATTACCATTCAAAAAACGGCAATATAAGTGACTTTAATTTTAAGAGACCAGTTTCCAAATGTACATAAAATCGAAGACAAACATTTCTTAAAGAAAGGAATTTTTTAAAATTAATTTCCTCGTTATTTTCGTTTGAAAAGTCACTTATAGTTATATGAAATATCACAAATCTGCTTTTTTTTCCATGTAAAAAAAGAATTTCGAATTAAAATTTTACGATAATGGATTCAAAAATAAATATTTTTCAGTATATTATTAAAAAATAGCAAATTATATTCAAATGTAAAGTACATAAATATTTTGATGACAATCTTTCTTTTCAGATTTGTTTAAAAGAATTTACAAAATAGTGATTCCTCCAAAAAATTTTAGTTGAATATTCTGAACAGATTTTGTTTGCAATTAAAAATTAACCACTGTAGTATGCAAGAAAAGATTGTATATTTATTACGAACCGCATTCAAATATGTCAAAGATGTTATTTTTTGAAATCTTAATATTTTAAGAAATCTGATGTGGTAAAAATTATGTATTAAAATCATATTTGATGTTACTCAGTAAGATACATTTCAATAATTGATAAATTTTACATGAGATATATTTGATTGAATATGTATACTGCAAGTAATTTTAGTGTATCTCGACTCCAAAAATGGTAGCAACTATTTTACACCAAGGGGTGTTGTAAAACGCCTGTTGTAAAACGTTCTCTACACTAATTTCTTTTACTCTACTTGGTGTAAAGTAGCCGATACCATTTTTGTTCTTCAATAACATTAAAATTTGTTAATTAGATAATATATTTATAAGAGTCAGTAAAATTATTTTTGCAATACGATATATTAAGTAAGAATCATTAATTTAGAATGCATATATCTACAAATTCTTAAAGAAATTAAACATCTACGTATCACAGAGGGAATCTTAAGATGAATTCTAACTATCCTTTACAGGACGGAAGCGTAAAAAATATATACATAATAAAATCAAGTTTATACAGTTCTCAGGAATTAAAAAAATTAAAATATAATTATCTTTAATAAACAACTAAAAACATACATACATATTAAGCCAATAATTTTCATTTATGTTGATGAATTTCAGCGTTGAAAATCACAACTCTTGCCAGTTAATTTTAGACCGTAAACAAACTACTCGCGATATTCTATTTGGAATTTCTTACAAAGATCACCAAGTGCTAACCTTGGTGTTTTCAGAAGTAAAAACATTTCTCGCATGGTATAAAAATGTGTAAGTTTGGTATAGCATTACTAATTTTAAGTGTTTTTACATCACACCCTTTAGATTGTATATGAAAGCTCGATTTGGAGTTAACCAGCAGTAAAGTGTTCCTTCATGCAATTTTTTGGATCGACCAATATCATATCATATATTTCATTATAGTTTTCGCAGTGCACAAACTATTATTTTAAAGTTGGCTTGCACTTTACACTAACTCTTCTTAACTTACATGATAAACATATAATTGGGAGGAAATAAGAATAACACATTAAATTTATAACAAACTCACAATTTATTTATTCTTAAAATTGCAAAAGTTTGCCTATAAAAATATGAGAAAAAAATTCAAACAAAAAAATTACAAAACTCATCCAAATCTAAGAAAAGAGAAATTTGATTTCTATTCATTAATTATGAAGAAATAAAAGTACTCTCAAAACATTTTTTTAAGATAAAAGCAAAGCAGACATCTTTCCAGTTATAATCCGTGCACACTTAAATGAAAATCAATTTTCAAAATTATTAACAAGGCTCAGATTTCTTAAAAATAAAAATAAATGTATAAATATTTCTCAATTTTTAAATCTTTTAAGCAGCAATGTACTACATTATTATTCTAGGGGAAAAAATTTGCATAACGGTTACTGAGCCTTCATTTGCTTGAAAGGCAATTATTGAACTATATGAAATAAAGCATAAATTATTAAAAAACTACTGAGTGCATTATTCAACAAGTAAACGTCACTACAGATATTCGAATTTAGGTTATGTCATGTTCGATATGCCTGCCATTATTGGCTATGTAACCCGCTGGCGTGTCGAAAAATCTATGATATCGAAGACCTCCTAAATGGCACTTTTCGGCTCAGCAATGGTTGTATGGTTATTTTGTACGCATTGCCTTTAATATAGTTCCCCAAAAATGAATCACATGTGTTCAGATCCGGAGAATATGGGAATCAAGTGGCCTAAGGTCCCATTCCAGTGCACAGTGGGTCAGCATCCAAGGTTTCGCGGCCAAAATTAGTATTTCGATAAAATTTGTTTCAAAATTTGGGGTTGTTTATTTAGGGGCTTTTATGTGCTGGTCAATTGAATTCATATTAGTTGAAATTTTGAAATACACTTAAGATACCCAAAAAAACAAAATGTCGGCTGAAATATGGCAAGCAAAAATAAAAATAATAATATAGTACGTAAGTAATTAAATATAACAATGAAAATATGATAATTTTCGTAATTTTATGTTAAATATGAAAAGCAAATTATATTTCCGAAGTAATATCACAAAATAACGCGAAATAGTTACAAAATAAAGCGAAAACACGAAAAAAATCGTTATTTTTGTTTTTCGGTATATTTAGTCCACCTTTACAATACGGGCAAAATGGGGCAGTTTTTTTCGAAAGAAGAAACATCAAAGAAAACAGCAAAAAAAAGTTTAGCTAATTACCTCGTGGAACTTTTTGGAGCTAAGTTTCGAAAGTTATTCAAACATTGTAAAATGTCAAATAATAATACATAAACTTTAAGTTTGTCAAAAGTATTAACTAATCCAACAAATTGAAAAATTGTACTATAATTTCAGACTAATTACTCTGATAAAAGTGTAACAGTAAGGGGAAATTCCTAATTTCCGAAAATAAAAATCTAAAAGTTACATTTAAAAAAAATTTTTTAACATATTTTTCAATACATTGTACTCTCGTCGGTCCAAAAAGTAAATTATAATGTTTGGAATGATTATGAATACTAAATTTGGGTTATATTAAAGCAGCCTACACATATTTTAGTTGAAAATTTAATTTTTGACTTTTGGCCAAAGATCATGGTCTTCTGGCCCACAGTGGCTTCAGTCATGCGGTGAACCAGAATGCGGTCCCCAAAGTGCTCCTCCAGGACATCAAACACTCTCTAGAACCGATGAGGTCGAGCTCCGTCTTGCATGAACATCTTATTGAAATCGGGGGCACTTTGGATAATATGGATTAAATCATTTTCAACAAATACAACAATAGTGTTGGCGATATACAACTGTTACTCCATGGCCACAGGGCTTAATGGCTGATGGGTTTGAATTTTCATGGGAACAACAACTTGCAGAACAAATTCTTCAACAACAATTTGTCGCAGGGTCTCCCGTTTGACTCCCACCTTTTGTGCATCACATCTGGTCGATTTCTTTGTACTGGTTTGAAACACAGTCTCCTCGATGTTTGCACACCTGTTTGTCAACCGACATTGCAGTTTACATTCACTTCAGACGTTGCAGATCAGCTCACTCAAACTTGCGAACCAAATTCTTGAATGTTAGCACACTTAGACCGGTTGCCTTCGGTTTCGATTTAGCCACAAACTTCATTTGAGCAGCAAGCGAGCTGTTATTGCTCGTATAGGCCTTCACAAGTGATATACACTCCGACACGTTGTATCGTAAATTTTCACTTGAAAATAGCCGACAAGAGCAAGTTACTTGCTCATACTAATTTCTATCACGCTCTGTGGCCAGCCTCGAAGGTTCAACTTCATTACGCAAGCCGTTGAGAAATTATGACTGTTTTATTTCATATAGTTCAATAATTTTCACCCTATATTGAGCAAAAAGAACATTTTCTATAGTATGTGAAAAATATAAAAAAAGCAAAAGAAATATCTTACGCACAAATATAACATGTATTAAAAATTTTAATAATTTTCAAAACGCTGTTATATAGTTCATAAAGTTGGTTGTAAAAAAAAGTACTTTTAAATTTTATCTTCAACAGAAAAAAAATCTCCATGGATTTAAATTACACATCAAAACCTAACACCAAAGTATCAATAACATCAAAAAAGCGTACATGTGAAAATAAAAATTTTTGCAGAAAAAGCCACTGTTTCTTTTCCAAAAAAATCCTCAAATCCTTATAACTAATGCAGATGAGTTTTTATCCAATGTATTTAGAATTATTTGAAAATTTAATCTAAGCAATAAATTATTTTTCGATACTTTAGTCAATATTTGGTTGATGTAACACTTTAAAATTAAACTACAAAATCTAATAATTAATTTTGATATAGTGAAAAATTACTTAAGAGTTTAACCATAAGATACATTTAATCAATTTTTCTGTATAAAAGGAATCATGCCATTTGAAGCATTAACATAAACTTCATTAAAATAATTAAAAAAATATTACCCCAAATTTTGGTCATATTTAGTCTAAATTCGCATTTGGTCTGAATTTATAAAACAAAGCAAGACAAATAATGTTTAAATTTGTTTTATTTCACGAACAAATGCTTTGCGAAAGTACAAATGTCTTGCTAATTTTATATTATAATATTCAATAACGAAAAATAAGCAATACCCAAAACATTAATATTCTTAAATATAATTTCTTTAACTATGTAAATTAGGACCCTAGAGCAAAATCTGTAAAAACGAATATTGAAAAAAAAGATCTATAACACTTATTCTACTATTAGCTGTTATTTGATAACTGTCACATTTAATTGAATAAGTATATCTATTTCTATATTTTACTCTCATTTTTAGTGCATTTGCAAATTAACACTTGAGACACATTTAATAATAACCTTTAAATCTTGGGACAGCCCCGGTATATGGCATTGTTGAAAATTATGTAATAATAGTATTTGAAGAAAAGCATAACAGACGGTTAAACGAAGTGGTTGTTTAATGAAAAATATTTAAAATTGGCAGGAAATTAGTTATGGTGAAGAACTACCATAAATGACGTCACTATTGGTGATCTCAGCGGCTTTATTTTTTGGCGGCTATAGATCATGTAGGCCGACCAGCTGATCAATGCAAGCGGCTAGTCATATATAAACCCTTTTTTTTTAGAAAAAATCGTAGAATCAAATTGTAAGCGTACTTTACCTAAATATATTTAAAATTTGGAATATTAGTACTTAAGTTATATAAATCTTCTTAATCATAAATTGGAATGAAAATTTTCTCGGGGATACAAATAATAAGAGATTATATGGATTTAGTGAAACTCTAATGTTAGTGAGTAAAGATTTTTGGAATAAACTCAATTACTTGAAAAGAATTTTTAGACCTCTTATAAAATCAAATATGCTCTTACGTAATATTGAAACAGGAAGTTATAAAAATGCAATTAAATATTCCTCATTTCAACGCGTTAAGTGCATTGACATTAATAATGAAACACTTCATTATCGCCCAAGTTTCCGCGAACAGCAGAGGAATTTTCAATCGTGTTAGAATTTCGACGCAGTGCATAAACACGATATTTTATTTTAATTTAAAAGTCAAATAAGATACTTTGAAGAAATTTAAAAAGACAACCTCGGGACTTTTTTTTTCTTCAATCTTTTTATCTCACTTTAAAGACTACTTTTAATAACGAATCCAGCTTAAAGTAACTAAATACTTCCAAGAAATGTTATAAATACTTTAAAAATTAATGAAAGTTTTTCCTTAAATTCTACCTTGCTAATATTTTTACTCATTTGCAATTTTAATTCGTGCTAAGTTGTATTAAATTAGGTTAGAAATAAGCACGTGTTTTCTTTTTACGAATGATACTATCATGCTTAAAAGTAAAATAAAGATTAAAGGCTTTTACATTATTTTATTTATTTGAAACAAAATCTAATTTAAACTTCTGAACTACCATGAATTTAAGAGAGTTGAATATGAATAGTTTACATTTATAAATTTATTTTTCTGTTATAATGGTCGTAGTAACATAACTTTAGGGGAGAGTGGGGTCAATTGTAACTGGGTACGATTGTAACAGAGCAAAAATTTCGAGTGTCGGGTTCTAGATTTGGTTCCTAGTTGGCGCATAAGGTGTATTTAATAAATCTACATGCACATCCCTGCTGGCAACCATTTTTATGTACTTTTAAAAGAGTTACATCACAAAAGATATTTTCACGTTTCGTAAGCACTTTTTTTGGTATTAGAATATTATATTGTAACAAAGTAATTTTGTTTAAATAAAGAAAAAATATTAACCGAATATGTAAGTGGACACCTTAATTAACATTTAAAAAAAGATTAGTTTTGTTAATTAACTAGCATTGTTTTTAACAAATGAAGCTGAAATGACGTCATTGGGACGATTGTAACAATAAGTAAAGGGACGATTGTAACAGCTGAAATTAATAATCTTATGTTTACAAACCATGACTTAATTCTTTAAGAACCACCAATAGTTTCCTATATCATTTATATTATGTTGCATGTGCATTATTTTATTTGTCACCTTTCACAGCATAAATTAAAATTTTTAACCCCTTAAAGTCAAAAGTTTAACCCTTTAGGTTTCTGCTCATTATTATCTTTACTCCTAAAATATCACTACTATTTTGATCAATAAAAAACATATCACAACCATGATAATATGTATAATTAACTATGTTTAAGTTGGGTTCATAAACTGTTAAAATTGACCCCGTAAGTGGAGACAATTGTAACAAGTGCACGACTGTCAAAAATTGTTAATAAGTAATATAATAACATTTAAAATAAGGTATATATTTTTTTTTCTAGTAGAGGATAGTCTACTTTACTCGTCGGTCAATTAATACTAATAATATATTGGATTTTTTGTTAGTTAAAAATAGTTAAGTAAAAAATGTTACAATTGACCCCACTCTCCCCTACTATTTACGTTATAATTCAAGACTCATTACTCCAATCCTTTAAAAACGAATGATTTCAATAAATTCCATTAACTTAAGCTTTGGGGAGACATTTCCTCATACCCGTGCAGTTTGTCTTGAACTCAATTATGAATCACTTCATTCCGTAAAGTAAACATGAAGCTTTTGCAGATAAAATATATTAACTAGTTCCTTTGTAAGAGAAAAATGTTTGACCACTTTATAATTAGTTTCATGATTTCTAGTAGATTTTGAAAGTTTCATGCGAGACTTTTTACTTTAAATCATGAACTTAAAAATAATGAGATAAATCTATTTTAAGACATAGAAATTCATTCTTCCACAAAGGGCCATAAAAGCTCAAGATACAAATGAAAAAATTATTTTCTGAAGTTAATAGGTGATAATTGTAGGAAATACACGCATTAAGAAAATCACAAAAATTCCCTGTAGTCGAAATGGCGCAATATTTTTGAGCAAATCAAAATCTCTAAATTTTACTGTTTGAATGACTTTTGATTAAATTAAGTATATTTTTGCAACCAATTGTATATATATACACTGGTTATCATAAATTAAGGAAAAATCACAAAAATAGCGATAACTCTTTCAAAAGTAAGCCAAACCGTGCAAAATTTGCATATGTTGTCCACTAAGAGTAGCTGAGTAAAATTGCAATATGCAAATTAGTGGCGCTGCACTCGGCTTACGTCATCTGCCTGGAGCATAAAAGTCCAAGTTTGAGAGAAAGCACACAAATTTTACTGTGATTGCGACATTGAAAATCTGAGATAGCCAATTCGTAATAATGACCTCTAGGCATCATTTGCCTGAAGAACTACGATGGAGAGCCATCGGGAGACTAGAGGCAGGGCAGAGTCAATCAGAAGTGGCCAGATGGCTAAATGTGAGTCCATCTGTGGTTCATAGACTTTGGAGGCAATTTCAAACCACAGATTCGGCATCTAGGAGGTTCAGTCAAGGACGGCCAACTGTTACGACCAGTGCCGATGACCGATATTTGACATTAAGTGCACGCAGGAATAGAACCGCTACTCCGACGCATCTTAGATCCTCTCTTGCTGCAGCCACCGGAAGGTTGGTGTCAACGTCAACTGTGCGCAGAAGGCTCCACGAAGGTGGTCTGTATGCGAGACGACCAGCCATTTGCGTGCCGCTCACATCACGCCATAGGAGAGACCGTTTGCAGTGGGCCCGACAACATGTCCACTGGACGTCAGATCAATGGAGGCCTGTTCTCTTTACGGATGAGTCCAGGTTTAGTCTAGAAAGTGACAGTAGACGTTATTTGATATGGAGAGAACCTGGGACCCGTTATCATCCATCAAACATCCGTGAAAGAGATGCATACGGAAGAGGCAGTGTCTGTGTTTGGGGAGGCATATCCTTAGGAGGGCGCACATACCTCCATGTCTTTCCAAGGGGAACCGTGAATGCTCAGGTTTATCGAGACAACATCCTTGATGCTTATGTGCGCCCATATGCCGGGGCAATTGGTGATTGCTTCCTGTTACAGGACGATAATGCAAGACCACACAGAGCTCGCATTGTTGATGATTATCTTCAACAGGAAACAATTACTCGCATGGAGTGGCCAGCTCGATCCCCGGACTTGAATCCTATCGAGCACGTTTGGGATGCTCTAGGGAGGCGTGTATCTGCCATCAATCCGCCCCCTCAGACCCTTGCCACGCTTGCAACTGCTTTACAAGAGCAATGGCTCTCACTTCCTATTGAACTGATAGACCGCATAATTGAAAGCATCACACATCGCTGTTTGTGCTGTATTGCTTCTAGAGGCAATCATATTCCATATTAAAGGTACTTTTTCTATTGCAAACCGATACTTCCAATTTGTTTATTTTATACATGTGCTAATTTCTATACTACTATTAATGTCTGATAATTTCTTTTTATGTTGTTTAATACCTTACTATGTGTTGTATATTGTGGGTAAGTTTCATAAAATTCCATGTGTAATTTCTTGAGTTATCGCGATTTTTGTGAATTTTCCTTAATTTATGATAACCAGTGTACATACATACATATATATATATACATATATATATATATATATATATATATATATATATATATATATATATATATATATATATATATATATATATATATATATATATATATATATATACCGTAAACCGGGTCGAGTCTACCCATTTTAGTTTTATTTAATTTTCACTATTTTAAATTGCAAATAAAAAAAATTTTACCGACGGAGGACTTAGTTCAGACTCTAAAGAAGATGGCGCTGTAGTAGTTCGATCCGTTTTTATTTATTTGGTGTCCTTTTAACCGACCTGTTCAAACGTCTTTTGAGAGATTTGTATTGAAAATCAGCAAACTTTTAGTTGGTGCTCCGTAAGTATATTATTATTATTGCTATTTTCACTTTGGTTAAGTGATAAACTTATCTAAGACTAAGATTACATTAATTTTATATGAAAAAAAAACAAAAAGAATGTAAATTTTGCTGTTGTAAACAAAAAGCCAGAATTCGCGGGGCGAGTCTACCCATTCGTATTTAGTTTTAATAAAGCATAATAATATAGTTTAGAACTTTGTTTATATTAAAATTAAGTCATTTTAAATGAATTTGAGTATATTATTTTAATTCTGAATTGATAAATTTATCATTAATAAGAAAATTTATAGGTTAAATATAAATGTAAAATATGTTTATATTACCTATTTTTTCAATTTTTATATTACAAAATTAACTTTTTTTTTTATTTAATGCAAGTTAAATAAATTATTATTTATTATTACAGATGGTTCGTAATTATATTCGCAAAGCAAATGGATTTAAATGTTACAAAAAAATGCCATGATTCTGTTAATAATCTTTAATTATTATTATTTATTAATTATTTAATTGTAAATTTATATTAATTTTAATTTATTTTGATCAACAATAATCAGAAAAATTTTTTATTTTATAATGTTAATGATTATAAAAACAAAACTGTGATCAAAATGTGATAATCGATCAAATACTCAATTTGTGTTATTTTCTGAATAAAAAAATGGAATATATAATAAAGCTATGAATTTTACTTCATAAATATCCTATATAATAACTAAAATAACAATTTAATAGTAAAATTTGATTATTTACAATGTTAGCATTCATTTTAGTAGAATGGGTAGACTCGCCCCATACGAGAGATTTGTCGGCAGTTCTATAAAAATATACAGTAACAGCGTAACTGCTAATATTTTCTAAAATCAATTTCACAGCTTTAAAGAGGGATAAATAGCGATTCCGAAACACCTATCAAAAGCCTTTTTTCTTTAATATTTACAAAAGTTTGACCACTTGAAAGTTGACAAACTGAAAAAATGGGTAGACTCGCCCCGGTTTACGGTATTCCCCTTTCTAAACTGAAAGATGCCCTTTTGAATTATTTCTATGATTTTAAAAATATCCTTTGTTGCGATTTTGATTATTGGGAAATTCTGATCAATTTTTGTCTTTTTAGTAATTATCTTTACAATGGAAAGGATATTTTACTTCAAATTAATGGAATACCACAAGGATCTAATTATTCATCTCTCTTAGCTAACTTATTTTTGCATTATTATGAAAAAAATTTTACTCTTAGTATTAAATTTGTTTTTAGATATATTGATGACTTAATTATCTTTAATTTCCAAGACTTTACTATTTTATTGAGTGATATATACCCTGATGAATTAATCTTACTTCGTAATCATCATTAATTTCATTTTTTTGGATTTGGGTATTATGAAAGTTGAAAATATCTGCTTTGTTGATTTATACGATAAAAGAAATGATTTTAATTTTAATATTAATAAACTAGTTACTTGGAATTCTAATGTTTCTAGGAGCATCTATTTTAATACCACTTTTAATGAAATGAACAGAATTAAAAGAATATGTAGTAATATTTATTTATCCGAAAAACAAATCGATAAACTATTTCAAAATTTGATAAAAAAAACAATGAATACCCAACTAAAATAATAAAATTTTGTATAAAATCACTGAATTAATCGTATATTTTTGTGGATATATTTAATAAACATTTTTTTTGGTTGTTAATTTTTATAATTTTCCCATGTGCAAATCCATTTCAGGTAAATCCATTGCCAAAATTATTTACTAAATAATTTCTCAGTTAATTTGTATAATTTTTCCATGTGCAAATCCGTGGGTAAAATTGATTGCTAAAAATTTCTTTATTAATTTATACAATTTTTCCATGTGCAAATCCATTTCGGGCAAATCCGTGGATAAAATTATCTACTAAAAGTTTTTCTTTGTTAATTTTTCCATGTGCAAATCCATTTCGGGCAAATCCGTGTTAAAATTATCTATTGAAAATTTTTTCTTTGATAATTTAAATAATTTTTCTATGTGCTAATCCATATTGTGTAAATCCGCGACTAAAATTATTTGCAAAACAGGCAATTTATGTTTCTCTTTTCTTTTTCATATTTTTTCTTAAATAAACATCTATCTTTTAAAACTATTTATGATCAATTTTTAAAATTATCCAGTATAATATTACCTTGCGCACATCCATTTCGGGCCCATCCTTGGTAACTAACAAATCAAAGCTCAGAATAACAAATCACTTCAGCAGTGCAGTAAGAACGACATTTTAAAACCCTCTTGTTACACTCAATTTGCGCTTTTGTTTTCATCTTTTGTTTTCATATTTTGTAATCTGGCAATCTTTCTGCGAAAACATTTTTAAATCATTCTTGAAAAATTTTCGGTCCTTGTAAGTTGATCTGATTTTGCTACTCGCTTTATAGTTCCTTTTAAATGTTTTTTATTTTATTTCTGTTTTTACATGCTATTTTTACTTTTTGTGATCTATTTTATTTGTTGTTATTTTTATAAAAAAATTTTTTGAGTGCTCCTCACACTATTGTATTAATATATTTTGCATTGGCTTTATTGATACAATATCAGAAAGCACTCTGTTTTGCGGATATAATCGTGTGGGCTGAAGAAAAGATTATATCTTTTTTTCCGGTTTTTTTAATAAAATTTCATTCTTTTTTCATATATATATATGCATATATATATATATATATATATATATATGCATATATATATATATATATATATATATATATGCATATATATATATATATATATATATATATATATATATATATATATATATATATATATATATATATATATATATATATATATATATATATTTCCGCTTTTAATTATCAATTAGGCTTTAATACTACCAAATAGATCAAATAAATGTTATCCACACTTAAAATTTTAGTGCAGATTTTTCCTTTATTCTATAATTTTTCTCTGCCGGCCGGCCTGTGTAGGGGGAGGGGAACCGTCCTTGCATCAGAATGATCCTGGGTTCGAATCCCGGGTAAGGTATGGATGTTTCTTTCTCTCTATCTGTGTTCAATGTCCTTTTTCCTTTGTGTGTGAATGTGACCCGCCCTATAAACGGGTTGTGGTAGTGTGACGTGGGCGACACAGGTGCCGACTGGGTAACGAAAAGAGAATTAGCAGTTCTGGCACTTTCTGTGACTAATGGACAATAGTTCCAAGTGCCCGCCATTAAAAATATAATAATAATAATTTTTCTCTCATTTAATTCTAAATTTTTTTCCTTTTTTAATTAAACTGTGGATTAATTATTTATAGCAATTATTTTATAATCATTAAAAAATAATGTCAGTTAAAGTCTTATTTTTATTGTTATTTATTTTTTACAAATTACTTACTTAAAAGAGTGAAAATATACTTCATGAACTTAAGCCTAATTGTTTGGTCGATTCTATTAACTTAAGAAAAACTCAAATTGCCTTTGGGAAAAAGCCTCAATATTGCCTCAATATTCTAATTGCTTCAATATTCTAATCAAGAAAATTGACGTTGTCCAAAATTTTAGATAACAATCTCACACAATGTTTTAGTTTTATCTGAACTCTACTGTAAACCTGAATCTTTAGAAGATTTAAAACAATATTAGTTTTAGGATAATTTTTACAGGTTTAACATTTAATTAAGGTATAAATTTTTCATGAATCTTTTTTAATAAATTTTAAACTTCCGCTAACAGATATTAGCATCAACAAAATTTATAATTCGTTGGCATAAACTTACTTTTAAGCGATTAAATTAATAATAAATTGAAAACTTACCGAATTAAATCGTTAAAATTTGATTCATGGAGAGAGAGATTGATATTACTTCAAAATTGTTTTCTTCTTAATTTATATAAAGGAAACACTTGATAAAAATATTTTTGTTCAAATAGTTAAGATAAAAATCTCCATATGGGATTTCTTTTCCTTTTTTTTAAACTTTTTTTAATAATCCAGCTTCAACTTTTGCTAAAACCATTTTTTATTTTTTCTTATTCACACATTTTACGCAAACGGAATGACTCTTGCGGAAAATAAAATCCTTTTCCTGTTTAAGTGTAACACATAACACTGCAAAATAACACATAACACTGTTCATCACTAGCTATTTTTCCCGCAGTAGGCTTGCAGAACATTATGCTTAAGTATACTGATATGGAATACAATGTTTTATATCATTTTTAAGAGTTTATCTTTAAATGGCAAAATACTGAATTTGAACCAAATCGGTAAAATAATTCTCAATAAATAAAATTTTATGCATGAGGTTTTTTTTTAAAACTTAGATAATACAGCAACTATTTGACCAATAGCATTCAAATTTCATACATTGTAGTATAAAATTATATTGTTTAAAAAGATGTAAAAAGTTGTAGATCTAACTATTCAAAATGTCTTCTCCCATTATTAAATAAAATTTTAATCTAATCAATAATGATGAAAAAAAATTTTTTGCATAAAATTATCTTTGGACAAACGAATTTTATAATTGTGTGTAAAATAAAAAATTCTCGAGATATAGCGAAATACACAAAAAGTAACTTTAACATTAAGAGGTCCAGATTTTTGGTAGCCCTCCAAAACAAACTACGAAGACCATACTTCCCAGATAGCGGATACCCCCAATATTTTGAGGATCAGGAATCAGGAAAAAAAAACACGCATTTTTATTCAAAAAATATTCGTTCCTGTTCCTGATTTCATAACTCAAAATATCATCTGCACTAGTTTATTATCATATTTGAAATCAGGTGAGAGAAAGAGAGTAACATTGCTGTATATGGAACCACATAATGATTGAGTCCTGATACGTAAAAATCCGATCATTATATCAAAAGTTATTCAGTGTGTATCGTATTTAATTTACGCACTGTAAGTCTATTTCTGTAATTATGATGTCCATTCTCGTTTTAAGCAAATTTATTTAAAGCTGCCCAAAAGAATTTTTTTCTCACTTTTCTTTATTCCAATGGACCCTCGCACATTTTATATGGAAATTGGGTTCCAGTCAATTTGGTTAAAATTTCGACAAATTGGGGTCAAAAACATTTTGATCAGAAATCCTTTTGGGACAATTAGCATATTTTGAGTTACAAGAGTGTCATCTTCCATGTCATGTATTTTAAGAGTCATTTCTGTATATTGTGATCAGACAAATGGCCAATTTTCAAAACTCCTGATCTCAAAATCTGTTATTTTTTTAAAATTGACCATGAGAACTTTTTATCAAGATGGTTTCACCAGCAAAATATCAAAATTTCATCAAAATCAACTAAGACCAGATTCCATAAAAAATCTACGTGATCCTTCATAAACTATGATGAATATGAAATTGTAAGAATATTTACAATATAACTCGCTTAAAACCACCAATAGGATGCTAGGAAAGAAGCACATATTCTTTTGAAGCTACTAACCTGAACTACCGTAGTATTAATTTTTTTACTAAGAATGAAGATGATAAAATGAGTTGTTATAAAATTATATGACTTATTGTTTACTAAAGTTTGAATTATTCGAAATTCTTTTTTTTTAATTATTTTCTTTTACGCATAAATTATTTATACGAAATGTAATAATAATAGGTTTACTTGAATTACTGATAAATCATTACCAAAGAAGAAAATATACTTGCCAATATTTTTTTTTTACAAAAGTATTTATTTTCGCTGAAAATATTGTAAATCAAAATCAGCTTCAAAATAAAATTAGTAAATGTTAGCTTTTTGGATAGTGAACGAAAAGTAATTTTTTTTTAAAAAATCAATCGTTAATAGTATTGCGAAACTGCTTTGATTCGGAATACTGAATTCAAGGTTATTATTTTAAATCAAGAGAAATTCGATTTTTAGACAAGTTTTTGAGAAATTGAGTCCGGTAATAATTACGGGAAATTCAGAAACTGTTGATCGAATGTTGGGAAGATTAAATATTGCTCTAAATACAAGTGAGGCATTGTTTTTTTTTTTTTTTTTTTTTTTGCACAGAAACAATTAAAACCAATTAGACGATAGACACAATTGTTTAGAAGTTGTTTTTATGCGAAAACCTGTTTTGCGAAACTTCTTTTATTCGGAAACAACTTGTTTCTGATGTATATTTATTTACGTAAAATCAATCAAAACCAATTAGACAACAGATCTAATTGTTTCGAAGTTGTTTTTACGTGGAAACGGTAAAAATGCTGATTTATGCACGTTTACGATTCAGAAATTGCTGCATCAACGTACGCGAACAAATTTGACTCTTTTGTAATATTTCTTTCATACTCAATTTCAAAAGCTTGATTTGATTGATGCGAATAATAGATAAGATAAACGGGGACATTTTTCGCAAATTATCCTCTCAAAACCCTCAAGGTGTTATTAGTCTATTTTACCACAAACAATTTATCCATGAGTACTAAGCATATTTCAACAGCAAAAATTTAATAAAATCTTGCTTCATAGAAAATGCTGTCAAAATTTTAACTAAAGTACATCCACAATTCCTTCAGCGTGTAATAACTAAAGCAGAATATTAACTAACAAACTAAACTTTGAAAACGTACATAGAAATATATTGAAAATAGCAATACTCAATTCTCTTAGCAAAGGCGCAACAAGTTTGTAATTTTTACCAACGTTAAACAGACGACTCAATTCTGAGTTTACGACTATCAATGTTCAACCCCATATCCTTGTAATTTTGAACTCACCCCAAAGAATAAGTTGATTCCTGAATTCATTATTGGGACTAATTAGCCTTACCCGTAATTCCGTTACATGGATAGAAAAACATGAAAACCTTTCACGGACCGCCCGACGGCAACAGAATTCTAAACCACGATTCATTTACTACTGAGGATATTTTGCGTCAGAACTGTGCTTGGTGAGAGACGGGAACAGAATTCGTATCAACCGCGTACCGCTGGAATTCTAACAATAGGGGGTGAATGCTCTAACCCCTGAGCCACCACTCTGCTCTGAAACTTATCATCAACATCAAATAAAAATGGCAGAAACAATAAAGTTCATGGTTTATGGGAATGATATGAATATTAATATAAGAGACCTTATATGAAGAGTGATAGTCACTAATTTAATTTTGTTTAAATAAACACTTATATAGAAGTTGCAGAAAATAAACTCCATTTATTGAGTAAGCTTTGTAGAATACTATTTACCATAATTTTTATTAGCAAATTTGTGCAAAATATTCAGAACACTCCAGTAATATCCTGTTGAGACTGTCAATACAGAATTCTTAAAGCTTTAGGTCTAATGAGTATATAAAGGAGAATGTCATAAGCTGATGGTGCTCATTGTGCATCGCAGTGTGATTCAATGGGTGTGACAAGTATCAATAGAAGATTCTGTTTCTAGAGGATCCAGGTTGGCCACTAATTACAATATCCTTGAGAGACAATTTCCCAATATTCTGACCAGAAGGAGGAGGTGCTCTTCTGTGTATTATTTGAAGATAATTTTGTCTCGGCAGAAGCTAGAATCTTCTCTTCTACTGTGCGAAGATATCTGCTGCATATGAGGGTCTCGAGGCAAGACAACCAGTGATGAAGATTAGTAAGATACTCTTACAAAATGGTAGAGTCATAGTTTGGACACGGATCTAAGTCAAACTGATCTGCAATAGTGGGAAGCATAGATGAATTAAGTCAGCAAATTAGTATTTAAGTTAACTATGTTTATTTAGCTGATAGTTATGCGTTTAAAACGAATTTTTATAAAACTAAGTAATTTTAAATCATCGGTAAATGAAATAATAAAATAATACAAATTAATGGAGAAATATGAGGTAAGAGAAAAGTAAAACATCTCCATACTAGTCTTGATGCAGGCTTAAATTTTAATGAAAGGTGTTATTTGAAATTTAGAAAAAAAATAGAATGTGTAAAATTAATATAGAAATGGTATTAATTCGTTAAGGAGAAAAGTGAAATATCGTCTTGTTATTAGTGACACCAATGATGATTAATTATTCTGGGTAAAATGTATTATTTCATTTTATTTTAATTTATTACAGTTGTTGAGTAGTCGAACTTTTTAATTTTACGACTACTAATGTTCAATTCCGTAGCCTTGCAATTTTGAATCTTATCCAGAATACAAGAGAACTCCTGGATCAATCATTGGGATAAAATAGCCATCAGGGAGGACATTTTTGGTGGAATTTAACCACATTTGCGTTAGATAAAGAGGGGAATCCCAAGAAACTCCCTTGGTCAGCGTGACAGCAAGGGTACTCTAGCCAACGAAGCGTCTACCACAGAGGATCTTTTACGTCTGCACTGTGATCAGAGTGAGCCGGGTGTAGAATTTGTATTGACCAGCCACAGCTGAGATTCGAAACCGGGTAACCTCATTGGGAGTCAAAAGTTCTATCACCTGAGGTACCATGGCTCTAATTTGAAATTCAAAAAAGGAATAAATAAATACTATTTATACTAAAATCCAATGTAGTACAAATTCATTTAAGAGAAGTATTACAATAATTTACAATTATTATATTTGGTGACTATTTAAACTAAATCAATATTGTGTAGTTTTAAGATAGATACAGTGAAATAGGTTTTTATGAGCCCCTGAAAGGGAAAGAAAATCGCTTGATTGTGGGAACTTTTAACTATAATGAGTTGACATCTGGCAACAGTATCATGCCAATTGATACTGAATACAGTGAATGCTTTGCTTGAATGGGATGATCAACTAAAAGCGTGATTTCTTTAATTTAAAAACGTCAAGTTACCGGCAAAGTCAAAACATAATAATAAATTTTAAAAAATTGGAATTAATTTTGTTGTATATGACTTTGACAGATTTTTGCTTGATTTTATAGTGACTTCAATAAAGATCAATTTGAAGATCCACTTCAATATTGATTTAAGAACTTTTTGCACTTCGTACGAGTAATGAATATTTAGCTGGTTTATTTATAAGATAATGTTAGTGACCTTCACCTTATAACTATATTTTTTATCAAAATCGAGATTTTTTAGAGGTTCAATACACTTTTTATTGTATATTTGATTAATTAGAAAAGAACAAATAAAGTCAACGTGGTTATCTTGAGAGCATAGATAGAGTCACATAATTAGTATTTTTGAATTAAACTGAGACAGCATTAATTTGAAAATTTAAAGTTTAAAAAAAATGTTTATTTAAGGGGCGATTCCTGAAGAGAAAAGTTCTATTATGATAAATATTGACTCTTATGGGTTAGCCGGGATCAAGAACCTCATAACCATAACCATATTTTTAGCCCCGAATGATTCTGAGAATGATAAATTATTCTTTTTATGAGTTGAACTTATAAAAATATGCTTAATCAAAATGTAAAAACTTCGCAAAGGGTTATAAAATATTTAAAAAGTCAAATGGGGAAAATTTCTGTTTTTTCCCTTTTAACTTTGTTTTGATAACCAAGTGTTAATCAATACCAATTTTGATTTTGTATAACTTGTTCTGAAATTATATGTAACTTTTTTTGATCCATACAAAGAACGAGTATTCAGTTAGTATATATCAATCGATTCAGAAAACTGCTCTCTATTTAAATATAAAGAAAACTAATATAAACAAATTTAGTCGATACGTTGTTCTAGGTTTCTTAAAATAAACTCATGTTTGTGAAAATTGCAACACCATAAAGGACTTATGCGAGTGAGCTGAAATTTTCAGGAAATGCAAAGTAGAGCATAATATGCAAATAATTAGAATTTCAGATCCGTAGCGCATGCGTATGCTGAGCAGCGCCCTCTGAACGGCGGATGAATCCGAATAAATAGACGGCTGTAGCGAGGCGTGAATGGTTATCGGTGGTTATCTGCTAGTGGTAAACGTTAGCTCAGGCGCTACTTATGCCTCTTCGACGAAGAGAGCGAGATTTCAACAACTTACGGAGTTTGAAAGGGGGAGAATCATCAGCCTTCGTGAAGCTGGATTGTCTCATCGTACAGTAGCCGCTCGTGTGCAGCGTAACAGCAACACAGTGATGCGTGTTTGGAAGCAGTGGACGGACGAGTGTCAGACAACTCGGAAATCCGGGAGTGGACCCCGAAATGTCACGTCAGCTCGCGATGATTGACACCTGGTCCGAATGGAGCTGACATACCGTACGGCTCCCTCTAGACAACTGGCAGCACAGTGGTCAATAGCTACAGGTGTTTTATTGTGTGCTTCATCAATTCGTAGACGTCAACTGCAGCGTGGACTGCACGCAGGGACTCCTTTATACAGGATCACCATCACGCTAAACCATAGCCGCCTGCGGCTACAATGGGCCAATCAGCATAAGGACTGGCGTGTTGATTGGCAGCATGTCATGTTTTCTGATGAATCCCGCTTTAATTTGTGGTACCATGATGGCCGCATTCGTGTCAGACGCTATGCTTGTGAACGCCACCTTCCGGAGTGCATTATCGAACGCCACAGTGGACGAACACCCTGAGTTATGGTCTGGGGTGCCATAGCATATCATGGAGGTTCTCAATTGCTACGAATTGTGAGTAATCTGAACAACAACCGGTACATCAGTGAAGTTTTACAGTCCCAAGCTATTCCCTTCCTTCAAGCCTTGCCAGGCGCTGTATTTCAACAAGACAATGCCCGTCCTCATATTGCTAGGACTGTTCAATCCTTTCTTTCATTGCGGCAGGTACAGTTTCTTCCTTGGCCTGCGTATATCCCAGATACGTCACCGATTGAACATGTGTGTCATTTCGTTGGTCGGTGCCTCGCTCGTGATCCTCGTCCTGTTGCTTCTACAGACGAACTTTGGGTACGCATACAAACTATATGTAATGCTCTTCCTCAGACAGACATTCAAAATTTGCTTGACTCCATGCCACGTCGTGTAGCTGCTCTTATTGCGGTGCGTGGTGGCTACACAAAATACTGATTTCGATCTCTTGTTATTGCTTGTTTGCTTTGAAAGTTTAATCATTTATTTGTACCACTACCACTCAACTGTGTAGTAAATTTCATTCAATTATAACGATTCCTTCATGGTGTTGCAATTTTCACAAACAGGAGTTTATTTCAGATTCTTTTATTCAGCTGTTAACACTACGTTTCAAACATCATTAACAATCTTGTTTGTACCCCCAGTACTAAAAGGAAAAGTAAATATCTAGAGAAATAAATAGACAACAACTATTGGAAAATGTGATCAGCGCTAAACAAAACTTCTCAGTTACTTAGAAATCCAGCCGACCAGTCTGTGTAGGGGGCAGGGAACTGTCCTTGCATCAGAAAGGTTCTGGGTTCGAATCCCGGGTAAGGCATGGATGTTTCTTTCCCTCTATCTGTGTTCTATGTCCTTTCTCCTTTGTGTGTGAATGTGTGAATGTGACCCGCCCTATAAACGGGTTGTGGTAGTGCGACGTGGGCGACGCTGTTCCACCGCCGTGGCTTCGCCACAGGTGCCCACTGGGTAACGAAAAGAGAATTAGCAGTTCTGGCACTTTCTGTGGCCAATGGACAATAGCTCCAAGTGCCCGCCATTAAAAAAAAAAAAAAAAAAAAAAAACTTAGAAATCCATGAAATTCGAATTGCAATTCATGTCTGTGTTCATGAATAAAATACGACCATTGAATTATCAACTATTTCTTTGAATTCCATTGTGTCACGTGCTAGAATATTTCAAAACAAAACTCATCCATTCTCATTCTTTCTGTCAAAAGATTTTCTCTTAAATTTTCGTTTTCTTGAAAATAAATATTTTTCGCTAACAATTGGTTCAAAAGCTAAAACTGTGTTTCATTTAGCATTAATAATGTACCGCCATTACACTACTCGCTATTCTCGAGATCAGGACTACAAATACTCCCAAAATATGTTATTTAAGTAGGTCTAAAAATGTTTTAATCTCTAAATATTGCATTGAATTTTGTAAATTTTTTAGTATATATGTGACCGTCAAAGTACGAAATGCCGCCATTATATATGATGCCTGACGTTTTTAGGCAAAGTATGAAATATGAGAAATGTTACATACTTTGCTTAGGAATTATATATAATGCCTAAGCATTATATATAATGCCGGATGCTATTTAGGCAAGTATGAAATAAACGTCCTGGTGAGGTTATTATGCAAATGATGTGCATGTTACTGTGAATGACCGAAATCGGTGGTTGTTTACTTTCACTGGTGAATGTTGACAATCACAAAGTCGCTTTGGTGAATGTCCGAAATATTTTTGCATCCGATTTGATATTAATTTATTCGTTGATATAATTACATGTATTCGATATTTTAATACTTACCGACGATAGATTAGAAGAAACATCAGAGTAGGGTATACGGGGCAAATGTATACCGGACAGTGGTCCTTGACATTAAAAAAACTTCAGTGTAGGGTATACCGGGCAGTTAAGGTCAAGTGCCTTTGCCTGGTATATATTTGCCCGGTATACCCTACATTGATATTTTTTCAATTGCAAGTGCCGTTGCCCGGTATATATTTGCCCTGTATACCCTACACTGATGTTTTTAAGGTTCAGTGTCACAGCCCGGTATACCCTACACTGATATTTTCTTAAGGTCAAGTATCATTGCCCGGTATATATTTGCCCGATACTCAAAACAATGATGCTTCTCCTAATCTATTGGCAGTAAGTATTAAAATATCGAATAAGTGTAATTATATCCACGAATAAATTAATATCAAATAATAATAAATATTTCGGACATTCACCAAAGCGACTTTGTGATTGTCAACATTCACTGGTGAAAGTCAATGATGTTTCTTCTAATCTATCGTCAGTATGTATTCAAATATCGAATAAATGTAATTATATCCACGAATAGTCGACAACCAACGATTTCGGTCATTCACAGTAACATGCACTTCATTTGCATAATAACTTCATCAAGACGTTTATTTCATACTTTGACGGTAGCATATATATATATATATATGTATATATATATATATATATATATATATATATATATATATATATATATATATATATATATATATATATATATATATATATAGCTTTGGATACATACAGATGTCTGTTTTAGAAATGTTATATCGCTGGGCTTTGCTTTAAAAGCCAGACATCATAAAGTATGTGAATGTATAATCAAGTATTTTGGAAATGAAGAAAAACTATGTATTATATTAGGGTATTAAATCTCTGGAAGCAGGTTAAGGTATTATTTCAACCTGGAGCAGGTAATGTTTGTTTTCCCTAAATCCCTTTCATTAATTATTTATTCCCTGTTTTTAAGTTCTCTTTTTCCCGCTCTGACGTACGAGCGAACCACCAATAGGTAGTAGCTATAGCTGTGACGAAATAATGTCGTCATCGAACCTGTGCAGCGTGGACGGTGTGGCGCGCGATCTACGAAGGGAGAGTTTTTTTTTCTTCTCTCTCTTAGCTTCCCGAGGTGATGGTCGTGACTGGCGCCTGCAGGGTCCGAATCAAGTTAACGCGGCGGGACGGACGCGTCCCTATCTCCCGATGGACATCACGATAAGTTTTCCTATTTCTTTTCATATTGCTTCGTTTAACGCTAAATTTAAATAAACTAATTTATTTATTTTTTTTATTAAATCCGTAGGATCCTATCAAATAAGTAATTCTAATAATTAAACTTAACTTCGTGGTAGCTGTGCCACGTGCTCGCGCTAATTTAACTTAATATGAAATGAAAACTTAATATTTTTTTTTATCTCTCCCTGCTCCAGAGAATCTTTTTTTATTGTATTAAAATGATTAGTAATGATTTTCATTGTCATGTTTAAATTAGAATGTTAAGCCACATAAGGAATGTTATACTTAATTGTTTTAGAATGTTAAACCACATGAGTAATGTTATACTTAATTGTTTGAGCTGAACATGATTAATATGATTTTCAATAAATATTGTAATTTTATATAAACTTAACTCTCATTTATTAGCAGTTATTAATTGATTCACTTTAGGCAGTTATTGTGATTTTAGTAGCTTTTAGTTATATATTTGAATATTTTCCTGACAGGCTCGAACCTGATTTCAGATTAGCTTAAATAATTTATTTGGAGGAAAATGCTTGAATTACTTTGATTGCATAAAAATAATAAAATATTAAATCAAGATAAATAATTTTATTAAGAAATCTAAGCCTAGATGCAATTAGATTTAAGTATTAGTGAAGCACGTGTCGATCCACACGTGTTGATTTAGACTTGAACTAGAATAGTAAATTGTTAATTCTAAATTTTTCTTAATTAATTTCATAATTAAATTAATGAAACGGTTCGATAGTGATGAGTAATTATCAAGGAATATTAATTATTTTTCTCCACTAACTAGTTATTCAAATTCACAACGCAATTCAAATTAATGAGAGACACATTCTTAGGTACTGTTATATGTCTCTATAAAGCAAATATAACAAATGGTGCCGAGACACCTGTTAGGAAAAATTTTATTTCAGTAAATAGTAATATTTAGAAGAAAAAAAGAAAAAAAAAACATTCTTTTAACGTCATGTTCAGCAAATGATTTTGAATTTGATGCATGTTATTTTCATTTGTGTGTTATTTTGTTATTAGTATTACTGGTATTAAGGTATATTTATGTGAATGTGTGATATATTCCCCTGATGAGATTGATATTAGTGGTTACAAAGCTAATTAGATTAATGCTTTCAAAATAGCAATTATTTTTAGGTAAACTTTCACTAAGACAAAAATTTTAGTTTATATATTTTTTTTTTTGAGTGTTGGTTTTTCCGTTCTTTAACTAGACATGACTGATAACCAGTTAGAAGGTCTTTCTACAAACTCTACGGGAGTAAAAACAATAGACATTATTCCAGTAGTCAAAAGTCACACAGTTTCTGAGTTCTTACCCGTGATCCCATCGTTTGACGGAAATTCTAATTTCTCTGCTTTTATAGATAAATTTAATTCGATTGCTGACTATTGTAAATGGGATGATAATGACAAAATTTTGGCTCTTTCGTTACGCCTTATCGGCGAAGCTCAGGAATTCGTATCCACTCAGCGAGAATTAAGGTACACTAAGGATTTTAAATTGTTAGTTAAATCGTTAAGGGAAAGATTTGAAACTAAATCGAATATGGCTTCGTATATAACCAAATTAACACAGGCATATCAGCTGCCTTGTGAAAATGCACGCCAGTTTTTCAGCCGTTTAGAAGGGATATCATATAACTGTATTCCAGGTAATGGCGGTGAAGAGTTTGAAAGTTATAGAGAACAACTTTTGTTATCCGCTGCTAAGCAAGGTTTAAGGGTTGAATTGTTAAGAGGAATTGCATCGACCGCACTAGATAGTTATAATGAATTTAAAAAACATACTCTTACGTTTGAGGAAAATTTTAAGTTAATTGAGCCAATGCAATTAGCGGCAGCAATTCAAGCTAAATCGGAAGACAATACAGCAGCCAAAATAGATGATCTAAGTACAAAAATCGAACAGCTTACACTAACAATTTCTAAAATGCAAACAAAACTCGATACCGAACAAAACAATCGGGAATATAGAGAGAAGCCGCGTCAAACACATAGTGCTAGAAATCGTTATCAGAATCAGTCTGAAAAGAAATGTTTTAACTGTAAAAAATTGGGACATTTAGCAAAGAATTGCCCAGTTCCATATTGTAATTACTGCAAACGTATAGGTCATTCAGTAGAGAATTGTTTTAAGAAAAATAAAGATTTAAACTAACTAGGGGTGAGGTAACTGCACCACTTATCTCTGTGGATACCCCTCACGTGGTGTTAAATCAGGAACCAAATTTAAATAATGAAAATGCAAACAAAAGTACACTTTCTGTGGAGAGTTCAGAATTTTTTCCTAACGCTAATATTTCTAAGAATTTACCAATTGTTAAGGTAGACATTAAAAATTTAAATTATTTTGCTCTCGTGGATACCGGATCTACAATTAACTTAATTTCAGAGAATATGTTAGAAGAACTTAATTGGATTGACAAACAGAAAAATTGTAGGATAGAAGTACAAAATTTTAATGGAGGTCTTGTTAACATCAACAAGTCAATAAACTTAGATCTAAAAATTGATAGCGTAAAATTTTCTGCAGAATTTTTTGTTTTGCCCAGGTTATCTCGAGAGTATGACATAATATTAGGTTACCCTTGGTTAAGTAAAAATAAATTCACTTTAGATTGTAATACTAGAAACCTAAGAAGTAGTGAAATTGATATAAGTTTCGCTCATGCAAATAATACTGAAACTTGTAATACTTGTGAGTCCGAAAAAGGTATTTCCTTATTTACGACCCAAAAGACTGTAGTACCCCCTTTCTCACAGTTGGTAATTCCCGTTCGTAACAAACATAAATTCAGTAAACATACTGAACAAATACTTCTTTTGCCCAACAAAAATATAGACAATCTTTTAATTGCAAGAACGGTTTCTTTGGCTTCTGATAAACTACACTGGTTATCATAAATTAAGGAAAATTCACAAAAATCGCGATAACTCAAGAAATTACACATGGAATTTTATGAAACTTACCCACAATATACAACACATAGTAAGGTATTAAACAACATAAAAAGAAATTATCAGACATTAATAGTAGTATAGAAATTAGCACATGTATAAAATAAACAAATTGGAAGTATCGGTTTGCAATAGAAAAAGTACCTTTAATATGGAATATGATTGCCTCTAGAAGCAATACAGCACAAACAGCGATGTGTGATGCTTTCAATTATGCGGTCTATCAGTTCAATAGGAAGTGAGAGCCATTGCTCTTGTAAAGCAGTTGCAAGCGTGGCAAGGGTCTGAGGGGGCGGATTGATGGCAGATACACGCCTCCCTAGAGCATCCCAAACGTGCTCGATAGGATTCAAGTCCGGGGATCGAGCTGGCCACTCCATGCGAGTAATTGTTTCCTGTTGAAGATAATCATCAACAATGCGAGCTCTGTGTGGTCTTGCATTATCGTCCTGTAACAGGAAGCAATCACCAATTGCCCCGGCATATGGGCGCACATAAGCATCAAGGATGTTGTCTCGATAAACCTGAGCATTCACGGTTCCCCTTGGAAAGACATGGAGGTATGTGCGCCCTCCTAAGGATATGCCTCCCCAAACACAGACACTGCCTCTTCCGTATGCATCTCTTTCACGGATGTTTGATGGATGATAACGGGTCCCAGGTTCTCTCCATATCAAATAACGTCTACTGTCACTTTCTAGACTAAACCTGGACTCATCCGTAAAGAGAACAGGCCTCCATTGATCTGACGTCCAGTGGACATGTTGTCGGGCCCACTGCAAACGGTCTCTCCTATGGCGTGATGTGAGCGGCACGCAAATGGCTGGTCGTCTCGCATACAGACCACCTTCGTGGAGCCTTCTGCGCACAGTTGACGTTGACACCAACCTTCCGGTGGCTGCAGCAAGAGAGGATCTAAGATGTGTCGGAGTAGCGGTTCTATTCCTGCGTGCACTTAATGTCAAATATCGGTCATCGGCACTGGTCGTAACAGTTGGCCGTCCTTGACTGAACCTCCTAGATGCCGAATCTGTGGTTTGAAATTGCCTCCAAAGTCTATGAACCACAGATGGACTCACATTTAGCCATCTGGCCACTTCTGATTGACTCTGCCCTGCCTCTAGTCTCCCGATGGCTCTCCATCGTAGTTCTTCAGGCAAATGATGCCTAGAGGTCATTATTACGAATTGGCTATCTCAGATTTTCAATGTCGCAATCACAGTAAAATTTGTGTGCTTTCTCTCAAACTTGGACTTTTATGCTCCAGGCAGATGACGTAAGCCGAGTGCAGCGCCACTAATTTGCATATTGCAATTTTACTCAGCTACTCTTAGTGGACAACATATGCAAATTTTGCACGGTTTGGCTTACTTTTGAAAGAGTTATCGCTATTTTTGTGATTTTTCCTTAATTTATGATAACCAGTGTATTTATAAATGTCATGAATGTAGGTGAAACCCCTATCCATATTAATAAAAACGCGTCCCTCGCTAAAATGGAATGTTTATTTGTACCAAATAAAGATAAATGTAATAATATTGACACAGCTCAACTTGGAGAGGATTTTGAATGTTGGGGTGGAAATTTTCAGCTTGATCATTTAGATGCTGAACAAAGAGATAGATTGTTGGAATTTTTAAAAGTTTACAAGGATGTTTTTGCTCACTCGGTCACAGATTTATCTGAGGGATGTGAAACGCTGTTACACAAAGTTGATTTGTCGGATGACATTCCTGTCAGGCAACGTCACTATAAAGTACCGCACCATCTAAAACAAGAACTTGATAGACAAATTAATGAATTGCTTGATATTGGTATAATTAGCCCAAGTGATTCACCATATGCAGCCCCCGTGGTTTTAGTGAAGAAAAAAGATCAATCATACCGCTTATGCACCGATTTCAGGAAATTAAATTTAAAAACCTTACCCGATTCGTTTCCCATACCCTGCATTACCGATTTGGTGGATAATCTGGCTGACGCAACGTTATTTAGCTCATTAGATTTATGCAGTGGGTTTTTTCAAATGAAAATTCATCCTAGCGACAGATATAAGACCGCTTTTGCCACCGAGCACGGTCTCTACGAATGGAATAGGGTACCCTTTGGGTTAAAAAACTCCCCAAACAGCTTCCAACGATTAATGTCTTTAATTTTATCAGGTTTAAAACCCTTGCAAATAGCCGTATATTTGGATGACATTATAATAGCCTCGAAAACCGAAGAAGAGCATTACAAAAAATTACAGCTGGTTTTCGAACGTCTTCGCCAACACAAATTGAAATTAAAACCATCAAAATGCTCATTTCTAAAAACAAAGATAAAGTATTTAGGTTTCCTAATAACCGACAGTAAAGTCTTCCCAGATAAAGATAATATTAGTGCAATAGAAAATTTTAAAGTTCCCGAAAACTCTGATCATGTTAGGTCCTTTATTGGAGTTACCGGTTTTTACCGCAGATTTATAGAAAACTATGCAAAAATTGCATTGCCGTTAACTAAATTGACTAAAAAGAATTGTAAATTTCAATGGACTCCTGAAACGCAATCCGCGTTTGATAAATTAAAAACTGTTTTAACACAACAACCTTGTTTAAGCTTGCCAAATTTCGAGAAACCATTTACAATATTCACTGACGCATCTAAATATGCGTTAGGCGCCGTTCTGTGTCAGGAAGATGAACATCAATTTTTTCATCCCGTCGCATATGCCAGTAGAAAACTTAAAAATCCCGAAATAAACTATTCGACAGTTGAGAAAGAAATGTTAGGTGTGGTTTTTGGTGTTACCCACTTTAAACAGTATTTATATGGAAAACATTTCACGGTATACTGTGACCAAGCTAGTTTGTCCTACGCCTTAAATGTAAAAGACCCTACATCTAGAATTGCGAGGTGGGTGATGACCTTACAACAGTTTGACTATAAGATTATTCATAAACCCGGGAAATCCAATCTAACAGCAGATTATCTATCTAGGTATGTAGAAAGTACAAATAATATTGTGAGTACTAGTTTCTCCCCAGAATTCCGAGAAAGACTAAAAATTCATCAAAGAGAAGACCCCCATTGTAGCAGAATATTCAAACTAATCGAAACGAACAGTAGTGATCTAGGTGATTTACCCGTGATCTATTTTATTAAAAATGAACACTTATTCTGTACTCTAAAAAGTAATAATAGTCAAGGCAATCCCGATAAATTAGTAATCCCCTTAACATTAATACCCGAAATATTAAATCTGTGTCATGACTCCCCAGCTGTTGCTCACCAAGGCTTCACGAAAACCTTAAAACGAGTTAAATCATCATTTTATTGGCCTCAGATGTATAAACATATTATGAATTACATAAAAACCTGCAAATCTTGCGTTGGAAAAAGGGCCCATAAACCAAATAAACTTGCTCCCCTCCAGAGAATTCCGGTTACCAGCCAGCCTATGGAATGCATAGCAATTGACGCTCTGGGTCCACTCCCCGTAACGTATTCCGGAAATAAATTTATTTTAGTAATTAGTGATTATTTTACACGTTATCCCGAAGCATTTGCAACCCCTAACATAAAAACCGATGAAGTAGTACGTGTTCTTGAAGAGTTCATTTCACGTCACGGTATTCCATCAAAAATAATATCTGATCGTGGAACCAGCTTCCTCTCCCAGGCAATAATGAAAGTATATCAATATCTAGGTATTAAAAAACATTCGACGAGCAGCTACCATCCGCAAACAGACGGAGTGGTCGAACGCTTGAACGGAACGCTTATTAATTCTTTGAGTCATTTAGTTAATGAGACTCATAACGATTGGGATAGGCACTTACCTTTTGCACTTATGGCACATCGAAGCGCAATCCATTCTTCAACTGGTTATTCCCCCGCTGCTTTGCTATATGGACGCGAAATTAAACTCCCAAAAGACGTTCTAACAAATGAAAAAACATTTTCATATGCTGATCATCGAGAGTATGTATACGATTTGTCCTTGAGATTAAAAAAGTCGTTCCAAAATGTCGAGGAAAATTTAAAAACGTCAGCATTAAAACAGGAAAAGCAACGAGAAAAAGTTAGCAAAATAAAAGATATAGAGGTTAATGATATTGTGTATCTTTACACTCCCCAGCTTTCGCCAGGCTTAACACGAAAGTTCGCGAAACCAAATAAAGGTCCTTTTAGGGTTAAAAGTAGGACATCCCCAGTAAACTTTGAAATCGAAGACGTAAGGGATATCAGTAAGACACAATTGGTACATGTTGACCGCATAGTAAAGGTACCAGAGCGAATAGAATTCCCTAACTTATTAGTTGAAGAAAGAAATACTGATGAGGTTTCAAACAACTTTGAGACTGCTGTAAAAGTGTTGGACTCTAAAAAAGACAACACGCATGGTTATAACTTAAGGTCAAAACAAAACAAATAAGGTAAAAAAAAAAAAAAAAAAGTAACATAAATTTTTGTACGAATGTTTTTATGTATGTGCGTTAAAAATGTTAATTTGGGTGTTTGGGTTTTTCTGAGCTTGGAATTGTATCTTTTGAGGATAAGTTCTTCCATTTTCCCCTCACCGTTCCCTTCTCAACAGAAATTCTTGAGAAATCTTGTTGAAAGCTCCAAATAGAAAGAACTCTTGATAGGACTGTCAAACATGATGAATCACCTTAAGAAATTCTTCATAACACAAACTTTACCTCAGATAATCTAGTTGACTATTTTGTGGTCCAACTGCAAAAGAAGTAAGACCAGACAGAGACCTGAAACGAAAGGAAATTCCTATCTACTGCTCTCGTAGCCTGATCAACTGTGAGGCAAAGGAGAGAATTTACCTTACAAGACAACTTTCCCTTCAGTGCTAAACGTGATGAAATGTTGAAATCCCCGGATTGGCCACTCGAGGAATAAATAGTTGATTACCAAAGCAATGATGATGGAAAAAGGCTTCCATGGCGCCTGGAACCCTTAACACACACCGAACTAGTACTCAAAAACCAAAAACATGATGGAAGATTGGCAGACGTATTTGACTCTGAATCCCGGATTTTTTTTTTCCTTTCCTGAAAAACCATTAAATCCAGGAACCCTCAGTGAATCCTCGAAAGATGACAGATACATTCCAAGCAGGTGAAATGCTAAACAGAAGAGGATCTTTTGTGAACACTTAATAAAAAAATTCATCCTCAATGACAAAGTTTCGTTAGCTAAGACAATTTCCAGAATTTGTCCTCTTGGGTGCAATTCCTCCCCTCAGATCCCCGAACTCCCCTCTCTAAGGTTATGTCATATTTACTGTATTTGTTATGATATGTTATCTATGATGTTTGGTAATAAGGCAGATTCAAATTATAATATGTGACGTCAGTCTGAAAGTTTAAAAAAAAAAAAAAAAAATTTTTTTTTTGAAAAAGTCTTCTTTTGCTTAAAAATATATATATGTATGTCTGTGTACATAATATATATATTTTTTCCCTTACCCGGTTGGTATGTTATATCGCTGGGCTTTGCTTTAAAAGCCAGACATCATAAAGTATGTGAATGTATAATCAAGTATTTTGGAAATGAAGAAAAACTATGTATTATATTAGGGTATTAAATCTCTGGAAGCAGGTTAAGGTATTATTTCAACCTGGAGCAGGTAATGTTTGTTTTCCCTAAATCCCTTTCATTAATTATTTATTCCCTGTTTTTAAGTTCTCTTTTTCCCGCTCTGACGTACGAGCGAACCACCAATAGGTAGTAGCTATAGCTGTGACGAAATAATGTCGTCATCGAACCTGTGCAGCGTGGACGGTGTGGCGCGCGATCTACGAAGGGAGAGTTTTTTTTTCTTCTCTCTCTTAGCTTCCCGAGGTGATGGTCGTGACTGGCGCCTGCAGGGTCCGAATCAAGTTAACGCGGCGGGACGGACGCGTCCCTATCTCCCGATGGACATCACGATAAGTTTTCCTATTTCTTTTCATATTGCTTCGTTTAACGCTAAATTTAAATAAACTAATTTATTTATTTTTTTTATTAAATCCGTAGGATCCTATCAAATAAGTAATTCTAATAATTAAACTTAACTTCGTGGTAGCTGTGCCACGTGCTCGCGCTAATTTAACTTAATATGAAATGAAAACTTAATATTTTTTTTTATCTCTCCCTGCTCCAGAGAATCTTTTTTTATTGTATTAAAATGATTAGTAATGATTTTCATTGTCATGTTTAAATTAGAATGTTAAGCCACATAAGGAATGTTATACTTAATTGTTTTAGAATGTTAAACCACATGAGTAATGTTATACTTAATTGTTTGAGCTGAACATGATTAATATGATTTTCAATAAATATTGTAATTTTATATAAACTTAACTCTCATTTATTAGCAGTTATTAATTGATTCACTTTAGGCAGTTATTGTGATTTTAGTAGCTTTTAGTTATATATTTGAATATTTTCCTGACAGGCTCGAACCTGATTTCAGATTAGCTTAAATAATTTATTTGGAGGAAAATGCTTGAATTACTTTGATTGCATAAAAATAATAAAATATTAAATCAAGATAAATAATTTTATTAAGAAATCTAAGCCTAGATGCAATTAGATTTAAGTATTAGTGAAGCACGTGTCGATCCACACGTGTTGATTTAGACTTGAACTAGAATAGTAAATTGTTAATTCTAAATTTTTCTTAATTAATTTCATAATTAAATTAATGAAACGGTTCGATAGTGATGAGTAATTATCAAGGAATATTAATTATTTTTCTCCACTAACTAGTTATTCAAATTCACAACGCAATTCAAATTAATGAGAGACACATTCTTAGGTACTGTTATATGTCTCTATAAAGCAAATATAACAGAAATTTTCTTTTAAATGTCTCATAATTGTAAAAATTTCCGAACATAAATTTCCATTGCAAAATGTAAAATTGGCCCACAAACTGCCAATTAATTATAAGCTCATACAGTTTAAAATTTAATAAAAATTATAAAATTATCTATTTTTATTTCCTTAAAAATTTAATTGCTTATTCTTTGAGAAACCGATTCACTGTTTTGCTCTTCTACTGAAAAATAGATATTATAATTCGCCCATTTGATAAGTCACCGATTTCCTGATTTAAATCATTCACTAATGCGTGGAATTTTTGTTTTGATCCTTCTTTAAGGAGATTATTTAATTAAATCCACAAGCTTGGAATAAAAATAAATAGTGTTTTGAAACTAATAGAAGATTCTGATCGATTTTTTGATTCTCATTCAGGTGGAAAAATTATATCCCGTACCATTTTACCAAACATCGTTTTTTTTTACAAATTGAAAAAGAAATTCGAAGCATTTTATTTATTGTATTGCGTTTTATTAAAGAAAGGGAGTTAGTGTGATAAATTTTAGTGTCATTTATTATGAATCATATAGTGTCATAAATTATGAATTAAGATAATAAACGCTCCCAAATTATAAGTCTCACTTAAAATAATTTAATGTACAAAGATTGTACTGAATTTTGCAAATTTTCAGTTCATTCAGTATCATAAGTCATCATTGATGAATTGGATTTTAGCCCAGTAAATAAAAACAAATTTTAATTAATAAAATGTGAGTACTTTGTTCTCTTTCGTTAGAATTTTCTTCAATGTAGCTCTTATTTGAGGAAATAAACTTAAATATACCTGTTTTGACAAATGAGGTATTGTTACTAATGCATTTTATAACATTGAATTGAATTAAACCCATCCCTAGTCAATAGGTCTAATACATATCAATCTTTTTCTAATCCAATGTATAGTTTTGTTCTCATTTGTATTTATTTTTTTTACTTAAATCTATTTACACTGCTTGACTACTAGACAAGCGGGATATTGTTTCCTGTCTGCATCAAAGTCAATAAAATCAAATAGTTAAGAAGGAATGTGGGTTTTATGTTTGATTTATACCTGCCCACGCATTAAAAACTTATCTCTTTTAAACTATTATTTCTTTCATTTTAAATTTTATTTTATTGGATTTAGCATCAAAAAAACATACGAAAAATATGTACTATGCATCTACATTGTCTGTAAAGTAACTTTCAGGCGTGTGAATAAGTACAGAAATGTACTTTTAATACACAATGGATTTCATAATTTTTAAACTATTAATGCTATCGATTTCGTCTTATTCGATTCTGCACGAGAAAGATATATCTTTTGCATAGATAATAATGTCAGACACGCAAATAGGTGTAAATAAAAAAATAGATTTGTTTTGAACAAAACTTCTATAATTCCTAAACAATTAATTTTATCGACTCAAGCTTGTCCTCATTCATTTCAACGTATAAAATATACATACATTTTTTTTTCTCTAGTCAATAAAATCATGGTTTAGTTTCTCTCTCATCCAATAATACTTAAATCAAGCATTTTTATCCATAAATATGGCGCCTGATAGCACGTGCTATTCTGAATCATCAGTTGTTCTAGCGGTAAGCAAAAGGTTAATCCCATTTAGTAAAAAAAAAGTCCTTGTGTGTTTGGAGAAAAAGGGATATCGGAGTTAAAATCAATTCATAAAACAAGAAAAAAAAATTAATTCAGGGCTGATTGTACTCCGGGGGTACTCCGGAATTACGGGTTTTTCGTATAAATTTTTCGGGTTCAAAAACTAGAAGCAGTGCCTGCGAGTTTTGCGCGAATATCATTGAATTCCGCGTAACTCAAGACTTGGTTCCGACGAATCAAAACTTATAATCCGACGAAATTTTCAAGATTTCGCTAAATCCCGTTAACGAGACGTTTTCATACATTCTTCCGCCGATTACGTAAAAAATTTCGTCTAGCACAATTCTTTGATTTGATTTTCGATATTTGGAATATTTGGTACAGCGACGGAATCTAGGAATATCTAAATTCTTATTCACTTTATCTAAAACTCCAATATCGTGATTTGTACTTACGCTTTTTTAAAGCCCAATATTGCAATTCATACTCACACTAGTTTAAAATCCAAGGCTGTGATTCGTAATCACGCGTTTTTAAAATCCAATTTTGGAATTTGCATTCACACGTTTGTAATATCAAACATCGATTTTTGAATTTTTATATGTCACTTAAAAACTACGCATTGCGATTTGTATTCACGCGATCTAGTGATTTGTATTTGAACGATTCAAAAATTCAATATCGCAATTTGTATTTTCGCTTTTTAAATTCCAATATCGCGATTGATATTCGCACGATTATTTTTTTAAATCTAATATCGTGATTCTTCTTAGAGCTTCTTCTTGAAAGCTTCTTCTAAGTTTTTTCTTGAATTAGTTACTCTAAAGGTGTGATGTATTTTGCCTTAGGAGGTAATTTAGTTATAAATGTTAATTCAAAAAAATATGTAAAGCATGAAAGATATAGATTTACGTTAAATTTTTAATTTGGGATTTCTCAATATTTTTCGAACTGAACAAGTTTTTGATGGTATAATTTGATTAAAGAGCACAATACCCTTAAAAAAAGTCACAAATGAATGGAGCACTTCAGTAGATTAAGAGAAATTGCGCTTTAGAATAATTTAGAACTCCCTTCCCCAAACAAGAACTTTCCCCAAAACTTAAAACAAAGAAATGATGCGATTTGTGGTTTTAAATGAATAATTTAAAACTATCCGTTTATCAGATTCTAGATTTTTCTTAAATCTGTTTTTATTACAGTTTAAACTGATAAAAATCTATTTGGATGATTCTAAAAATTTACTTTAACGTAATTTGTAACTTTACTTTAGCGTTAAAGGAAATATTTATCAAAAATCTAACAACAGGCAACTGTATACTATTAAACTACCTATCAAAAACTGCTAATTGCAGAATTTTATTAGCATAGTTTTGATCAAAAATATTAATTGAGAATATGAAATTCTGCTTGCTTTGTATCTCAAATTGTGAATGGATGGCGACTTTGTATTTTATATGACTCAAAAAATAATGCCAAGTACAGTAAATATCCAATTTGTATAATTTAAAGAAAAGGATTATAAATATAACAGGATATTTAGTTTTTTTCATCCTCGTCATCACACTTTTGACAGTTGAGTTTGGTCGGTAAAGGAAAGGCCTCTTAAAACAAAGAGAGATTAAATTGCGAATCAAAAAATTTAATCTAAATGATAATTTTTAAATGTAGTTCACGAACGAAAATGAGCTACTGTTTTGAATTATTGTTTGTTTCGATTAAGCACAAGAATTTGTAATAAAATATTCAAAATAAACTTGCTTGAATAATTCATTTATCGGTTTTCAGAATACAGCATTAAAAGGAAAAAATAAGATTAAGCTGTGATTGAATCCGTTCTTGCCTGAAATCTATCTAACAATGACACCTAATTTTCTAATGGTAAAGGAACTTAATTTTAAAAGAAGAACTCATTTCCGTTGTTGCTATGGTAACTGATGTTCTTGCGCTGTTCTAAGCGGAAGCTTAACCGATTTGTGGAGAACAATTATTTGTCCCTAAAGAAGCAATGAAATATGTGTCCCTAAATTCATAAAAAAGTAATTTTGATTGCCTAGGTTTCAAAAAAAAAGAAGACTAGGAAGAAATACTAAGAAAAAGTCCGAATATTAAATAATATTAAGTAATATTAAATGAAATAATCTGGGTGATAGATTCTAATCAACAAATCGCTAGCGGAGTAGAGCGTTTACCCACCACAATGTAGTATAGGTTTGAATCCCTACTGTGGCTGGTTGGCACGAATACTGCTGCCGGCTTGCACTGACCACAGAGCTGACAAAAAATTTAGTCAGTGGTAGCAGGATCACGGGTTAAAGTCCCCTCGCACCGGGCAAACTGTAGGTTTTCAGGGTTTTCTTCTCCATGTAAGACAAATGCGGGTGAGTTTTATCAACAACAAAAAACTAATTCTTCTCAATGCTTGATCCAGAAGTTCCATTGTCTTCTGGATTGGTTTCAAAATTACAGGACTACAGAACTGAGCAATGATAGTCGTAAACTCAGAATTGAGTCGGTAGTTCAATCTTGGTTATCTGTACATATAATTAACTAAAGAGAGTATGTATCTGCATACCGGATTCCTGGTAAAAGGTAGACTACTAGAATACGACGTTCAACATGAAGCTGAATGAGCACAATTGCAAACTTTTTACGAAGCCCAATTTTTGATTTTAAATCAGATTTTTAAATTCGGAGGCATTTAAGAAATGAAATTTTATCATGTGTTTAGCAGACGCCATTGTTTCAAAATAAGCCATAGACGATTCAGTTCTGTCAAATATTTTAAAGACAACACCAGTGGTGTTTGTTAGCTTAAAACTCTAATCAAAAACGTTGTTTATTGCGCGTTATGCGATGCTTAATTATTTTTTATTCGTTATGAAAGTTTATCCGAAAGATCAACGTGATCGGGCTAGCATAAGCAGACAACTTCATCAGATTAATATTTCTAACGTTATCTGAAACCACGCGTTTATTTTGTTTATGGTTATGCTTTGAAAATATGTTACAATAAAAGTAAATAGTTTAAAATCAACTGTAACTGAAATTTAAGAAAAGTTTCAAACTGAAAAGCTAAATTGAGGGGAAAATGGTATTAATTCGGCAATGATAAATTTTGGTAGCAGTTACAAATTGAAGTATAAAAATGAGCTGTGCACTAAAAAGCGAAGTAAATAGAGAAATAATACTCATTCGCTTAAAACAGAGTAAACAATCACCTTGCTATTATTGATGCATAATTTTGGTGATATTACTGACATCATGGAAATTGGTGCTTTATTTTATAGGATACCAAATATACCCTTATATAGGTACCAAATATGCCCTTATATAGGTACCAAATATGCCCTTATATAGGTACCAAATATACCCTTATATAGGTACCAAATATACCCTTATATAGGTACAAATATTTTGTGAGTTAATTTGATGCCGATTACAGCTGCTGCACCAAATACTGTAAATTTTTATAATAGATGTTTTACAGCTCCTCCAAGATACAATTACAGGACAAAATAGCTTGATTGTGAAAAATTTTAAATATCATGAGTTTCCTCAAGCAACAACATTATGCCAGATGATATCGAATACAGTTAGTCTATATGCTGATCGAATGAAATACCAAAAAGTGCTTTGCATAATATCACAATGTAAAGCCACCGAAAGGTGCAGCAAATTACCTATAAATGTAATAAAATTAAGAATTTGCCTGTGTGTGTCTGTATACTGGATTGGGATATACCGTAAGCTCTAATAATACGAGGTTCAAAATAATTCGAAATGAGTAAAATTGTAAACGAATTATGAAGCCCGATTTTTGCTCTTTAATTACACTTAAAATTCAGAAACATGGCTTAAATTAAAAAATTGAATCTAATATTTTAATATTTTAAATTCAAACATTTTTCATTGGCTTAGTGGAACCCAGTGATTTAAAAATTAGCTATAGACGATTTTCAACAAGGACGATTACAGATTTTTCAAATATTTTAAAGATAACATCTGTAATTTTTGCTAGCTTATATCTTTAATTAAAAAAGATTGTTTATCGGAAGTTTTCTTCTACTTGATTATATTTTATTTGTTATGTCAGCTTATCTGTTTTATCAATGTGATCGTCGTAGCATAAGCAAACTACGTCACGAAATTATTATTTCTAAAGTTATCTGAAACCACGTGTTTATTTTATTTATAGTCACGCTTTTAAAAAGGGTTTTTTATGTAACTAAATAATTTAAAATCCACAGTAATTGAAATTTAAAAAAAGTCTTGTATTGAAAAGTAAAATTGATGCAGAAATGCTAATTTGTTATACTAATAAATAAAAAAAATATTTTTTGTAATAATAATTAATAAATATTTCATGCTAATTATTTGAAGAATAAGCATTAGAACACTAATATTATTATTATTGACGCCAATGGTTGTCAAATTACTAATTGTAGTAAAATAATAAGCTGTGTAATAAAATGCAAAATGAATGGAGTAATGCTACTCAGTTCGTTGAAGAGAGCATGAAAAATCGGCTAACTATTATTGATGTCAATGATGCTTAATTAATTTTGGTAATAAATACAGATTGAAATTTTTTTAAAAATAGTTATGAACTAATACGATAAATGAATGGAGAATGTGTATTTATTCGTTACAGGGTACCATAAAAAGTCGCCATATTATTATTGACACCAACGATTATAATTTTAGTAATGAGCACTACGGCAATCATGGTACTTGGCGCAGTTTTAATTGGTACCAAATATAACCTTATAGAGGTACAAAATATTTTAGATGCCGATTACAGCTGCTTCAATACTGTACATTTTTATGATAGATTTATTATATAGAAAGATGAGAACAGGAGAAAGTAGCTCGACTGTGGTGAATTTTAAATTTCATGAATTGCCTTGAGCAACAGAATTATACCAGATAATATTGAATGCAGTTAGACTTTATTTTGATTGGATGACTTACTGAAAATGCCGTTTCCTTAATCTAATAATGCAAAGCAACCGAGAAGGGTAACAAATAATAATGAATAAATAAGAAACATTGGAATCATTGTAACTTTATTATTTGTGTCGTTATTTGTTTAAAAATTTTGCCCCCCGATTTTATAGTGTTGTTCAGTACAGATTAATTGATGCGTTTTCTTTTCACCCCGTGCGAAGAAAGGGGAATTCAGCTAATAAAGTGTAAAATAAAATCATCAAAGCTAGGTAACGTGATTTTGGAATGACTCAACATTTCGCAAAAACTTGGTCAACATTGAAAACGTGCTGTTCTTTGCTTAGCGCTCCATTATTTTTGATCTTGGACAATCAACGATCTCGTTTTGTTTTGTCTGTTTTTTTTAATTAAGAAGGTAATGTTTTGTCACTTGTATGGTTTAAAATTCCAAACTGACCTTTTGGATATTCGTTGATACTTTTTCTTTAAGAAATTTAAATCTAAATCTATGCTTTGCATGACAGTAATAATTTTTATCAGTTATAATTCCTCCAAATAACTTAATAACTCTAATTAAATGAATATTACTGTAGAAATTGCGATATAACATTTTACAGTAAAATGGATTTTGTGGATAATGCACCAACAGTGCCGATGCATTATATCGTAATTTCATCTGACATTTCTTACAGAGCAGAGTTTCAGTGCTTACATTGGAGATCAACTCCAAGCGCAATGATCTTCTTGAAGCATAGCTGCGCTAACAAATATAGTATCTTGACCTTGGGCAATAAGCATTAAGCCAAACGATGCAGAATGTCTTTCTTTCAAATCTTTTATTTGATAGGATGAGATTCTAAAAGCATGTTTTGCTTTCAACTTAAAACTACCGGGAAGGGCCCCAAATAATATTGAATATAACAAACCAAAATTGTTTAGCTTAATTAATTTTGTCGGTGTGGAGAGCACAAAAAAAAAGATCACTCTGAATAACTTTTGATATAATGATCGGATAATCATGTTTCCGAACTGAATCTTAAAGTTTCAAGGGGGTGACCTGAAATATGTTAATTAATTGGTGCAGATGATATTTTAAGTTACAAAATCAGACACAAAAATAATAATTTCTCTGAACAAACATATCTCTTTTTCGACGAGTTTGGATTTATGACCCCCCAAAATATATTTTATTTTATTTTATAACCGTCGTTGAACAACCAGCGCAATTTTTGAGCTTTCAATTACTAATGTTCAACTACGTAGCCTTGTAATTTTGAGCCCAATCCAGAAGACAATTCCTGGATCAAGTATTGGAAAAAATTTGCCTTCGTGAAGGAATTTTTGATGGAACTAACCCGCATTTGCGCTACACAGAGAGGGAGACCACGAAAACCTCTTACGGTTAGCCCGACGGCAAGGGGACTCTAACTCATGATCCGTTTAGCACTGAAGATATTTTACGTCAGCACTGTGGTTGGTTTCAAGCCAGATGTGAATCGACCTGACATCGCTGAGATTCGAACCCGGTTCACCTCATTGGAAAGCGAACGCTCTATTCATTGAACCATCACGGACCCCCCAAAACTGTCGGGGGGTAGCTACAATCTGGGTAAGCACATAGTTTGGTCAGGAGTGTGGTTTAAAGTTTTACTTTTTGCGTACTTCGCCATATCTCGAGAACTTTTTAAACGAATTAAAAAGTGTTTGTACTAAATGATAAAAATGCTATATTCAAAGATAATTCCGTGCGAAAAATAATTTTTTGAGAGGATTTTTATTAAATGATTTATTTGTATTATATTTATTATTCATTTATTATTTTATTAAATGATAGTCGAAAAATTTTGAATTATATGGGATATAATTTTTTGCGTCATTTAAAGTCATTTTACTTGGCAAAATATAAAATTTGAGCAAAATCAGTTGAATAGTTTCTGAGAAATCAAAATTTGAAGTAGCTGTATATTTAAAATTCGATTTTCAGGAACCATTCCAGCGATTTTACTAAATTTTTGTATTTTGCTACGTGAAATTACATAATTACATAATTTAAAATAACGAAAAAAATTATGTCTTTTACAATTCAATTTTTTTAACTACTTTTAAATAAAATAACAAATATTTACTAACATTTGTTTTTTGCATGGAGATACCTTTGGATAAGCTCCTTTTATAATTGTTTGCAAAAATTTATTTAATTGCTAAAAAAGTTCTCGAGGTATGTCTCATATACGAAAATAGTAAAATTAACTTCAATGGGTTCACACTTTGAAATCACTCTCCTAGCCAAATTATGGGGATCACATTTACAAGGTTGTGGCTACTCCCTATACTTTAGGGGTGATCTGACCCCTGATCTGAATCCATCAAAACTAAAATATGCTTATTCAGAGAAAGTACGTTTTTGCCTGATTTAGAAGTTTAAAATATCATCTGCACTGATTAATTAGCGTATAAGTCACCTCCTTGATACATTACTGGATGATTACTTGATGAGTACTAAAACGTGAAGATCCGATTATTAGATCAAAAGTTATTCAGTGTGGTCCATTTTGTGGCACGCTGTGCGTCTACAGTTCTGGGCATAATTTCGTAGTGTTTATCAATGAGGTGTAACGATTCGAATTCCATTGATGACTGGATCATACAAACTCTGTTCCCGGTTCACACCTACCGCAGTGTTGATGTAAGATAACCTCTACGCAGACGGCTCATCAGTTAAAATTCCCTTGTCGTCAGGCGAACCGTGAGAGGTTTTCGAGGTATTCTTTCCAATGTAACGCTAATGCGGTTTAGTTTCATCAAAAAGTCCTTCACGAAAGCTAGTTTGCCCCAATGCATGAACCATGAGTTCCTTTGTCTTCTGGGGTGAATTCAAAGTTACAATGCTACGGATCTCTTGCCTGCACCGCTGACCTATCAGAGTACATCTATCAAAAATATGAAGGTTGGCATATTCGTCTGCCATGATGCCTGCCCGGATCATCGAACCACTTCTATCATATTTCTCCTTTCCACCAATGTTAGAGGGCTAATATCGAAACCCGGGTTCTTTCCAAATGTAAACACGTCTGGAGTCACTGTCCAGACTAAATCATGACTCTTTACTGTAGAGAACCCGCCTTCAATCATTCTTTGATCAAGACAGGTGTAACGGCCCTATGGTGTACGGTCCTCTTCATGGTTTACAGTTAAAGACGTGCAGACTACATGGCGCCTGAATACAGGCCAACTCCATTGAGTATTTGAACGACTGTTACCCGTGTGCAATTCCTATTGAATTAAACAGGTTGAGAGAGAGAGTCTGGCTCGAAGTTTCAAATAATCTTCTTCAGCCAGCATTGTTGCCCTTCTCTTTTTTCAACTATACTCAATCTAGTGACATAGTGTAGATGACGACGACTGGTCTTACTAACGATGGGTAAACAAAGATATTCAAAAATTAAGGATTGGACAAAGCTACGATGTTTCAGATCGTCCTTATGCTCCTAGTCCTTATGCATCAGCGAACAAATGAGATACCTGTATAGAACGTGATCATAGAGAAACTGACTTAAGCTGTCACAAGCCACTGCATGACAGAGGTGTGCGCGAAGAACATACTAAACCTGTACTTAACTATCCTATACTAAAGTGCGAAGCAGCGCGAATAAAGCAGAAATCAAGTAGCTTAATATTATTATTTTTATAAATAATTTATTTATTTGAAATATGCCTTGAGGTCTATAAATCCATGCACTCTAAATAACATATCTGGTGACCGATGTTTTGCTAAAATCTAATTCATTCTTTTTTTTAAAGAAAAAATACCCAAATCTCTATTTCCACTCTCTCACACAAATTTAAAAAAATATATTTTTAAGCAACTCCCCTCCAGATTACTATGAATCTCTCCTGGTCCTCTCAATTCTTAATAAAACTAAAAGACATACTTAAATGTTATGCCAGTAAGTAAATTATTAGGCCAGATTTTAGTCTGTGAATTTGCCAGTACATAAAGCTATACTTCTTACATTTTAATATTTTTTGGACTAAATTAAATTAATTATTACTATTTTTTTCATTTCATTAAAGCTTTTGTTTATCTTCATTTAGTGACATGTTTTCTAGAAATTTCGCATTTTTTAAGACCCATGAATTTACCAATGAGGGATAAAGAAAATTAATAATACACTGCAAAAAAAACCTAATAAAGTTACAGAAAAAAAACTTCCAGCTGGTGTGCTAGTATAAAATCGTTTATTTCACAGAAAAATATTGTGATTTTAAAACAGACGTCTGTTTTTTAAGCAGATAAGTACTGTTTATTTTAGCAAACAAATTTCCATTATTTTAACAAAAAAACTTTATACAATAACTATGTCAGCACTTCGGTCAGCGAGAGCCGACATCGGTATTTGTATCATCAGTCAACGCCTGGACTCGAACTCGGGTTACCTCTGTTGGAGATGAACACTCTGTTCCCTGAGCCACAGCAGCTCTAGTACATAGTTTAGAAGAAAAATCTTAAACTGTCGTTATTTTAACAGTATTACTTAATGAAATTTTATTTAAATGTTAAAACGTTTAAAACTGTCGTGGCCAAACCTTATAAAAATTTCTAGCAATTTAATTTATCGAAAAATCATGTCTAAAGACAGTTAATAATCTGGCTGATTATCAATTATACATAAAAGTTGAATCACAATTTTATTTAAACCATGTTCAAAACCGTAAAATAATTTCTGAAATTTAAGAGCAAGCACAAAATGATTTGAATAAAAGATAAAGATATTTTACGGTAAGCAAAACTCTATAGCAAAACTAGAAATTTGAATTGACAGTTAGGGGGAAAAATGTACTGTTTTGTAAAAAAACAGATTTAAACTGTCAAATATATGAAGAAAGCTTGTAAAAAAAAACGAAATATTTTGCAGAGCGCGGTTAACAATTAAAAACAGAAAAAAAATGTATCTCTGAACAGTTATTCTTTCTATTGAAAAGGTGTTTTTTCTTCCTTCAGAAATCACATTTATTTTTTACAGTTTACATTTAACAGCAATCAATTATTAAAGAATTGAAGAAAAATAATTAAATAACTTACATTTGCGTAATCATAGAACGTTCCGCTTCAGAAGATAGAACGGGAAGGGTTCGTACGGAATCCAATCTCTTACAAAAGAAACTATCACGGCGACACCAACAACTGCCAGCACATTCTCCAGCTTCATCCAATATATGGCTATGAAGGTGCCGTGAGAGCTTATCACACATAATCCATATAAACATTGTCATTAATAAAATTATTTGATACGGAATCATTGCGATCAATAGATAGAATTTTTTTTAAATTTTATGTCTGATTTAAATCATTCATATTGATTTTTCGTGGAATAAAACTCTTTGTTTACATCAGAAACCTTAATTTCTTTAACATAAAGTAATTGTTCAGTTTGTATTTCAATGATATTGAAATTCCACGAATCTTACAATTTCAACAATTATTTATTATTAATTTCCAATGCAATTCTTTTTAAAGTACATATATTTAGACTTTTTACTACCATTATGATAAATAAATCTTTTTTTCCCTTCAGATTTTACAATATAATTTGGAAAGTAACATTGTAAAAAATGCGTTCCACTAGAAAAAGATCACTTCATCTCCTCTTGTCACCTTTAAATAAACGGTTCGTTGAACCAAACTGTCGGAAACAAAAGAAATATGCACGTGTTGCTGATTGATGTATAACGAGAAGAATTTGCCCCTGCTAGTTGTTTTCATAGTTCCGCGGATTTGTGAATTTGTTGATAAGAACACGGAGAGCAAGTCAAGATTCGCCGGTTGGGATGACAACGATGATGCGCCATCTGTCGAGTACACTAATATTGATTGAATTTCAAAAAGCAATCTAAATTTCCAGAGTTATAACTTTGAATATTGTTCTTAAATGTAAACTTATGTTATTATAAAAATGTTCGTATTTCAAAAAATTTTATAAGAGTAACAGTTTCAGTTAAACAGTTTTTAAAAATTAGTTACGCATTTTCTTGCAAGTACTTGCTTAGAAATGATTTAAATTATGATTTTGAGAATTACCTGAAGTGATTTTTCATGAAATGAGAAGAAAAGAGAGTTTTTTTTTTATTATTGATGTATATACCCCGTTTTACACAGGGCGGTTACTAAATAGATTCTGGCATATTTCCAAAAAAATATCTAATTTACTCTTCAAAATAAAGTTTTTTCTTGTTAAATAACGTTAATTTTCAAAATTAAAGGACTATTTTATAATTTAAAAGAAAATTTAATTTATTTCATTCAACCAGCTGCTAAGAAGAAAAAAAACTTCATTAACCGGTTTTGGCTGATTTTCTCTTGTCCGAAATTCTTTTCCGAATTCTACTTGTTTGATTTCACTAATTAAGTAATTAGACATGCGATATTGTTTCTTAGATTTTCTTCCTACACTGAATAAGAAATGCTGAAATTCAACCTCATAAAACTAAAATTTAAAGAGTTGTTAGGGATTTGCGTAAAAAGTACAATTTCTGACTTATTACCATATAGTATACATATATAGTTCTAATATTGATACTGATAAACTGATTTAGTTCTGATAATGATAAAAATATACTGTTATGCACGGGATGTAACAGTATTCAGTATTTGTTTCTCAATTAATTATTTTAACAGTATTATTACAATAGTATTAAATATTATTTTAGTGTATTAACATTTCGACGCACATTATTTTAATGTATTAACACATTAATGTATTAGCATATTATTTTAAAGTATTATCATTATTCGGTCGAGGAAACAATTCTTCACGAGCAAAATTCATTGCAAACTCAACTCATTACAGCAACACTTCTTCACGAGCAGTAATTTCTTGCAGTTTAAGTGAAATACATCTATTTACGAAGAGATTAAATATCATTAATTAGAAATTAAATTTTTAAATATCCCAAACTTAAATTTCTGGGAATACGTATTATAAAAGTATTATTGTTTCTGTAATTTATATAAATTTGGCTTCTGAAAACATAAATTATGATACATTACTTGTTCCAATTGAAAATAAACTAAACTTAATATCAAGCTAATATCAATAACTAGATATATGTTAACTTTGAATCCTAATTAGTAAAATATTAAATCGTAATTCATAAAAACAAAGAAGAAAAATTGGATAATAAACAAGAAAGAAACAGGAAGGAAACCAAAATTAAATGGCATCTCTAGTTAGCGTATTACTATTTCATGGGCAAACATTTCAAGTTAGGGAAGAGAAATTAAAAGAAGTCTTTTAAAATTATCGATTACTTGTCTTTATGGTAAACAGAAAAGAAAAAAATTAAAGGAAAGAAATATAAACAGTACTTTGTATTTTATGTTCGAATTATGCTACGAAATTTACTTAGTTGCCTGTCAAATAAACTTAAACGAAGTTTCTCCCGTTAAGAAAAATTTAATTAAATAAAACACTGATTTCTGGCAAAGCATCGCTTAGAACAAACTATAATGAGTCTAAACTGATTTTGCTTACAACAATCAAATATTTATTTATTTACAATCAAATATTTAAAATGAAAATCTAATTAGATAAATGTTTACTGCACTTACCTTTATACTAAACTTATTTCAAGAATGAAAAAAAAAATTATTTTTCTTTACTAATTTTTGCAGTTTCAGAAATAAAATTGTTACTTTTGACGATTCAGCAAGCCTTGAGCTATATTTCGTTAATTTTGAGAGCAATTTCGCCACAAAATGAAGTGACGTGAGACAAAACGGGAACTCTTAAATGTATGGCAAAAATATTTTCTCAACTCGAATCCTTATTGTAGGGCATTGTGATGGATGTTAACTTGAATAAAGAAAATATGAAGACTAGAAGATCGTAAATAAAGTGCCGAAATAAGCTAACCTGACGAACGGTGGTCAAGGAGCTTGCCACGTACTAGGAAGATTCAGAGTTTGAATCCAGCTTCGGGCATGGGAGTAAATTAATCGTATTGTGATATTAAGGTAACATTAACCCAGCAATATAGAGCCTATTCTTAGGTGATTATTAGAAAAATTAGATACAAAGTGGAATGACGAAATGTTTATTCGATAGTTATTTCGTTAGTTGAATGAAATGTTCGCTCAGAATATATAGCGGATAATAGTTTCGTCAAAAACGAAGGAAGTTTCGTAAAATTTGAAATTCCATTTTGTGCAGTGGGAAAACTTCTTTTTTAACAATGTGCAAGAGTTTCATTGCGAACTGTGGCTTTTTAAAGCATGGGGCCAGTAATTAAACATCGCAACAGATGATGCACAGTGCGCAAATTAAAAAAGATATCACTTTGAATGACTTTTGTTCTAATGATCCGATTTTCACGTACTAAGTGTTAATCTTAATGGTTCAATGGGGTGACCTTCAATATGCTAGTTAATTAGTACTAACCATTAATTAATTTACGAAATCATACACAGAAACGTGTTTTCTATGAATAAACATATAATTATTTTTGCATATTTCGATTACTGACTCTCAAACTATAGGGAAAAACAAAATTTTGAAAAATTGAACCATAAATTTGAGTGCTAGAAATAAATATATATATTTGGTGTAGTCCCCCCAAAACAGACATATAATATCGCCGTATCAAATTTAAAATAGCCTTAAACGAACAATATGATCAACAAGAAAGAAATACCTGATGTTTTTCCGTTACTAAGCAACCAAGTTGACACAATAAAAAATATTGAAATCAAAATTTAATATTTTTTATTTATCGTTTTCAGTTAGTATGGGAAAGCTCATCTTTCAATAGTTAATAGAAAATATCTCGAAGTTTCCAGTGAAGTGATTTCTGACTGTTTTGGACCAAAACACAAAGATTTCTGACCAAAACATAAAGTTTTATTTTTTTATTTCCTTTGAAAAAAGGAATTTAAATGGATTAATAAATTTATTTGCGATTTCCCAAGATGTCAGAACTTGAATACAATAACTTTTCATATGGCATTAATTGTGTTTTTTATGCTGTTTTTAACTATTTTAAATACAAAGATTTCATACTGAAACCAAATTTCGAAAATTCATTTTAGTTTTCTTTAATTATATATAAAGTTGTTGGGCAAATCATCTTTACACCTTTGATCGAGTCTTCTAGGCAAGAAGGTTTCGAGGCAAAAAAAAGAAGAAAAAAAAGAGAGAAAATGTCGAGTTTCTGGGAAAGATTATAGTTCTTATACACATTCACGAAGTTTTATTTAATTCGTCATATTTATTTTTTCTACGATTTAAAAAATATCAGTGCATGTTAATTGGCATTTCAAAAACATTGATATATGTATGTTTAAAGATATTGTATGATTCTTTATTTAAAAAATCACTTTATTCAGCCAAATATGTGAGTTACTTGGTTTTCTTGTTACTTGGTTTAAAGATAAGTTACTTGGTTTAAAGATAATTTGCTTTTTAGCATCCTGATGTTTTTATGCATTTTCGCAAATTTATAAAGAGTAAAATTCTTTTATTACATGCATCATATAATAACGGTACTATAATTTTGCTGCTTAATACCTTTCAGTACAAACTTACTTTATGATTCTCACCATCAATACATACATATATTTGATATGATAGACTCCTTGTAAACAGAACTCTTATGGTACTTAAAAACTGAAATGGTGGCAGTAAAGCTACTAAAATAAACGTATTTCATTTGTTTATTTTTAGCACATGATTCAATGATCAATTTCAATAACGCCAAATATCTGGTAATAAAATCGTAAGTTTTGAAATTTTAGTTTCTATTTTAATAACACAGCTTCTTTAATGCTTTAAATACCGAATGAACCGTGTTAAAATTATAAAATATAGATGTTTGCTTTACGAGCTTAAGATTTTGATTAAAATAATGATCGAGACCCAAATGTAAGACAATATACTTGTTGATAAAAACTTCATTTGTTTAAAAATTATGAAAACGGTAACATTATTAGTCGTCAAATTTTAAGTGTTCAAAAATATACATTTATTCTCAAAACTTACCTCACGGGAATGAATAAAACAAAATTGATTTAAAGCTGCGAGTGAAAAAGGAAAAATAATAGTGAAAAGTAAAACTGAAAAGACCTCATCATCCGAAAGTGAATTAGAAAAGTAAATATAACTATTAGATAAACCGCAAAGGCCCAGGTATGTAAATCAGATTAAAATGTATTTCTATACTCGTTGGTGTGGAACTCACATCGTTAACTAGGGAATCTGCTATCAATATGAATAAAACAAGGTACCTGAGTATCAAGATGAGCTGATGTGACAGGGGTGGTAAGAATTTTGGGATTATTGAAATTGAATTTATGCCCAGGATTCCAAAAATGTGCGGCAATAGATGATTTATTATAATTTTGATTATGGATATATCTATTGTGTTCTTTGATTCAACATTTTAAGCCACGTCTGCTTCGTCCGATGCAACTGAAGTCGACAAGGTATTGAATTTATCCCTGAGTTTCCAAGACTGTGTGGCAATAGATGATATATCGCATTCTTGTTAGCAGACTTATATAGCATGTTCCTTTAGTCAAAATTTTAAAGTATGCCTATTTTGGGCGAAATAGCCAAGGTTGAACTTGGCAGCGTATTCTTTATCTTTTTCACTCTCGCCTACCACGGTTTTTTTGTTTTTTCCCTTTTCTTTTCCTTTTTTCTTAAGAAACTTTATATTTTTTCCAGATTACTATTGTTTTCCACCTCTATGTCTGGTAAATCTTAAGAATTGGGGCTTATTTTGCTTAAGAAACGAAGATTGTAATGAAAGTTTTCATGTTTTAAAAGCTTGAAAATAAGAGCTCACTTTCATGGCTCGCCACGCAATGATTTCGTGACATAAATTTTAGTGCTCTATTAGCACAATAGGTTAAATTAAAATACTGAACGCGGTGTTAAAATATGTTAACGTAAGATAATGGTATAAAATTAGTCACAACTTTTAAATAATAATATAAACTAATCATAACTGTCCAAAAAAATCATTGCAGAACATTTTTTTACATTTTTTTTTACCTTAAAAACAGTTTTTGGAGGATGCAAACAATTCCGTCTACAATTGAAATTTCTAAAGTCGATGAGACAATGGAATGAATCCTCTCCAGGAATCGAAGCTATGTAGTTAAATGGCCAATAATTTGAAAAAATTAACATCTCCATTCTACTCGAAATTTTTTTAAATGTATTTTTTATTTATCGATCCTAAATTTATATATATGTTATGGTATACTTCAGTGGTTTATTTTTTTCACTCTTTATTAATAATAATATAATAAAGTTATATAACTTAATGCATAATGTATAATAATATAAGTTATATGATTTAATGCATTAATAATATAATGATAAACGGGATTTTTCCCGTTTTCCCCCACCATTCCTGTCAATCTCAAGGAAATAAAGATATCAATTTAAGCCAATAGTAGTTTAGTTGTTTCTAAATGTTTCAAGTGATAAAATTTTTTGTGCAATCAGATTTCAATTTTGTGGTTAAGGAAATCATCGAAATTGTTCAATTTAGCGTCAAAAAATATTCTTCTTCTCATCTGACGGAAAAATATAAGAAAAATTCATCAATGTATAATTGCTGAATATACAAATTACAGCTTGAAAATAAGTTGTAGTCCAAAAATGTCATAATATACTTTAATTTTATTTTGAAAAAAACTAAAATTAGGAAGGAAAAAAACGATTAATTGTTTGAGATGATGATTCTAAAATCCTCTTGATTCTGGAATTTCTTAAAAATTTTCTATTTTAAGTGTTTTTTATTTAATAAAATAAGGCAGATCGAGCATTTTTTCTGACTTAACAAATTTTGTAAATTGTAAGAAAGAAAAAGAATTGTAAGAAGTTGAAAAATAATATTTAAAATTTTTTAAGTAGATTTTTTCAACATAATCTTTTTTAAACGGGCAACCTTCTTAAAGTCATCGGGAGGGAAGAAGTTTGAAAGTCAAAATAAAATCAAAATTTCTAGTTCATTTAAAAAGCATTTTCGCTCTGACCATACATGCATTTACTTTTCATTACATGAATAAATAAGAAACAACAAAAAAATCAATAGTTTATATTCATTTTTTGAAAAATTAGTATGGTAAATAGTCAGCTGTTTTGCATCGAGTGATTTTAAAGTAACTGAAATGTTTTTAATTTCTTAACAATTAAATTATCAACAGTTCTAAGCTTTCCATTATTAATAAGTGGACAATAGTTTAAGAACAAGCGTCTAATTTAAAGGAAAACTTAAATTAAAATACTAAAAAATAGATCAGTGTATTATTGAAAAAAAATAATCGACATGATAGCGTAGAGAATAATGAAGCATAAAAAAATATGATTAAAGAGTTTAAATTGTCCTGTGAAACATGCGAGATCAGGTAATTGAAAAATCTATTTTAATATTAAGACGATATAGTTGAGAAATTTGTAGAGGCTTAAAAATTTTAGATACTTATTCGGCAACTGTATTCTCCTTGCAGTGATCGGAAATATCAAAACCCAATTTCACATAATTGTCTTTAATATTACGATTTTATTCAAGAAGATATAACGATACCTCTTATAAAACTTTTATCCTGATTTAAGTTGTAATAAGTATAAAATATATTATGAAGAAGTTGAATAATACATTATTCCAAATCAATGCATACGTATGTATATTATTGAAATTGTATCGTTTACAGAAATCGTATCGACTATTGAATTAACAAACTAAAAAATAAAATTAAAAAAAAAAAAAAAAATGCCTAACCACATTCTATCAGAAGCATGTTTTGATAATACTGAGCATTCCTTGAATGAAATGTTTTTATTTTATAATTGTGCGCAAAAATTTTCCATTAGCTTGAAAAGTTCTCCAGATATTGAGTAAAGTAAAATTAGTAAAATTAGTATTAAGAGGTTCAAACTTAGGACTACTTTTCTGACTTAACTATTGGGACCATTTTTCCCAGATTTCGGCTACCCCCTATATTTTAGTAATCAGAAATTCAAATCGGTCTACAACAAAAAAAGCATTTATTCAAAAAAAGTACGTTTTTATGCCATGTTTCTAAACTTAAAATAAACGTTTGCTCAAATAAATTGGCATATTTGAAGTCACCCTCTAAATTCCTTTAAGACTTTCACTATTTGGATTGCATTTTATTTCGCCCACTGTTTTTCATCGAAACAACAAGAAATTTGTCTCATATGAAATCGTCGCTATTTCTAGTTGAGCCCAAGATGAATTGTCGGTTTGTACTTTACTTACATTGCACTAGGTTGTACTAGGTACTTTGCAGAGGAGATTGCTCTCCTGCTTTAGACCAGGCTGATCAAAATGGCCTCCCACCCTCTAACTGACTGCAGTCAGTGATGCTAGATTTCGGTGTTCTATTGGGAACTATGCTTTTATGATTACTCCACTACAGGACAGTAACTTTTCATTGAGACGAATTGTGCTTACGACGAATTTTCACTACAATGAATTGTGAATGTGGCAAATTATCGTTGCAATGACTTGTTCGCGCGTTAAATTGCCATCGTGACGAATAGCATCGATTACGAATGATTTCCTCGACGAGAAGTACCCACAATAAATTGCTCTCGCTAGAAATTTAAATTGTCACAATATTTCGTTGAAACTAGTTGTGTCCACGAATCAAAACCGAGACGAATTATTCTCTCGTCCATTATTATCGCAACTGTGAATTGTCTCACGACAAATAGTGCGTGATGAATTGCTGCCACAAGGAATTGATACAGATATACAAAAACGTACCTTCTCTGAAATAAATATTTTTTTTCAAGATTTTTTTACCATAAAAAAGGAAGGGAAGCTGAATGCCTGAAAATATAGTTAGGAAAGTAACCGAAAGTTAGAATCCTCTAATTTTAATTTCACATTTTGCGTATTTTGCCATATCTTGTAAATTTTATAAGCTAATTGAATTATACACAATTATAATAATTTATCAAAAAATAATTCCGTGAAAAAATTAATATTTATTATTTTACTGAAAGGTAGAAAAATTATGAATAAGGTAAACAAATTTTTGCTTCATTTTAAACTGTGTAATTTTAAATGGCAATAAACAAAATTTCAACGAAATCGGTCAAAGTTCGTAAGAAATACAATTTTAAGAATATGACTTTTTTGGAAATCTTATAATTTAGAAATTATTTAACCAATTTCACTCAAATTATTTTAATTCGTATTTTAAAATTACATTGTTATAGTTATGATCTAAAAAGGTTTATACCTTACAGTTCAAAATGTTTTGGACTCTTATGAAATAAAATGATAAGAAATATTGAAAATTGTTTCTTTACAGAGACTCAGTACTGGGAAAATGAATTTTGCTATTGAGTGCAAAAGTTTTTTCGATTCGCTTTAAGACTTCTAGAGATATAGCCATATTACGCTGAAGGAAAAATCTTTTAAGGTCTCAAATATCGACATTTCTCCCACTGAAAATATTGGGACTATATTAACTGATTAAAAATTTCCCTCTCTTCAAAAATTTACAGATTAGAGATAACATTCATCATGTTTCAAGCGTTTAAAAATAGGCGCCCATTCTCAAGACTTGCCAGAAGTTAATGAGAAGAAGGAAACGTGGTTTGAAATATAAAACTTGGAATTGAGAAAGAAAAAGACAAACATTAGAAACATCATTTACATTAGAAACATCATGTTCATGAGATACAAGAATAATAAATATCAGAAAAAAATCGATTTTATTTCTACTAAATAACCAAACTAAATTTACGAGACCAACCAAACAAATTATATAAAATGCTTATTCATTTATAAGAAATTTTTATAAAAAAAATACGGATTATAAAAATCTAGCTATAAACTAAAAGAAGAATTGTTGCCAAATTTTAAATTTAATAATTAAGAATAAAATTTTAATTCATTAGAATGTAATTATTTGGAATATAAGAATCTCAGTCATAACAGTCATCTATCATGGCTTTGCAGTTTTGGGTCACTAAACAATGCGTTATTTTATACAATTAATAAGCATTAGAAATTTTAAAAAGAGATAACTTTTCAGAGATAGCGTAAGTTTTTTACTTAACTATTCTTTTTTATCACAAACAAATTTGGTATTGAGATTGATAATACAGAATCAAATAACTCTGAAATATGAGAACATTGAAACATTTTATTTCAATATGCGAAAACTCCAGTTAATAAAAATAAAATGTTTTGCCTCCCACTCTTCGACAGAAAAAAAAAATTCACTAATTTAGTTGAACAGTGCACTTTTTTCCAAAGTTTTGACGAATAAAACAAATATTATGTTAAATTTAATAGTACAAAAAGAAATATTTCTCTCACACGGCAACCAAAAAAAAAACTCATTCCTTTTGCACACCGGCAACAAAGAAGTGAAATATCAATCGTGTGAGCTGCTATAAACATGAAAACGGAACACACGTTTACAAATTTCTGAATGGAAATTCGTTTCTCACTTGTACAACGAAAATTTAAAATAAATTGATCTATAAGTTGTTAAGAAGTGAAAGGTAAAAAGTGAATAGTTTACATTAACAGAATGTTTTATATTGTGTTTTAATTACACTTATGCAGGTTAAACAATAAAAATTTTATTCCTTGTTATTGTTATTCGTTAAAAAAATAAGTACTAGTCAAGCTGTTATGTTTTTTAAGTATATTAACAATAAAAAGCGTTGACGACAGTTTTTGAAAACGTAACAATGAAAAATGCGAAGGAGGCGTGCCGTTACACATGATTTAACTAACCTGATCTATAACTTATCCCATGAACCGAAATAGGTAGTTCTTGTGCTGCTCATTTCTGGGCAAAAAAAGAAAATATATTCCGGAAAGCATACTAAATGTTGACATGATGGTTGACATTCCTGATTTATTAAAATGTTAACTTTGTGATAATTCAGTCGATGCAAGAAATTATCCAGATCATATTTTGATTTGAAATCTTAATATTTTACTTTAAAACACATTTCAAATGTGTTTAACGTAGTAGCCAGCGAAACAAGTATGGTTTTGAACGCAATTCATACTCGCTTTGCCTAGCAATCTTCGAGTGTTGGGAAGCGTCAGCAACCAAGGGGCAGAGCCAGTTCATAATTTTTTTATTTTAAATTTCCTTAAAAAATGCTTTTTCTGTTGAACTGTTTTTCAAAAGATTATGTCTCAGAAATAGAAAGAACTTAATTTTCTATAAATCGCTTAGAGGAGAACAACTATTTGTCGTCAAATGCAACAAATGTAGATAACTATTTATTGCGTTGATAGTCTTTGTCATGATGAAGTATTATACACCAAAAGAGATTTATATGGCATTTTTACTTTTATTTTACAATGGGAATAAATGCTAGAAATATATATATATATATATATATATATATATTATTAAATGCTATATATATTATTAAATGCTATATATATATAATTAAATGATAGAAATTTTAAATGATACTTAATTATATCTGGTAAAAGATAAGATTCATAGTAACTGATCCTAATGTTTTTTTTCCGAAGAAAAGTAATCATAATATGTCTTAGTGTGTGTGTACATAATTTATCGGAAAATTGTACTACGGATTCCATACAAAAACATTATTCAATTCAAATAGTTTTCAAATTAGATAAAGAAAAAGTTGGAAAAATTGTTAATGAATTATAGTAGATAAAAAAAATAGTGCGTGGAGTCCCTCCGAGCGGAAGAAGTTAAACTTTGCAACCTGCGACGTTAATTGCAGAAAAATCAACAGTCGTAGAAGGATCACTAGTTCTATTCAACGACTCTTTTTCCTGCTCCGCTCGCTTCCGTGCTCTGTAATCATGATAATATTGTGCATTTTTCCCTTAATACCCTAATAATATCACGATAATATTGTGCATTTGGGCCTCTTGAACCAGTGGAAGTGCTTGTAGTTGCCTCATCGTCTCGCCCTGGAAAATGTATTTGTATTAATAATGCATGTGAATGCGTCATAATGTAATTTCAGAAGAGAAACAATCAATTGATATTCACAAGAGACGTACCTTGACATAACCTTAAATCCGTCGCATTGTCCATGGGATTGTTTTCACTCATTTTTTACTATTGTTATCCACTAAATTTAAAAATAGAAAATACTACCCCATTAAATTATATGTGTATCAAATCAAACTAAAAAAGTATTTATAGAAAAGCAATACTTTTATTATTTTTATGCTAGTGAGAACCAAAACAATATGGAAATGAATATGGGAAAACTGGATCCTACCACGTGATTTCCCGGCCAATAAAAATGTAGCGTTAAACGTTTAACGCAACCTTGTTGGAAGTCGCATAAGAAGTATAACTTCAAAAAAAGCTACCATAGTCTTTTATTTACGTTAATGTAGGTCTATTTGCTGTAAAAATTAAATATTATTCCAAGTACTATATTTTATCAATTAGGCAGGAGACTCCGTTAAATCTCAGAATGAACTGATATCATACACGAGTGGGGAGTAATTTCTTCAAAATATTCACGTTTCATTAAAAAAAAATATTTTATTATTTTCTGAGCAAATATTTGTATACACATTCTTATAAAAATAATGCTTATTCAATGTGAAAGTCATACCATTTTCCATTTAAGAATAACTAAATTAAAAGAACAAAAATGCTAACCAATGCTGATAGATATATGATAAAGGTTGAAACAATATTTATTCCCGACATTATTTATTAGCGATATGATAAATTGCACTCAAAGGAATGAACGATATGGATGAAAATGATGTGGTAGAGAAATCTATGAGATGGGGCGTAACCCGTGTATGATATATCTTGATCAAAAATGAATACTTAGATGTTTCTTGTTATTCTAAATTGTAGAATAAGTTTTTTGATTGGAATGAAATACAGTTAGCGATTCACTTTTTACGACATGAGATATTTTTTATTTTTATTTTCTTTTTATTTCTAATGGCAAGGCAAAAGGTACATATAGAAAGATGAAATAAATAACGAATACAAATGTACGTAGGATAACAAAGAAAGAAGACCGAAGTCATTGCCTTAAAAGTTCTCTTGCTTCCCAATATCTTGAGGACTCAGCGTGTTCATGAAGGGCCCTACATAGAAGCAGGTGGTCCCTGCCCAATTTCCCTCCAGATTTACAAAGTGGACAAAAAGGCGAGGTGGAAAGGCCTATGCTGTATAAGTGAGCAGAAAGACAATCGTGGCCTGTGATTGGGAGTGCAACGTAGATCTACCTCCTCGTGGTGCACTCCGGGCAACGCTCTGCGGCTAAGTGATCGACAGCCTTCGGCAATTCCTTGCTATGAAACTTGAGATCTTACAGTGGAATGCGGGTGGATTATCCCAGCCCAAGAAACTCCAGATCCAACGACATGAGATATAGTTGTTTAATTAATATCTTTGTGCATGGATAATTTTGCGCAAGCATTTGTTCTTTTAAATTGAAATCATTATATGCATTTATAAAATGATATTCATTTAAGGATGAATTATTAATATAAAGTTGCTGATATGAATACTAAATGGAGTTTATAGGGAAAAAACAATTTTTAAAGTAACAGAATTTAGTATTTTCGCGTGAAATGTAAATTTAAAAAGGAGTAATTACTACTCAACAAAATTAATTCATGTAAAACTAAGCTTATTTCGAGAAGTATATGGCTAAGTTCAAACATTTGCAGTCAAAACTCTTTACTGTAATGACACAACAAGATGAAAGAAATTTATATCCTCTCTGAAACTCTCTATTTACTCTTCTTTTCGCAGTTCAAATGTAATTCTTGCCGTTTCTAAAAATCAGGTTTTAATGGTAAAAATTGAAGAGTTCTATCAAATTCTCGGTTGAGAGGAATTTGGTGAATATTCCGAACAGCAGATTAGCCAATTTGCCTAAATGAGGCAGACTGTAGATTAAGAACAATCTGTCAAATATCAGGATAAATGCATTAAAAGAAAAACGTTTCGGTTTTTTTTTCAGAATGGTTAAACGTGTCGCTATTTCAGTGAATTATTTTTGAAAATATTCAATTATTAACTATAATATAGAACATAATTTGTTAATATTTCAATTACTTTTGAATATGACAACTCATTTTGACTATGACAACATCTTTTGCAAATGACGACAATTAATAATCTAAACAATAAACATTTGTCAAATTTAAAGTGGTATAAATGGAATTAATATTCAACTTCGAATTAACGCCTGATTTAATTTACAATCTAATATATTGTTTTTAATCTAATAATTCTCTGTTAAGACCGAATTTTAATACCTTTTGGAAATGTATAAGTTGGAACATTTTGTCAAATTGAGTAATAGAGTTCTGCAATTAGGGATTATATTTGAAATTTCCTTAAATGCTTTAAATAGACTTGTTCATAAGTAGTTTAATGCGGTAATAATTAAAGGTAAATGTTTTAAAGCATAAGGTGACAATATGATTATCTAAAAATTCCATTCTCCTCGAAGTGAGATTCAATCGCTCTAATGAACAAACTGAATGAATTGGAAAAGGGATCAAAAAGGCGAAATATTTAGCAGTAGCTTTTATGTAACTAATGTAGTGTTGAGTATGGAATACTTTTATTCCATTTATTTTCTTGGTTTAACTAAATGTTAAACTATTACGTTAAGTGCCTTTTTTATCCGATGTGATGCTATTTTTAGTTTACTTTTGGGCAATCAATGTTATTAAAATTGTGAAATTTTAAAGCCCATTGCCTAAAAATTGATCACGTTCTCACTTCCAGACATGTAAAAAGGAAGTAAGATGTTATTGAAAATTCCTCTTTGCATGTCTGAAAATGACATTCAGGAAATATATTCTATTAACTAGTTAAAATTTCGTTAAAAAAATTGCAGTTAAGAAAAAGAACTAATTGCAAATCTTAAGATTATAAGAGCACTAATCAACAATAAAATCGTTATTCTAAAGTAAAATTTAAATTGAAGAGACTACATAGAGTCTCATTGCGAAAAGAAAATCAAACTTACTTTGGCAGAAAGTAACTAAAAACTAATGTCTGCATCACTAACTTTTTTATATCAAAGTGATTCAACGCTACATCAGGTTACCGGCCAAGGCCGTCTCAGTGTGTTTCACCCCATCTAGATCTTTTCGATGCTATATTTCTCCATCTATTAACTCTTAAGCTCTTCTACCACTTCTCTACTCTATCTAACAATATTATTCTAAATCTTCCTCTTTTTCTTTTTCCCTCAGGTGTTAAAGATTATTTTTTTAACCGAATTTTCTTCGATATATCAAAATACATGTTCTAGCCACATTCGGTAAAGAAAATTTTCTTAGCTTTGTGTATTACGCGTTAGCAAGTTTTCTGAATCAGCAATTTTGGTGAGAGCAACAGCAGTAGTTTTTTTTCTTTATACGTAGTGAGAAATAACGTTATTAAATTTCGCTGAATTGGTATCTACATAAAATACAATGTAAGACTTAGTTGCCCCATAATGAATTTTAAACATTACTGACAGTGTAACGTTTTTTCCCTAATCATATTTTCATGTTTTTTTTTCTCTCTAAATTTGAAACAACTAAAAAATGTTAGTTGAAGTGAAAATTGACATGCATCTTTTAGTTATTTTACTTTATTTACAATTTAATTAATAAATTTCTCAAACAAATTAATTAAATTTGATTTTTTAATTTCTTTGTGCATTAGAACAATGAAAAACGTGCAGTTTCATTTTCAGCCTTCGTAAAAAATAGAAATAAAAACGAATTAAATAATGTATTTTTTTACCTAGGTATATACTAAGTCACTTTTTTTATTTTATGATACAAAGTAGTGTTTTAAAAATATTTATTTTTGAAATATATTTGATTTTTTTTATGCTCCCCTAGAAATATTTCGAATGCTTATATAGCTATTGTGTACAGTGAGCAAAATAAAAAACGGACCGCTGTGAAAAACTTTTAATCTATTGATGGGATCTTCATTTTCTAGGGCTCAATCTTAATGGCTTGAAGATACAACCTCCAATATGCTAATTTTTAAGAGCAGTTGATATTTTAAGTTATGAAACCAGACACAAAAATGAACTTTCGCTGAACAAACATACCTTTTTTGAAATAAGGATTAAGATTTCTGACCCCCAAAATATTGGGAGTAACAGCAATCTGGGAAATATGGTCTCAATAGTTTGTTAACTTTGAACTTTTTAATGATAATTTTACTTTTTACGTATTTCAGTATATCTGAAGAACTTTTTAAGCTAAATGCAAAATGTTCACCCTTAATTATGAAATCCATTTATCCAAAGATAATTCCATGCATAAAAAAACCTTTAGAAAATATTTTTTTATTATTACTTTATTTAAGAAGGTTATAAAAAGTTTTAACTGTTAGTAATACAATTTTTTGCATAATTTTAAAGTATATAATTTTGCAAGGCAAATTGCTTTGAGTGAAATCGGTAGAAAAAGTATCTGGGAAATCAGATTTTAAGCATCCGACTTACATGAAATTTAATTTCTCAGGATCTAGTCAACCAATTTTGCTCAAATTTTGTATTTTATACCATGTATTTTGTACCATGTAAAATTATGTTCTTTAAAATGAAGAAAAAATTTGTATACTTAACAATTCAAAATTTTCCTCACTGTATAAATAATAAAAAGTTATAAATATTTAGTAAAAGTTATTTTTTGTATGGAATTATCTTTGGTTAAACGAATTTTCTAATTGTGTGCAATTTTTTTTTAATTCGCTTAAAAATTTCTCGAGATATAGCGAAATACATAAAAAGTAAAAATAACATTAAGAGGTTCAAACTTTGGAACTCTTGACCCAACGATTGGAACCATATTTCCCAGATTGCGGCTACCCCTTTTATTTTGGGGATTAGAAATCCATATCCGTTGTAAAAAGATGTGTTTATTCAGAGAAAGTACGTTTTTATGTCTGATTTCCTAACTTAAAATATCGTTTTCACTTATTAATTAGCATATTTGAGGTCACCCCCTCGAGTCATTAAGACTGAGTTCTAGAACATAATGATCCGATCATTAGATCCAAAGTTATTCATGATGAACCATTTTTGTGGATCACCGTCTAATATCAAGCAATAAGTTTAAAAGATAGTTTCAAAATTGTATCCAAATCACATACAATTGGTTTCGGTATTGGTAAAATATATATATTTACTATATAAATGCTATTTGCTCAAATCTAGCTTTTTTTATAGTTTTGCACATAGTAATTCAAATATTATTTCCTATACAACGCATAACTAGGCATAGACGCCGTAATTACAAAATGCTAAGTAAATATTTGAAAAATAAAAATATATGCCTTCGGACCAATGAAAGAAATAGTAATTGAGCTGAGGAGTTTAATGATTAAACAGGTAACTATTGTATTATTAGTTTTCAATAAAACATCGCCATAATATAAACTAGTGAAATTTTTGAAAATGTTATGAGGCTGCGTGACTCGAGAGTTCTAACATAATTATGCCATTTTTTTGAGAGATTTCGAATACCTCGAGATTTTTGATGCACGCAAAATAAAAAATAAAAAAGACATTAAATAACGATTATTTCATTGATCGGATTATTACAAACGAAGTGTTACTCTTAATGTTTCAAAAAGGCGACCTCAAATATATTAAATAAAGCCTTATCCGTCTTCAACTAGTTAAAACCTTCTAATAACTATACTAATTAAAACCCTCATAATATTACTCGATTAAAACCCCATCATTCTCTTAAAAAATTGACTGAAACTGAAAATAACAGTCAAATTGAGAATAAATTAAATTTAATTTAATTCTAGTGAAGATCATATAAGTTTTTGATAACTGCTGCCACATTTTTTGTCAGTGCGACCTTGCCTATATCGGACAAACTAGACGAGCTTTAAAATTTATGCTGAAAAACTCGATAAATATGTACATTATCACGAATGCAAGAAATCATCAATTGCTGCACATTGTTAGAATCTCGGGCATAAATACAGTTTCGACAATTCCAAAATTATTTCCACCCCGGTCACATCAGCTTATCTTGAAGTCTTGGAATCTTTTTATATTCATATGAATACTGATTTCTTGTAAACGACAATTGCTCCTCTTTGCCTCTCCATAGTGCCTGGAAATGTATTTAGGCTGATTAACCCTTCTCGGTTGCTATGTTTTTTTCTGCTCTATTTTCTTTTTGTTAGTACTGTAGTTTTTCTCTTATTTTTTTCCTCATTTTTGTTTTGTCTATTTGTTGAATTAAAGTTTTTCCTTTCAGTATATCGTTTCTGAAAATCAGCGTTCTACTTTGTTTCGTGCTCAATTCTAATTCAAACTCTCAACTTGCTGAGACAATGTCTGAGCTTTATCTGCTAAAATAAAACACGTAGCAGAATCCAAATATTTTTTCTGAAAAAGGGCTGAAACTGGGAGATTACTTGTCATATCTTTTTATTTAATATTGCATTGGAAAATATTATAAAAAAACTCGGGTATACGAGCACGATCAACTATTTTTCAATATCCCATACAAATAGTGGCATTCGCAGATGATATTGACCCAATAGGCAAGACTGGTAGGAGGTGAGGGATGCTTTTCTGCATTGGAAACTAAAAATATTAGACTTACGATAAACAGCCTAAAAAAAGGTTAAAGCAGTAACGCACAAAGTACCTGATGTCCAATGACAAAAGGGGATTGCAGTTTTGAAAATGTTAGTCAGTTCATCTGCCTAGGTACAACTGTAACAAGAAATAATGATATTAAAATTCCAATAAATAGCCGATTAAATATGTCAAATAATTGTTGCCATGAATTAAGAAGACAATTTAAATCAAAACACTAAAGCACAAAAACTAGAATTAATTTTTATAAAATTTTAGTGGGACCAATAATTACGACAGGAAGTGAATGCTGGATCTTAGACAAAGCTAAGGAAAATAAAATATTAATATTTTAACGAAGAACACTAAGAAAAATATTAAGTGCTGTCAAGGTAAATAATGACTTTATTATCCGTTATAATTATGAATTTTACGCAAAATTCAGGGAACCAACTATTGCGAAAACCATAAAGGTATATCAATTATGATGAATTTTACTATATATATATATATATATATATATATATATATATATATAAAATGAATTAAACCCAGCAAAAAAGAGACATTTTCGAAATCTGAAAGAAAAGAAATGGAGGTAGACCAAGCATCAGATGAGTTGATACAGTTGAGAAGACGTTACATGAAATCGGGATCAATCCTCAGAGTACTGTGGCAGAGGATAATTAATAGCGGAAAAAACTTTCGGAGACACACTTGGTCTGCAACAGACTATAGAACTACAGAAGAATCGGTTCAATTAGCATTGAATCTAACAGCTATTCTGAGTTGGTACTCTGATTTGCAGTAGAACATATTTTTTTCTCGGATCATCTCAAAATTTGTGGTCTGCAAGAATACCAACAGTTTTATTACACTAAAGCAAACTCTTAAGTTCACTCAATGATTTAGGATTACAAGCTATCGTATTCCTTCTAATTTCAGAACACACATTGAATAGAAACATGGATATTAACAGTTTCTCCCTAGTTCCATCTACTACTGTTTGATCCACTACCACTACCAATTAACATCAAATTCTAGCAAATTTTATTTTTTACCCGCTCTGCACCTCATCGTGGTTCGAAGGTGAAACGTCTTCGAACGGCTAACGCAGACGGAGGGTGCGGTAGACTGAAGACCGCACTCAAATTTTGTGCACGTAGTTTTTGATTTTAAGGAATTCGATGATTTTAGAGGCGTAAGTCTTTCGATTGGAAAAATTGACCTGAGACTTTGATTTTACTACGTCGGATAGCGAGATTGAAGTGGATGAGGTTCCTGAGTGCTTTGAGGACTCATTTGAAGAATGCCAGAAGGAATGGGTAAGCTCGGGAACGTTCCCGAGAGAGAAATTTGGCAGATTTATGGAGAAAAAAACAAGGCAAAAAACTCGGAATAGTTGAATCGTCTCAACTATGGATGATCATGTTTGAGTACAGCGACATCATTAATAGGAAAAATGAATTGCTGGCATACACAAAAGGACTCCAGCATGAAGCCGAACAAGTCCTAAAGGCTATTATAAAAAGCAACAGTAAAAAGAGAAAAAGCATAACTTACTCTAAGGTGCTTAAAAAGATAGCACGGCTGGAGTCTCAAAGGTGAAGGCAGATTTTTTCGTCACCATTAAGCCGAAGGATGAGAGTGCCGCATGTGACACGATAGAATTGGTCAAAGAGACCTTTGAGCTGAGGAAACTCAAGATCAGAATTAAGAGACTCAAAAAGTCAAGAGATGGTGGAGCACTTTTAAAACTGAAAAAAAAAGTAACACATTAAAAATAATCGATGAATTTAAACGCTCCGATATGAGTGAAAATTTTATTTACCAAGATGTGATTGTTGTTGTTGTTAACTTACGTCGCACTAGAGCTGCACAATGGGCTATTGGCGACGGTCTGGTAAACATACCAGAGGATGATCCGCAGACACGCCATCACACTGCGGAGGGGATGGCACCCCTGCTTCGGTAGCCCGACGACCTGCGCGCGAAGTCGAGCACTTTACGGTAGCACAGTTTAACGAGGACCAATACCGCACACCCTCGGTCCCTACGCAGACTGATCCAAGTGGTCACGCACCCGCACACTGACCGTAGCCAGTGATGCTTGACTTCGGTGATCTGCTGAGAACCGTGTCTTAACGATCAGTCCACTGCGGGACTTACCAAGAGGGGAAGAGATGGAAGCCTAAATTGATCATTTATGGAATAGAAGAGTCATATGAAAAAGAAGAACTTTAGAAATTTAATATTAAAGATAATAAATAAGAAGACCTATTAAAATTTAAAACTTTTGTTAAAAATTTGTTGGTTTAAAAGTTTATTTATGTAATGAAAATTGTTTGAGAAAAATTTAGTGCACACATGTAAAAGTATTTTTCAATGACACATAAAAAAGTAACACGATTTTACAGGTTAATTCCAAATTTTGATTTTAAGAGATTAAAATATGCTTTTGAGATTTATATCAAAAATATTAAAAAGTGAAGACTAAAATTAGGCAAAACGCAATTTTCTTTAATTAAATGCCAAAACAATACAATTATAAAACTCACTTTGTTTTAAAGTTTATTTCTATTACATAACTCATGATCTCCTAAAATAATTTTTAATACTTCACTCACTAATATGCGATAAATCTATTTAATTCTTTACAAATCTACTTAAATATATTTTTCTATTTTCACAAATATACAAGCCTTGAGCAATTGTTAATGTTCACGCTAGCAGAGTTGTAACCATATCTTTTTTATCCTACCTATTTGACTTCAAAAATATTTATTGACATGAAAGGCAACAAAAGATTCAGCGCATTTCTTCAAGGCTGCCAATTTTGTATAAAATATCCGCGAAAAATATCCACGATTTTGATAGCATGAAAGAAAAATATGCAAAATAAAAAATTAAAAAAAAGGTCGAAATCTTAGTAACCGAATTGAATTTTTTCTTTTTATTTATTTGGAAGAAGTTCAACCTATATCAGATTTTTTTCATTATGATAAATTTTTATCATAATGAAATCAATTTATCTAAAGCATTTCATTTAATTCGAGAATTAGAAGATATTTAAAAAAAAAAACGGTTTTATTTCAAGTCATATATGAAGACAATGGGGAAAGAACGGTTTATGCGCATTTTACACAAAATGGACATTTGAATCGCCGTCTCTTGCCTTTAGTTTTGGCAAATCTATAAGCAGAAAATCGGTTCTCCCAGAAAATAATTGCACTGTAAAGATGTGCCGAAGTGTGGGGAAAAAAACCTTCCTATCCGCGAGCAAAATCGTTTTTTCTCCGAATCACACACACACACAGCTGTTATGCACATAACAGCTGTGTGTGTGTGATCTGTTCTTCCCTCCAGGTTTTCACATTTTATTATGCTTGCGGATTTTAGATAACACCAAATAAAGTAGTGCTGTTGATATCAAATAAAGCAAAAAAGAACATACTTAAATATACCGACCACTGTTAAGCTAGCTCAGTTTCCAACCCAATTTTGGTAGTTTTCAATAGGATTCCACCGTCTAGTTACTGTATCTTATTCGGATTAAGCACATTGGCTACAACGATAGCAGACAAAGCAATACTGAAAAGAAGATTAAGTACTACAGCTTTGTTAATTAAATTACTGTGATGGTCAAGAAAAGTATGGACGTTTAGAAAAAATTAGTTTCATATTTCACATACTGCATTTGGTTTAGAATATACATTAAATTGAGCAGGTTGCTTCGGAAGCGATTTTCCAATCCAGCTGATTTTCCAATCTAACAGCCCGCTATTCTGTTTCGGATTTCATTTAAAAAAAAGACTTAATTCTTTTAGTTCAGATAGTACTTTTTTAGTTCAGATAACAAATTTTAAAAGAAAAAAATGATTACATTATAATTAAAACAATCTACAGAAAAGGAGAAATCTTTAACACACTGAGCAAGTCGGTAAAATCTCAAGGGGTGTAAATTAGCACAGCGGAAAGTGAACAAATTTTAAACTTATATCTGCCTTATTGCAATTAAATGTATATTTGTATATCAAACAAGAATAATAAAAGCTTTTCTAAACATGCCGAATGATTGATAAAATATTTAAAAAAACATTTAATTCAACATTTTTCAAATGGTTTTTGAAACCTACATTACTATAACATTCTTTTAATTATTTTTCTTACTTTACTATTAAATTTTCAAATTATAAAACTATTTTTAGCTACCTGTAGGATGGATCAGCTGCTGATATAGCCAATGACATCTGTTTCGGAACCTGTAGGATGGGTCAGCTGCAGATTTAACCATTAACATCTACAATGCTAAGCACTGAATGTTTTAAACGATTTTTTTACTCACAATTCCCATATTGATTTTTAATTTTCAAGTTAGTATAAAATAATAGAAGCATTCCTAAACATGACAAATGATTGATAAAATATTTTTAACCACATTTAGGTAGTTCCCAATGGTTTTTGCAACCTACATTACAAAAACATTATTTTAAATATATTTCTTTCTTTGCTATGAAATGTTCAAATTATAACATTGTTTTAAGTGACCTGTAGGATCGGTCAGCTGCTGATATAACAATTAGCATCTACAGTGTTAAACACTGAATGTTATAAGCAATTGCTTACTTATAATTCCCATATGGATTTCTAATTTTAAAATTATTAAATGTACTTTGAACGTTAACAAAAATAAAACACCCCGTTGACTTCCATAAGATATTGAAGCTAGAGTATTTTTAATAGAGAAAAGAATATTCCATTAATGGTGGTAATTACTAAGAAATCAAAATTTTAATGATGCTAATAAAAACTACTTTTCGAAAACTTCTTAATTTCAAAATAATTTTTTTTTCAAAAAGTCTAGATGAAACTAAATTCAGATTACAGAATAGTTCTAACATTAGGAAACTTGAAACCAAATTTCCCCGGAATGTTTACACTTTAACGAAATTAAAAAGATCTTGGAATCTATGTGGGAAAAATATCTTGTGGATACAAAAGAGTTTTTTTTCCTCAGTAAATGCTGCAATTAGAGGGAGCGGAAAGAATATTTGACTATGAGAAAATAAAATTATATTTCAAGCGATTTCAGAAAATATATTTTACTCAGCTTCTTTATCATATGAAATCATTTAATCTTAATTTTTGATTAAATTAATTACAGTAAAATAAGTCATTATCCCTTTTTGTTTTATTAAACTTTTAATTTTAAGATATAATTACTCTTAAAATTTTTATTTATCTTGTCTTTAAATACAACTAATGCAATTTACCACTTAAAATAAAAAGTAATAGTTACAGGCCTCACATCATTTTGGCATTCATTTCATTTTTTTACACAGTGGGTTCAACAAAATATGTCTTATACATCATGACGTCTTTTCTGAACAAAAACTATTAGTTTTAGCATTTTTAATAAATTCCAATCGAACACGTTTAGAAGGGTAAAAATGGTCCTAGTGAATTCCGCACATTAAATTAGAGGGCATTTTCAAAACTGAGTTAACCAAAATTATCGAAATTCAATGACATATCAAAAGGTTTGAGTTATCTAATATATATAATTTTCTTACGTGGCTCCCAAATTTTGGCTGTATTTCTTCTCCGCTGGTGGCAACAGTTTTCATTTTTAAAGAAGTACTGTGCTCAACTAAATAAGATTCTTTTCACAACACTTAAATATTTACTTTATTTTCTTCATATACACAAAGAACAGTCGGCAAAGAATTCTGTTGGGTCAATAAACATTTTGCTTAAAAAAGAACGAATTCCAAAATAAATAAAAATAAGCAACTTAAAAAATATAAATGCTGTTGCCAGCCATAGAAGTTTTTAAAAGTTAACTTAGCAACATAAATCAAAATGACATACAAGCGTAACTGAGATCAAAATTATGATACCTGAGAGCTAGACGTAACAAATCCTTCAATTCTAAAAGTGTTGTATCGCCAAATGCCCAGATTAACAATTGTGTTTTTAAAGAAATTCTATAAAAAGTTTTAAATAAAAAAACTTCTATCCAGCTACTTCTACAACTGTTTCTTGAAGAAGTTGGCTCATTGAGTAAAAATATTGTTTTAATTTTACAGTACTAAATTTTACTTCTACTTTCATTATTGCTATGGCCCTCTTTCATTCCATTTTACAACTTCATGCTAAATTTGAGGACTCTAAGTTGTTTTGTGGTTGAATACTGACATTTAAAAATGTGTACATAAAAAAAATAATATTTAGAGATTAAGAGTTGCCTCAGAAAAATTTGAATTGTTGACACTGAATTTAATAATGGAAACAATCGTTTTTGTAAAAAAATTGAATTGTATTGCTGACATCAAAACTAAAAATATTGTGTTTCAACTTAACAATACTACCTTAATTATATTGACATTTTGAACAAAATTAAGGTTTAGAATTGCCTCGGGAAAATTTGAATTGTTAACAATGACTTAAACAAAAACTTTTATTTTAACTGACAAATACTATATTATAATTTTAACTTTTTCTCTGACTCTACTCATTTTCTTACTCTTTTCTTTGTTTTTTATAAATTTTATATTTTTGTGATAAAATAAAAAACTTATAATTGTTCTACTTCTGAAAGCTGATGAAAACACAAAATGATGGGCTTCATCAACAATCAAAAATATATACATTTATTTTACAAATTCCATATTATTAGGGTGGCGCCCTTCAGAGAATTAAAAATACAAAATTATCTTCATCGAAGCTTGTGCTTTACATCCGGCGTTCAATGGCAGACTACTATTTCATATTGTTTTACAACACATCACTTTAGCCCTCTGGTGGAAAAGACTTTAAAATAAAACTTACAACAGTTACTTTTCTCAACAACTGAAATTTAGAATAGTGTGATTAAGCAAAATATGTGAACTGTTTGCAATTTCAAATTAATATTGAAATGTACAGGTTTAGAATTTTCTACAGTGAAAAATTTTCGGAACTTCAGTATTCAAAAAAGTTTACAAAAGCTAGACGTTAAGAACGTGTCCAATGAGTGAGCAAAGCGAGCATTGGATTGCGAAGCAATCCGAAATGAACTGCGAAAGCAGTTCCAGGGGTTGGCGAGCGCCAGCGAGCTGGGGGCGAAGCCTCCTAGTATGTACAAAAATAAACAAGAAAATATATAATTATGTTTTACAGTTTTTTTTTAAATTTAAAATAAAGAATAATGGTGTGTAATTTGTATTTTAACTCTACACCCATTTTCTAATACTAGAGCAAAATGCAAGACACTTAAATTTGTCTAGAACAAGAATGAAAATACATGAGCAATCAATAATAATAAATTTATTCGATGATGTACTTCCGTTAATCACTGATGAACGCAGACTGCAGCGTAATTCTTGATAGTTTAAGAACCTCGCATTATTACCATTTTACAGTTTATAAGCTTGTAAAATATTAGTTATGCAAGTAACAGCTCAGTTTTACTTGGACTATTTAACACTATACTAACCATATAACCGTTACTTTAGATATCTCATTAAAACATGAATCGCAATAACTAAGTTCAACTGTACTCAGAAAATATTAGATAAACAAATACAATTTGCACAAAATAAGCATTAATATACTAAATAGTCACAAAAGAGCCGGTCTGTTGTCTGCAAAACAATAATGGTATGAAGAACGCCCAATATAAGGAAGCCGCCCACATGAAACAAAAAAAGCTTTAACGAAATTTTTTATGTTATTCCTTTATCTAAATTCCCTTTTTTTAATTTATTATTCCAATTTAAACCCGCTCCACAGTTAGTAATTCACATCCGGCATTTCAGTTCTTAATTTAGATTAAGAATGCAGAGTTAACAATTTTAAGTTTTTCCCTTTACCAAGAGTGAGAACTACAATCATCGATCGACCTATTTAATGATGAAGTTACTATTGCCTTCTTTTTTGCATGAAACGTAACAAATGATAGGAAAAAACTTGTGTTATTTACCCTTAGATAAAGCTCAAGCACCTCGACTTAAGATGAATATTTGGATTCTTGCACTACGCAATATGGTTACAAAATAAAAATAGTATTGTATATTCACCCGCATGTGTTCTTTTCTTTATTTTCTTGTTTGTCCATACTGGTATGATAAATATATATATATATATATATATATACAGGGTGTCCCAAAAGGTCATTTACAAACTTAACATGCTGGTCTGTCATGTCATGATGAACAAGATTTACATAGGAACTTGTGTCCGAAAATTAAAACTGCGACCGCCAGAGAGCGATAATTGCACGAAAACGGGAGAGTGGGAAAAACAATCATTTCAGGCGTGGACGTTGAAGGAAAAGGATGAATGAGTTCAGTAACGCAGAAATGGCCGACATGCATTACGTTTACGGCGCCGCTGATGGAAATGGACGAGCCGCGGCACGAACGTACCTTGAGCGCTTCCCAAACAGACGTCAGCCAAGTCATGTTTTGTTTGAACGATTGCACCGCAGATTATGTGAATCAGGTGCTTTCGTAGCACGTAGCCACATCGGTCGAGAACGTGCTACACGCACACCTGTCGTAGAGGAAACCGTGCTACAGGAGTATGCCATCAATCCGCAAAGAAGTCTCCGAGAAGGCGAACGTGTCTTGGGTGTAGCTCGTTCCACCATAATGCGCATACTGCACGATGACATGCAACACCCTTACCACTTCCAAAAAGTACAGGCATTGTGCGCTGACGATTATCCCAAACGCATTGCATTCTCTCGCTGGTATTTGCAACAGCGAATCGCACAGCCAGATTTCGTTTTCTGATGAATCCTGCTTTACACGGGTTGGTGTCGTGAACCTGCACAACATGCACGTATGGGCGCATGAAAACCCAAGATGTACACGTGCCCATGCACATCAACAACGTTTCAGCGTAAGCGTTTGGGCTGGTATTATCGGTGACATGTTGATTGGCCCTTACCTTCTACCTGAACGCCTCGAAGGAAATACCTATCGCATTTTTTTAGAAAGAGTTTTGCCGGATCTGATGGGTGACGTTCCAGCCGCTACACGCCGAAACATCTGGTTTCAGCATGATGGAGTGCTTGCCCACTTTAGCTACGCTGTTCGAGAATACCTCGATAGGATTTATCCTAATCGCTGGATCGGTAGAGGCGGACCAGTCCCATGGCCCCCGCGATCCCCCGACCTGACTCTCCTAGATTTCTACCTGTGGGGACACATGAATGCATAGTGTACGAGACACCTGTAACATCGGACATGGATCTTATCGCCAGGATCGCGGAAGCGGCAGCACGTGTCCGTGACACTTCTGGCCAATTTGAACGGGTTCGTAAATCCATGCGCCGAAGCTGTGAAATGTGCATTGTGGCGAATGGAAGGAATTTTGAGCATTTGCTGTGATGTAATGATGTTTTATAATAAAAATCATATTAACACCGCTATCGATATAATTTTTTTTCTCCTCATCCAAACCTGCACTTATCACCCTCTAGCGGTCTCAGTTTTAATTTTCGGATCCTATGTAAATCTTGTTCATCATGATGTGACAGACCAGCGTGTTAAGTTTGTAAACGACCTTTTGGGACACCCTGTATATATATATATATATATATATATATATATATATATATATATATATATATATATATATATATATATATATATATATATATATATATATATATATATATATAGCATATGTGGAAACATTTTTTAAAAAAAAAAATCATAATTTTTTAGTAAATCGTAATTGGTAACAAATGAAAGAATTCCAATTTGAATATCTTGAAAATTTAAAAACATTTTGACAATATTCTAAGTAATTTCTGCACTTTTTAAAAGAAAACTCTTAATAATAAGGTTTTTTTTTAAACTTTCCCTTTTTATTAAAGAACAATATTTGATAACATAATAATACGTGTATACGGAAGATTCTTGCAGGGTATGTGGTAGTATAAGGAAAGAAAACATACTTTTATAGGGGATGTTCCCCTACAATGATCCCACATAATAAAGATTGTTTGATAGTGCAAAATAAAATTTGTGAAAAACCACTCATCATTAAGAGCTTTCTTTAAAAAATACTAAAACAAAAAGTAATTGTCAAAAGGTTTCTAAATTTTTAAGATATTCGCATCAGATTTTTATTATTAGTTACTAATATGATTGATTCAGTACAAAGTTATGAAAAAACTTTTTACATTTCTTTTGCATGCGCAGTAAAGTAGTTTGCATGCGTAAACTACTTTAAATGCTCAAATTTTGCTCAATTTTTAACGAATTTTTTTTCAAGTATTTAAATGATAATTTTGTCATTAAGTAAAAACTACTCCAAAAATTTTATTCAAATTTGCTGAATATTTTTGAAGTTATAGCAAAACAACGAAAGACAATAGAAAATAGTTTTTTTATGAAAATGCCCATGTGTTTATAAATATTTAAGCTAACTTAACAAAATTCCGTGAAATTATTGCAAATAAAATATACAGACAAAATAATCAATGCAAATCACAAGCCCGTATTAAGCCTTTTAAATGATACCTCTAATCAAAATGCAGTTCCATATAAAAACTCTGATTAAATCATAACTAGATAATTTGTTCGCTGTAAGTTTCATACCATTTTGTAACTTAATCAAAAACAACGTTCCGGTAATAAGAAAACCAAACTCAAATCATTATTAAATCAAAGCCTAAGCATATAACGGAGACAAAACAAAAAGTAAGGAGAGAAAAAATTTCACTACAATCATTTATAGGGTAGGGAGCAGATATTTCTGAGAAAAATTCGGAAAATACATTTACCAAATTATTCCAGACCAAAAGTGATTTTTCCCAATTAGACTTAGCCGGGACACGCCCTTAGTCTTTGGATAAATTAGATAAAATTGCCACCTGCAGTTATCGACATCAACTAATTGATTGAAGACATATATTCTTACTCAGAAAAAAAATATTCTGTCAATAGAGAAAAAAAAATAAAACATTTACTATTCCAATAATTTGTGAAATAAGAAAATTACAGTTTCGTTACTTCTTTATTGGTTATCTTGCCCTTGATTGGTTAGCTCCTGCAGTTTTGTATCTTTATTGCAGCATTGAAAGTTTCTGTTCTTGAAAATTCCTACTAAACTTTATGGATTTACTATAAAGTTTAAAGATAAATGATAAAAGAAATTTTTTATGAGGATTTTTCTAATTAAGTTTGTATTTCTGAAAGAAAGTTAACTCTCTACCTTAATTGCTTTTCGGTCTCTCTTTTCAAGCATGCACGCAAAGTGTTTGAAACAAAATGATACATCAAGAACAAGAGGAAACCAAAGGAATAAACAGTAACATAGTATTTTGTCAAAGGCTGGGTGCACAAAATACCATATCGCGTAATATTGCGTCAATGACAGGGAGCGAAATCATTTTACTTTTTCATAGCTTTATATACATGTCTACCAGAAAAGTGTAATAAAATAAGCATCTCAAGACATTGGCTTGATTAATCGCATACGAAAAAAGCAATTTTTAGTTTAAAATAAAAACATTTTTAGCTTCAAAACTTTTTACTCCTTTAGCTTTTAAACTTTTAGCTCTTAACTCTTTTAAAAAAGGCATGTTCTAATATAAAAACATATTAGTTAAAATTTCAACTCCTTTTTTGAGATAAATTAACTATTTTTAGTGAAACTCTAACCTATAAATATAATTACCTAAAGTCTTAACTCATAACTTTAATAACGTTTCTACGAAGAGAACCCATGTATCACTCTGAACAAAGCTAAATTCTTTACAGCGGATTTTTTCCCTTTACAAGGAAAAGAGCAAGAAAATGTCAATCTGAAATTTCAAACGATTATTCATTAAACTTCAAATTTAGAAACTAAATTGTTTTCTAATAAATACTGATAAATTTAAGAGCTAAGCAGAAAAATATGAAATTATTAGTCAAAGCATTTAGAAACTTGTTTTTTTCACACTTTTAGTTTTTATCTTTATGATTTATCTTTATGTTTTATCTTCTTTAAATACACATATTTTAATTTTTAATTAAAACAACCCTTTATACACAGCTGTACTTTTTAGGAGGAACAAAACTTCAAAATGTATTCAAAGAAAAATTGTACTTTTTTATAATTAACAACTTAATAATTACTTTGGATGAATCTATAAGCATCTCCTTCTAGTATATCTAGTAAAAGATCGAGTAAACGATTAGTCAAAGATAAAGATTTTTTTAAAAAAAATCGCTCTGAAAACATGTCAAAAGTCTTGGAAATATTTTTTAATTGTTCTAAGTGCGAGATTTCAAAATGGCCCTTCTGATCTCAAAATGACACAGACATAAAATGGCGGCTGAGTTGACCATGAGTGTCTCCCTAAGCATTTGCGACGTTTCCGCATAATTTCAAGTCTTATCTGCAGTCTCTGTAATCTGATACAGGTCATAGAGTTTGACCATATCATTCATTCTCTGCCAAGCTTTAACCAAACATTCTTTTGTCCACCGGTACTGGAAGGCCAAGGGATTTCTTTGAATTCATAGACTATCATTGCAGCTTCTTCTCATGTTCGCTATGTTTCTCTCCCTCTATTTTTCCTCCCTCTATTTTTCTTCTCTCTCTTTAATTCTTCTCTATATAACTCATTACATTTATTGCTATAGTCATATTTTATTCGAAACAAAAAGTAATTACAATTACTTCGGAATGAACAAAATAAATTATATGCATTAACTTTCTAAAATATTATATGCAAATAAAAGCACATCGAAACATTGTAAAACAAAATTTTAAATCATTAAAAAAATAAGGTTATTTTTTGTTCTGTATTTACTGGTAATTAATGTTTAATTTGCATATAACTATTAATATACGTAAAGGCTAGAGAATAAGGATTAAATTTCAAAATAATATAAACCAACATTGTGACATTCTTGTATTTAACTGAAAGATAAACTTCCAAAATAAAGGTATCTATTCGAAAATCTCCAATGCATCTATAAATACATTTTCTAACATTGTATGCATGTTCCTAAATAAGGAAAATTGTTTAGCTTTTCAGAGATTATTTAATCAGGATCGCAACATTGTTTATATTTTCAATAGAACGTAGTCTGAATTTCCATAGTACTTTTTCGATACTTTACTTAGTGATTAGAATTCAAAATTTAAATTTTGCAATCGTACACGTGTTTAAAAAAATCATTGAGATTTTTATTAGTATAATTTTAAAAATTAATAAGTTAATATATTTCTAAATAATTTATTTTATGTTTTCATTTAATATTAAATTATTGGGCTAAATTATTTTATGGGCTATAAATATGAGGATAAAGCACAATGAAGGAACTAAAATTTTGCTTGAGTAGCATTTATAAAAGTGCCTATAGTACGAGTAATTCTTAATTATTCACTGATAAAAGATGATTCACCTGGTTATGTTAATAGCGCAATGATGAAATTTACTAAGTTCTAATTACTTGAAAATTTATAAATAAATTTTAATTTCAGGCCTAGAAAATCAATCAATCTAAATACATTGCAATAAAGTATTAGATCATAAAAAAGTACAGATTCGAGACAAAAAAGTACCATTCCTGAAACTATGTTAACTTTATAGAAATGGAGGCACGTGTTTTGCTTTGTTGTTTTAAAAATATATATGCCAGAGTAATTTTGCTTAAAAGTAATACGGACACACTTAAATCAACCCTTCTTTAATTTCTTTAAATATGACGTATTTAATATCTAAAGCTTTAATTAAAAACTCACAATATAGATAGGATTATCTTTCTTTGTCCTTTGAAAGACTAGTTTTGAAAAAGTAATATTTTCTGAGGAAACAGAATTAAGTTAACAATTACTTCCTCAGGCCCACAAATTTAGAGTGTATATGTACTAAAGAGTACACATACCCATGCATTGGAGATTACGTACCGTATTGTGAACACGTCCGCGTGATCTTGGGCCTCTTGAGTTAGGCTCATTCCACACATATTATTGGGGGTCATGGAGGGAGAATTACGTGATTACATTTTCCAGCCATGATCTTGAACAAAAAAGAATTTTAAACCATTGAGATAAAAAGAATTAAAAATTAAAGAGAAAATCAGAACAAAAAAGTAGAAAAATTTTGTAATAGTGCATGCAATGATATTAAGCAATTTTGTAAGTTCTTAAAAACTATAACATTACCAAATAATTAAATCGGATCTTGTTATGACTCAAGAATCTTTTGCTTCTAATTACTTTATTTTACAATACAACACACAGAATAATAGGTCTATTTACATAATATATTATTTACAAGCTTGTTGGATGCATAATCGTACATCATAAAGATGAAAATCGTATAAATTCCCTTAAATGTAACGTATCGTAGGTTCTCTTACTTAATATTATAAACATTAAAAAAGAACATAAAATATAATTGCCAAATTCACAAACTCAAAACATAATGTAATACAAAATTAAATAATAGAAAACATGACGGAAATGACAAACTTAATGTGAGTGGCAACATACTCCCACCTTTGTATTGCTGGCACTTTTGCTCTGAAGCTACCAATAAAGCTTTTGCTAACAATAAGATTTATTTTTTCCTCTTTCTTTTCCCTAGTTAATTAGGATAATTAGGGATTCCAAGCATGTCCTAAGTTACGCTTAGCGAGATATACGCCTTCTGATGTGTTCAACACAAATACTTTTCAAATTTAGAAGAGTTTTCTGAAAATATCCTTAGCTTAACGATTCCCTGTTATTTATATCTAAAAGCCAACGGGTCATTAAAACTGTCACTATACATGGAAACTTTTATTAGGATAAACGAGGCAGTTGGTCATTTGTTCGTTTGCTAAATTGGATACAACTACTGAAAGATTTTGCGAATACAGAATTTAGAAACTGGATGCAAATTGCCTCGAAAATTGACACATCGCTATTTAATGGAAATAAAATGTGTTTCATCATATTATTTATTTGCGTTCTCCAAAAATAGATGCAATATATTTCCTGTTATAGATGTCTAATACAAATTCAGAAATTCATTCTTGAAACAATTCAGATTGCGCTAAGTTTTCACAAACTTTTAGGTCAGATTTGAAATCAGGTGGTTTTAAATTGGAATTTTTCAGCATTTGGATATCGATATAATGCAGTGATGCAACATGACAAATAGTTAGCCACAATTATAAACCATCATGTTATTTCAATACCTAATACAAAATTGATATGGAAACTAATTTTAATCCTTTATAGGAGATTTTTAACTTAATCTCAAAAATATTTCTTAACTTTTAATATATCGAGTATTTTGAGAAATATTTGTAAATGAATTATGAACCCCACAACAAGCATTTCCTTCTCCCTACATATAGTAAAATGATAAATATAACTATATACAATATATGCATTAAAAAACAGATATCCCAATCTCATTTATTCTTCAGTTAGCAAAAATTATGAGGATGGTTTCTCAATCATCTCCAACCTCTCACAATACATTGAGGGCAACATAAAAAAAATATCATATTCTCTTTCGATTCAATTTTGACGATTTTCAATTTATAAGAAAAGGTGCTTTTATTTACAAAATTATTATAACATCGTATAAGTACATTCTGTTAATATGTTAATCTTAACGAAATAAACTGATACCTATGAAAAATTATCAACCGTACTTGAAAAAAATTTTAACTTAAGAATACAGAATGTGCCACACAATACAAAGTAATAATAGAATACTTGCAAGTGACGTAGTGTAGGTATCTCGATCCTGATTGGTTGTTTAAATGTGGCATTTGTTTATGTTAGCAACTGTTCTTCTCATTCTATTTCGAGTAAACCAAACCCGTTAGGTATCAACTCTCTTAAGTGACGAATTCTATATTCTTATACAAAGATTTCAATTCTTTCAGTATACATTTCCTACTTAGCGCAAAGACAGGCACGAAGTCATGTCGAACATGAACTAATTATGCATCGAAGTTTCCAGTTACACAAAACAAAAATCTATCTCGGTTACAATAAAATCTATAAACAAATAACAAATCTAAGTTAAGAAAAGACGCAGACAAGAGAGAATTATATTTCAGAACTTTCGATGTGCTATACGGTGCTGTATTTAATTAACTTCACGTAATTAGCATTCCAAATTTATGTGGAGAAACTTAGCTCAACTGTAACACGCCATCTTGCGTATAAGCGATCAGCTGACGCTGACGTCATGGGTCACATGTGTGGGTATCTGCGATCTTCTTCTTCATCTTAAAGTGTAAGCACCCGATTGCGAAGTAATTTAACAATATATAACGATAACCTTACATCATGTGATAATTAAAATTGGAATCAGTTTGTATCTCTCTGAAGCCTTTTTATATTTCAAAAACTTTCTATAGATTTCGATAAGATTTTATCTCTCTCTGACTATTTTATTTATTCTATTTAATTTTTTTATAATTTTGACATCAAGCACGAGCTTGTAAAAGGAAGATTTCGAAAGAGATGCATTTTTCTACAACAATGGAAAAATATTCGTCATTCAAAAGAAAAAAAATCCTGAAAAAAAAACCACTTAAATTTGTACCTTTGAACAGTATGAAATTTCGAAAGAAACTGGCTAAAGTACAGGTATAAAAATGGCTCTTTCAGCACGCCATGCTTTAACCCGGTAATTGCATTTCTATGAACTACAATACATAATGGTTTACATGGTATTTGGTAACTTCAAATTAAACACTTATGTAAAATTTATTATTCCATCGTAATCCTTGTATTTCTTTCTACAAGCCTTCGTCATTTCAAGTAATTATGTTTCATATAGTTTTAAGCAACTAAACAAAATGTAAGGTAAAGTGACAAAAAAAGAAAGCCCTGACAACAATTTTACCATGGCCCCAGTTGGACTCAAAATTGGCTCAATATGGATCTTGTATAAACATGCACTGATGGAATAATATTGGGATGTCTAAAATTTTTTATATTGGTTCTATAAAGGTCGAATATTGGCTTTTATGGCACCAATATAGGGCCTATATTTTTGCTGAATAATTAATATAAAATAATGGGTAAATCTGCCAATTCTATAAAGGGCTGTATATATATATATATATATATATATATATATATATATATACATATATATATATATATATATATATATATATATATACATATACATACTGCCAATTCTATAAAGGGCTGTATATATACATATACATATATACATATATATATATATATATATATATATATATATATATATATATATATATATATATATATATATATATATATATATATATATATATATATATATATATAAATTATATAATTAATAGTGTATTATATTAATATATAATTAATAGTTTAAAAAACTATTAATTAAGTCACAGAAATATAGACACAAAATCTATAAACCTTTAAGCTATTATGATCGGCACTTGATCGGCACAGACTTTAGACTTTTAAGATTATAGAAACAACTTTTTCATAGATTTTTGCCTTTTTCTTCAAAACATTTTGTTTAAAATGGTCATAAAATATCATTCTTTAACATAGATAAGCCAAAAATATTAATAGAATCCTCTATCATTCATAAAATATCAAGAACTGCTTGTTAACTTATGTTCATTGATGCTATTAATATGAATATTAAGTCTATTAAATTTAATTACAATGAAACATTGAGACAGTAGTTCACATACTTACGAAAATAAAATTATGTCTTATTAAAACAATACAATATTGGCATATATTCAACTGAAATGAAAATAATCTTTTTGGAACAGCGTTAGAACTAATACATATTTTTTTTACAAATAATTTAGGATACATGAACACACACAATTTCTCATAATGAAAACAGTTTATAGCACGTACTCAACCCCGAGAAAATATTAAGTTAAATTCGAATTAGGCTTAAGGAATTTATTAGGAATTAGTCATAGCAGGAACAGAAGCGAATAGAAATTAAATACAATAAAATAATTTAATAACTTTCAGAAATTAAAATGGAATTATTTTTATTACTCAACTTGAACTATACATACCTTTTGTAGAATGGAAGTTATTTTAATAGAATTATCGATGTTTTCTTGAGACATCAACAAACAACTCCAACTGTTTCATGCTTGAGTGAAAACTTGGCATATCACGATTTCCAAACGCTCGCCAAGCATTTTTCGAAAGTGAGAATATAAGCGTATGCTTGGTGTATGCGATGGATTTGTTTGGATTCAACTACTGCTTGGATTGAATTAAACTACACTTAGCTATGCTGTTTGGATTCAGCTACACAACTTGAATTTTATATATGAATGTTCATATGCTTCATCGCGCAGTATTTTGGGCTGTTAAACACATATCTTGGAGGAATATTGCACCAAATTTATTTTCAGGGTAGCGAGATAAATTTCTTCTCGTCTATTACTCCTTCTTTTGTCACATATTCTAAATTCCTTAGTTTAAATATTTGCTTTCAAATACAGATTATTTTTCTTTCGAATCTAAGTCAACGTTCACAACGCTGCGATTAACAAATTGACGAAATTTTTTCCGATAAAATTAAGATATTTTTACATTTTTTACAAGAAATGATTTATTTATTTATTTATATAATTATTTATCAAAAATTTTGTATTTTTTTTTTTTTTTTACTTTTAAGGAGAAAAATCAAAGATGAATGCGAGGACACCACAAGGTTAGTAAGTGGAGAGAGCAAAAGACAGAGCTCCCTTGTGAAATTAATAAAAAAAGAGTTTTTAAAAAATTATTATAACACGCTGAAAGTGCAAAAAATTAAGAATTTCATATGAATATTGTAGGTAAATCAGTTGTTGACGTATGCCATTAAGGCAGAGGGGGGTGCGATTGTTCTTGTTTTCCAGTGGCGCCATCTATGGCCAAGAATTTGACTTCTGCCACACCCATACGTCACACCCGTTTATTGGGTGAACTCATTCATACTTCCATTCTTTCCTCTACAGATCGTAATTTTGACTTGAATCAGAGAACGATCAATCTCCAATTCAGTACCCCCAGAGGTATTGATTATTTATGGGAACATGGAGGACTTTGAGACTCGACAGATTTAAAGTGCATCAGTCACCATTTACTACACGGGGAGTCTTCGGCCGGCGGGGATCGAACCCACGACCACTCGGACATGGGCCCAGTGCCCTACCAACCAGGCTATCCCGGCCAGGTAAATCAGTATCTGAACTTATAGCATCCAGTTACTGTCTACCTGCAAAAACTCACCCTGACAGATGAAATGAAAATATGAACCCAAATTTAGGTCATTTTAAATTTACTTTTGCGTCTTAATCTTCTCTTTAAAAAAAATTGGAAAAGTCATGTATTCATTTTTTTAAGAAACCTATGCGAATTGTTCTTGTTATTTTGAAATTTACTTTAATTTCCAGATATGCAATATTTTTTGCTCGTCCTTCAGTTTTAAGAAATCTTAATGAACTCAAATTCATCATTAAAATGTAAAGCTCTTAAAGCTGTAGGAATATAGTACTTATTCTAAAAATATAAAAATTATTTATTTACGTTTTCATATAATGAACGTTCAAAAAAGTCATATTTCTTGCAGAATTAGGATATTTAGATAGTGTTACTAATTTTCCCCAGAGTTCCTCAAAGAAAAGTAATATTAATTTAGTACTTACTATGCTTGTGTCGAATCACGTGGTTGTGCATGGCGTGTCAACATTAGAATTTTAAAGCTCGAGTTTATTATCTTGCCGAATAAGTTTCTCGATCATATTTAATTCTATTCATCCAAGTGGCGGAACACATGTGTGTCGAACCTGATAGACTAACTGTCGCTTGCTGGTATACAATTTCATTATATAATCGAAAATCAAGCTATCTCCTAAAATCAAGAATGCGTTTTTTCCTTGATAAAAGTTCTTCCAGCTGGAAAATTATATATTTGATTACTAAGTCAATTCAGCACTAAGAGCAATAGAAAATTGAGGAGGAGGGAAATCCCATTACTTACTGTCTCCTTAGGGAAAAGCATATAGAACGTATCTCAATAAATTTTGATTTGAAGATCCATAGTAATATTTCGCAGGTTCTTTTTCAGATTTTTCAATGTGAAATGATTTCACCATAAACCTTTCTTGGCATAAACGATTTTATTTAGATGCATACTTATGCCACGGCACAAACATGAAGTATATAGAAAATAATAGTAATTAATCACATAATCGATGAAACTTCGCGCTCCATCATAAAACATTCCAGTCTTCTCACACCAAGCTAGAGAACCTCTCAGCTTCTTTTCTTTTCTTAAGTTTTTTCGTATCTCGCAGCGCCATCTATTGTCGACGATTCTTACAAGTCCCCCCAAAGGAAGCACATTCGTCACCTTAGAGACAATGCTGCTGAGACAGAGAGAGAAAACCTGAAAAATACAATAAACAAAAAAAGCAGCAACACAGCTTCTATTCAGGTGATGAAATTCAAGTGAGAGCTCCAAAATATGCAGCTCCCAAAAATCATAAATATATATATAAGTATATAAAAAAAACTATATTCCTTATGATAAATAAAAACATAAATATAAACAATTCAAAATATTACAAAAAAAATTATTTATTTATATATTTTTTCTTTTACACGTTATCAATGTAAAAAAAAAAACACTTTTTTTTTTTTTTTAAACAGCCCTGACATTTAAGTTTTGTTCCGAGTTTAAGACAAATATATATACATGATTTCTTTAGGAATTAACTGTTAACCTTGATAATGCGTCGGCATTTCCATGTGAACTGCCCTTACGGTATGTTAAAGTCATATTGTAGCGTTGTAATGCTAAGGCCCACCGAGAAAGTTTAGCCCCATGAAGGGTACTTCCAGCATTCTTTAAACCGAACGGAAGGACCTTCCATTGGTAATGGCCAGCATGAGTGACAAATGCTGTATATGGTTTGGCGCTTTCCTTCATCGGGATTTGCCAGTACCCTTTCGTTAAATCGATTACTGTTATAAAGTGGGCTTTACCTATTTCAAAAAGTAGGTGTTTTGCGATCTTCATTGGATATGCGTCAGGAACTGTGAAGCTATTCAGAAGTCTAAAGTCAATGCACAGTCTAACGCTACCATCCTTTTTTGCAACGCATACCACAGGATGTGCCCATTCACTGTCACTGGGCTCTATTAGATCCCATTCTAGTAATTCTTTAACTTGGCGATCAACTTCGTCTTGTAGCGAAATGGGGACACGATAGGGTTTTAATCTCTTCGGACTGCAGTCTGCTGTAACTTTTATGTCATGACCATCGACATGGGCTTGACCTGGTTTGCTACTAAAAACATCGGTGTATGATTTTAACACATTGAATAGTTCCTTTCGCTGGTAATATTTTAGGTCACCTTTCATATTTTGCAAGTGGGTCCATAAGTCTTCAGTAGATTTGTCCATAAGATCCGCTGGTGCATAGTGGATATCTCCAAAGTCTTCATCTTGGTCGAAAATGATACCAATATGATCCACTCGAACAATATAAGGCCTTAATTTATTTATGTGGAGTTCCCTTATACTCCCGTTTTCCATTTCGACTTTGGCAGAGTGAGGTCTGGTAAGTTCGATTACAGTAGCTGGTCCTTGCCAAGTACTGAGCAATTTGTGAGATGACGATGGGATTAGCACGAGGACTTTGTCCCCAACATTCAAAGTCTTATCCTTAGACCGTAAGTTGTATCTTGATGTGTATCCGTCTTGAGAGATTTTGGAGTTTTCAGCTGCAATGTCATGAGCTTTTCTTATTTTTCCGATAAGATCATGCAGGTAAGTTTCAATTGAGCGGGATGCAGTGACTGGAACGCTATGTTCGCCTGTCCAGATCTCTTTCAATAAGGATAAAGGTCCCGGTGGCAGTCTTCCATACACCATCTGGAAGGGAGACAAACCAGTGGTGCTATGTGGCACTTCCCTGTAGGCAAACAGAAGATAGGGAAGGTGTAGATCCCAATTTCTTCCATGTTCCTGGATATTTTTATTCATCATTTCTTTTAAAGTCCTATTCCATCTTTCGACAGCACCCATACTCTCGGGGTGTCCGGGAGTGGAAAATCTGGGACATACGCCAAGTAAGTCTTCAAAAGATCGGGTGAGTTTGGCTGTGAAATTAGTTCCCTGATCGGAACAAATCATTTTCGGAAATCCGGTTTGAGAAAAAATCTTCATCAGGACGTTGCATGTGGTCTTTGCACTTATTTCTCTAACAGGGATGGCTTCTGCCCATCTAGTGCATAAATCAATTGCACATATCACAAACCGATGACCTCTTCTGGATGGTGGCTCTAACGGTCCAATGCAATCAACACTCCATACTTCAAAGGGTGTTTCTGGTCTGACGATAGGTTGGATTGGAATTCTATCTTTATATGTGATTGTTCGCTTCAATTGACATTCCTTGCAGCTTTCACAGAACTTCTTAACGTCTTGTTTGATAGTAGGCCAGAAGAATGAATATTTAATTCGTTGAGTTGTCTTTTTCTCACCGAGGTGACCAGCAAGAGGAATTTCATGAGCCATTCTCAGAACTTCTGTTCTTTTCTCTAAGGGTAACACAACTTGTTTGATGTTTTCGCCACAAATATTCTCCGAGTGAAGTAGAATTTCGTTTTGAACTGTATAAGCATTTTTGTTCCTTTTCGCCCATTCAAAGCATTTTTCTAGACTCTCATCTTGTTCTTGAAGAGTCTTAAAATCCAATTTAGTGTCATTTTCCATTCTTGCATTCTTAATGTCTTTTTGTGAAATTTGGGTAATGGCAGCACAATTTGAAGTATTTTCTTTCAATGGTGATGGTTCGTCGCTAGAGTCTTCCCCCTCTGAAGAGGTATTCCATTGAAGATTACTGTGACAAAGCTCAATATTTTCACACAGTATCTCATAAGCTGAAGAACTTAGCAGCAAATCGGTTACCAGCTTCTTTGAAACAGCACAGGTGATAGGTACACTACCATGAAGTTCGTCATTTATTTTCATTTGGAAGATTTTCAGTGGAGTGACTTCGCTTTCTCCGAAAGCAGAAGATATCTCTATTTTACTTTCTCCTTCACAAGGTATGTCGGCGACTAACTTCTCGCGGACTACCGATATCTGGGCTCCTGTGTCTACAATGCCATTTAGAACCACGTTTCCGCATTTAACTCTGACGAGTTTTAAATCATCTATGTTTCCAGATATATCCACGGATTTTGAGACAGGAATAGAAATCTTGGCAGTTAGCACTTCTAGTTTTTCTTTTTCTAAAGGGAGTGGTGACGATTGGATTAGATTGTTTTGGGCAGTTGTAGGAGTGTTTCTAGGTTGCCGATTTTTAAGGCAAAATCTGGATGTATGGCCTTCTCTTCCACAAGTATAACAAGATAGTTTGGAAAACGACCTCTGTAGTTCATCACTCTTACGGGGTGTATATGCGCTTGATGGGCCCTGTTTGTAGAATGATTTGTTTCTTGAATTTCTTTCTGAAGGTGGAGAACGAGGTCGCCACTTTTCATTAGTTTTGTCTTTTGAGGGAATTCCAGTTGTTTTCCTTGAATCATTACGTACACTGTCATATTCGTCAAGCTTATCCGCTAATTTGGTTGGAGAAACGAAATTTGCCCACTCATCAAGAAGGTGGTCTCTTACTTCATGAGGTACCTTTTTCTTAAGTTGATCAGTGATAATGAGATTTTTTAAACTGGCAAAGTCTTTGATTTCAAGTCCATCAATCCACTCTTCGAAATAATTCGTGATTTCATAACAAAAATCCCTCCACGATTTTTCAGTGCTTTTCTGGTGCATCACAAACTTTTTTCTAAAACTTTCAGGATTCAATTTAAATCTCTTTAATAAGATGGCCTTAATGTATTCGTAGTCTTCAAATTTTTCTTCAGATTCTCTACCAATTAGTTGAATGATTTCAGAAGGCAATAAAGTTAATAAACATGACACCCAGTCTTTAGAATCAATCCCTGTTCTTTTAGCCTGTCTTTCAAATAAAGATAAATAAATCACGATATCATCATCCCTTAACTTGAATTTAGGAATGAGCTTAATTAAGTCAACGTTATGTTGTCCGTTTCCATTGGGCGATGAAGTTTGAGTTAGTTGAGTACGGGATTCAATTTCAAGTTTTTTCAACTCAAATTCCATTTGTTCTCTTTTCTGCTGAGCTTCGATTTCGTCCTTCCTTCGCTGTTCCTCAATTTCTTCCTTCCTTCGCTGTTCCTCAATTTCTTCCTTCCTTCGCTGTTCCTCAATTTTTTCCTTCCTTCGCTGTTCCTCAATTTCTTCCTTCCTTTTCCTCTCTTCCACAATTGAGAAAAACATTTCTCTGGCAAACGCTTCATCATATGTGTCATTTTGTGTTATTTTGTTTTTTAGTGTTATAATTTTCATACTTGGATCCACATCAATTTCTAATTCGGTGGCCAACGTTATCAAATCCTCCTTTTTACCCTTTCCCAAAAATGCCATGGCTTAAATTTAATAATTCTCAATCATAAAAAAAATTAACGAAAAAAATTGACTACTTCCTAATTAATATTCCAATAATTTCTTAAAAGAAAACACATAAATGAACATCATTCACAAATCTATAGAAAATGTCTATTTTTGACAAACTCAAAACGAAATTAACAACCTCAAAATACTGAGAATACTTTGTAATATTCAGTTATCGATTTGTTATATAATAAACCTTATATAATAAACTTATGAACATTTTAAATCAATACTTTGTTTACACTAGATATAATATATACTTTCCTACAAGTTCACAAATTCAAAACATAAAAATTATTTTAACCAAAATAATTATTCTTAGAACAAAAATCAAATTCTACGTGAGAATGAAAACTTTAACTGAATATTTTAAATCATTAAATGCGATAAGAAATTTATAAATAACTTTCGTATAAATTTCTCATTAAAATGTACGAAAACAAAATATATCATACGTATAAAAAAATTCAACAATGATACAATTCAATATCAAAATAATCAAATAGAATAAAACAAACTCAGTTTTGTATTTTTTTTTCTTATTAAAAGACACTTGCCTCTTCTTTCAGAAATAAAATAAAAACATTTTATGCAAAAATAAAAGAAACAAAACAATCGTTTTAGAATGAGACTTCCAAGGTTGGTTGACGCCAAATTATATTCCGTTATTTGATACAACCTATGCTTTTTTTTTTTGTTTGGTTTAATAAATCTTAGTTGATATAAATAATAGATCATTCAGCATTCTTTATTTTTCGAAATACGATTGCAACATTATATTTTATGCTGCTTCCAATAATTCCCCAAACAGAATTTAAAAACCACAATAAATTCAATTTTATCAAATAAAATTTTCAATTACGATACCACGCTATATGTTATGCACTGGCGTGCTTCCAACAATTTCCAAAACAGAATTTAAAAACCACAATAAATTCAATATAATGAAATAAAATTTTCAATTATTTGGGACGAAAATCAAAACAACAAGAACAACCAAATTCTTTTTAGAAATATGCTATCTGCGTACTCTGGCGAGTAAAAGAATTCACTTTAGAACACTGGCGTGTTCGTACTCTGACGAGTAAACTAAATTAATGTTCCATGTCGGAACACAAACATTTAATTTCCATTTTGTATAATTTTCGCCCAAATAATTATAATTACTTATTTATGGGAGCATACATTTACAAATATAAAGTGAGCTCTCACCTGGTTTTTGGTTCTGCATCATCTTCGGCGGCTGCGCCAGTAATATTTCGCAGGTTCTTTTTCAGATTTTTCAATGTGAAATGATTTCACCATAAACCTTTCTTGGCATAAACGATTTTATTTAGATGCATACTTATGCCACGGCACAAACATGAAGTATATAGAAAATAATAGTAATTAATCACATAATCGATGAAACTTCGCGCTCCATCATAAAACATTCCAGTCTTCTCACACCAAGCTAGAGAACCTCTCAGCTTCTTTTCTTTTCTTAAGTTTTTTCGTATCTCGCAGCGCCATCTATTGTCGACGATTCTTACATCCATTGACTAAAGATTAACTGATCTCCATAAAATAAATTGCCAAGTGAAATGAATAGATACGTAAGAATGGCACCATACTTTCGAAGAAACGCCCGGTCGTTGGTGACATTTCTGAAGTACTGCTGTAATTCGTTTCATTTTAAATGCACACATTTAACCAAATCGTCTGCAGAACTTAAAATTATATCATTTCTTATAAATCAATGTACAATAGATAGATACGCATTTTCTTTAAATTATACAAAATAAACTCCATTAACGAAAAAAAAATTAAAATCTATTTTGCTCATATGCTTCAAATTTTTGAGACCTACTTCCGGGTTTCTTAGAGTATATTTTTTATTTTAAAAATCTTCATGAAAAAATTTCTATTTGAATGATAAAATAGCTCTTACTCTAAAAAAGAAAAATATTTAATGTAAAAAAACCTATATTTCGTAAGGAGCATTATTATAATTACTATTATTATAATTACTATTGTTATAATTAACAAAAATCATGGGTTAGACTCCTCTCACCGTCAGGCTAACCATGGAAAATTTCCGTGTTTTTCTTCTCGATGTAACACAAATGCGGTTAAGTTCCATCAAATAGTTCTTCACGAAGGCAAATTTCTCCCAATACTTGATTTAGGAGCTCATTTGTCTTCTGGATTGGGTTCGAAATTACAAGGCTACGGAGTTGATCATTGGCAGTCGTAAACTCAGAAGTGGGTCAGCCGTTCAACAACAGTTATAAAATAAAATGAAATATCTCTTCAAGATCCAGGATGGTTCAGGGGATAGAGCACTCGCCTCCCAAGGAGGTAACTTTGATTCGAATCACAGCGGTGGCTGGTCGATACGAATTATTCTTCCTACTTGTAATGACCACAGGGCTGGCTTAGCGTGAAAGATAATGGTAGCAGGATCGTTGATTAGAATTCCCTCTCTTCCGACTTAAACTTGGGTGAGTATTTCTGGTTTTCCATTCCATGTAACGTAAATACGGGTTAGTTCAATCATAAAGACCTCCAATAAGACTTGTTTGACTCAATGCTTGATCCAGGATTTGCCTTGTTTCCTTGGTTGTGCTTAAAAATTTCAAGACTTCTGTGCTGAACATTTGATAGTCATAAACTCAAAATTGGGTAAACGCGTTTCATAAAATAAAATGCACAATAAAGTGCTAAGAATTAATTTTCTTTTTTTTTTCGCTGCAAATGATGGGATATTTCACTCATTTTAGTAACATTCGCTTTTTTTACGCCATCTGCCTCTATTTTCATAGCACTACGTGGTGAGCCATATATTAGCAATTGACTTCACTATCATTGAGGAAAATGATGTCTGCCAAGGGTTTCTCTTGGGGGTGTTGTCAAGATATTTTGGGTTTAGACTTGTTTAACTGTCTAGGAAACCAATAATTATAGTATGTGGTTTATCCATTTTTTTAAAATTATTTATCTCTGTTTCAAACGCTTTTTCGTTACGCGAATGGGTAAACAGACTTGCATTTCTTTAAGTAAGCACTCAAGGGATTTCATGCAACTGCTGGCTTTTTCTACCATAGTTTTGAATAACAAGTTTTCAACATATCAGCAACAAATTTTTTATTTCGCTGAAATAATCGGATACCTGACATGCCTGACTGAAAAAGTTCAGATTTTATCCCCTTGTGCTATTTAATAGAAAAAAAGGAGTATCCTGTTTTGAAATGCTATGTAAAACATGTACCGTAAACCGGGGCGAGTCTACCCATCCAGGGGCGAGTCTACCCATTTTAGTTTTATTTAATTTTCACTATTTTAAATTGCAAATAAAAAAATTTTTACCGACGGAGGACTTAGTTCAGACTCTAAGGAAGATGGCGCTGTAGTAGTTTGATCCGTTTTTATTTATTTGGTGTCTTTTTAACCGACCTGTTCAAACGTCTTTTGAGAGATTTGTATTGAAAATCAGCAAACTTTTAGTTGGTGCTCCGTAAATATATTATTATTATTACTCTTTTCACTTTGGTTCAGTGATAAACTTATCTAAGACTAAGATTACATTAATTTTATATGAAAAAAAACAAAAAGAATGTTAGTTTTGCTGTTGTAAACAAAAAGCCAGAATTCGCGGGGCGAGTCTACCCATTCGTATTTAATTTTAATGAAGCATAATAATATAATTTAGAACTTTGTTTGCATTAAAATTAAGTCATTTTAAATGAATTTGAGTATATTATTTTAATTCTGCATTGATAAATTTATCATTAATAAGAAAATTTATAGGTTAAATATAAATGTAAATATAAAATATGTTTATTTTACCTATTTTTTCAATTTTTATATTACAAAATTAACTTTTTTTATTTAATGCAAGTTAAATAAATTATTATTTATAAATTATTATTACCTCCCAAAAGAATGGGAAAAGGATTTTTCATGATTCCCAATGTTTGAATTTCGATTTTGTTAATAATCTTTAATTATTATTATTTATTAATTATTTAATTGTAAATTTATGTTAATTTTAATTTATTTTTATCAACAATAATCAGAAAAAAATGTTATTTTATAATGTTAATGATTATAAAAACAAAACTGTGATCAAAATGTGATAATTGATCAAATACACAATTTGTGTTATTTTATGAATAAAAAAATGGAATATATAATAAAGTTATGAATTTTACTTCATAAATATCCTATATAGTAACTAAAATAACAATTTAACAGTAAAATTTGATTATTTACAAACAGCGTAACTGTTAATATTTTCTAAAATCGATTTAACAGCTTTAAAGAGGGATAAATAGCAATTCCGAAACACCTATTAAAAGCCTTTTTTCTTTAATATTTACAAAAGTTTGACCACTTGAAAGTTGACAAACTGAAAAAATGGGTAGACTCGCCCCGGTTTACGGTATTAACAATTTAAAACTCGATTTTTCTGGAACTATTAATCCAATTTCGCTAACAACATTTTGTATTTTTCCATTTAAAATAACATACTTTAAAATGATGTAAAAAATTGTGTACCTTACAATTCAAAATTTTTTCTACTATTATTAAATAAAATAATAGAGGGTTTAGTAATAGTTGAGGTATCTTCTCCAAACCATTATGATTGAGTCCTAGAACGTCGAGATCCGATAATTAAATCAAAAGTTATTCTGGGTAATCATTTTTTTCAAATTTTCTTTTATTATTTATTTATTTATTTTCCAAACTGTACATAATAGTGTGGGATGTTTCACCCACAGTTGAAGAATCGAAGGGGGTGGGAGAAATATCTGACTATCATTCGGCGCTTCTGTTCCGTTCTGTAAAAATATATATATTTTTTTTTGGGTGAAATCTCTTCTATTCTGCCTTGAATTTTATCAAATGCAATAATTTTGAAAAGTTTAAAAATAATATTGTCATTTGACAAAGTCTAATGGATTGACCTGAAAAGAATCACTCGAACAGAAATGGCAACTTAAATAAAATAAATAACCGCGGACTCTTATTCCCATCTTCTTTTCTTTAAAAAAATATTTCTGTACTGTGCATCAAATTTTCTTGTACGATGAAGTCAAGTCAGTATGTTTAACTAAATATTGTCTAATATTTATGTTGTTTTTATTGATGAATAAACTTTTTATAGCCCTAGATTATTTGTATAACGTGAATCTTTTAAAAAATATAATTCAATCTAAGCAACAAAAGAAGGGTCAAAAGTAGCTATTAAATGAATAGGACCAAATTATTTTTTTTTAAAATAATTACAAAATTATTTTTTATATTGTTGGTTGCTCAATTTCCATTAGTTAAATCTTTTTTTCAGTTGCCTACCACAACAATTAAAAATAAAAAATAAGACAACAATAAAATATTTTTTTAAAATAACGACACGAAATTGTTAACAATGAAGATTTTCTCAAGTTCCAACAATATTTATGAATTATATCAATTGTTAAAATAGCGATGTTCCAAAAAAAAGTATCATTCTTGATTGAACTGCTATAAAAAGAGGTTTGATTAAGTGCTTTGAGATATTTCAAAATGCCTTTTGGTGTAAAAAAGTGGATAAGAAAGCAAATGTAAGTCAAATTATTACTTAATTAATCATTTATTAGGATATTAATTTGAATTTATTAGGAAATTAATTTGAATTCAAATAAGTAAATAACAAAAAATAAAAAAATATAATAAAAAAAGTTAAACTGTACGTTTAACGAGTGCTTAGTGCCTATTATAGTAATTATGTTCCGTAATATTATATCTGTGATTTGGATTTAGAGTTACCTATATTTTGCAACTATAAATAAAGTATAAGAAATGATTTAATTTAAATATGCTTTTTTAGAAAAAATATTTTTGACGAAAATATTTTTCAGTCAAAATATTTTTCTAAATATTTTGAAAAAATATTTAGAAAAATATTTTGACTGATTAACTCTTCAAAAATAACTAGGTTACAATCATATTAGTGAAATTTAATTTTAATCGCAGTCCCCGATTTTCATAAATATGGCGATAAAATAACAATAGCTAATATGTAAAATCAAGAGACTATTTGATTTGGTGACAATTTTTAGTAATAGTCAAAGGCAGCAAAGTATATCTGGTAACAAGAAATGGGATTTTAGCAAAATTGAACTAAAATTATCGCCAAATCAAGATTAATACCCCCGATTCTACACTAAAGATCAATTTTCGTTAAATTTCACCGAAACTCCTTTTTTGGTTTCCATGTTATCTTTACTGTCTTTATTTTCACTCACGTCAACTTTGGATTACCGCAAGTTTTATTTACCGTTTTGTGATTGGTTCTTGGTTTGTCTTCATATATATTATTGGTTTATTTTCAAATCACGAAATACAAGTGAGGCAGCCCGAGGTTAGTAAACTATTACCATATCGACTATAAATTTTGATTTATATATACCAGCTAGCATTGATGCTATATATGCATATATATTTAGTAAAATGTTTTAGTGTATGTTACTGAATTCTCACAAATTCAGCAATATCTTCACTTGATGAGCAAAAGAACGTAAAATTTGGTGCTAAGCTCTGTCTATAACATTATATTCAGTATCAGTATCGAAGTGAAATTTGTTTCAGTGCCTCAGTAAAGACCTGGTTTCTAAGAACAGGTCGGTGTTACAAAACGTCAACTTGAAGCGAGGGCTAACCCCTGATTAGGCAATTTGTGAGTTAGACAGCATACGTCATCGAACGCTCAGCTTGAACGACGACTGACGTCCGAATCAGCTGCAGTTGGATTACAACGTAACGTTAACGACAGAAGTAATGGCGGACAACATCCAACAGAGCATTGAAATCAGCCAAGATTTTGATTAAACATAGCTTCTTCCTCCTCTTATTCATTTAGCTAAGCTATAATGTGTTTTTTCTTGAACAAAGTCATTATTTGTTCTCTGAAGCACAGGTCGACAATAACAAAATCAATACAAATTCAAAATAAATATTTGTTTACCGTTATTTACGCATGTGCAATGCGAGATAATGTCTGCATTGGACCAACTGCTCACGCTGAGCTAACAAAACAGTATTTCGTTGGCGTCAGCGGTACGTCAACTTCCCACTGACGTCCAGAGAAGGCGCTTGTCTTGAAACCATGGCGTAAGGCACTCTAAATCAAGTCTAAAGAAGATAATAGGCTGGTTATATTCCAGTCGTAATCTTCTTTAAGTATGTGCACTAGGACATATTGCCGGGGCATACGGATGACGACTTTCAGTTTGTGCTTACTACTTTAAACTGGATTATTCAACTAAAATTTGAAACCAACAATAACAGCGTTCCACTTAGTACACGAAATAATTGGTGTCTCTTTTATTTCTATACTTAATTATTCATTTGTACTAAATTGTACAGTCTCTTTCAGTCACAGCTAATTGTGTTTTCTGTATCTTTCAGCATAATGCTTAGAAGTTTTGAATAGATACATTTAGACATACTTTTTTTTGTCGCCCTTTTGCCTCCAATGTACGTTATTACACTGGTTATCATAAATTAAGGAAAAATCACAAAAATAGCGATAACTCTTTCAAAAGTAAGCCAAACCGTGCAAAATTTGCATATGTTGTCCACTAAGAGTAGCTGAGTAAAATTGCAATATGCAAATTAGTGGCGCTGCACTCGGCTTACGTCATCTGCCTGGAGCATAAAAGTCCAAGTTTGAGAGAAAGCACACAAATTTTACTGTGATTGCGACATTGAAAATCTGAGATAGCCAATTCGTAATAATGACCTCTAGGCATCATTTGCCTGAAGAACTACGATGGAGAGCCATCGGGAGACTAGAGGCAGGGCAGAGTCAATCAGAAGTGGCCAGATGGCTAAATGTGAGTCCATCTGTGGTTCATAGACTTTGGAGGCAATTTCAAACCACAGATTCGGCATCTAGGAGGTTCAGTCAAGGACGGCCAACTGTTACGACCAGTGCCGATGACCGATATTTGACATTAAGTGCACGCAGGAATAGAACCGCTACTCCGACACATCTTAGATCCTCTCTTGCTGCAGCCACCGGAAGGTTGGTGTCAACGTCAACTGTGCGCAGAAGGCTCCACGAAGGTGGTCTGTATGCGAGACGACCAGCCATTTGCGTGCCGCTCACATCACGCCATAGGAGAGACCGTTTGCAGTGGGCCCGACAACATGTCCACTGGACGTCAGATCAATGGAGGCCTGTTCTCTTTACGGATGAGTCCAGGTTTAGTCTAGAAAGTGACAGTAGACGTTATTTGATATGGAGAGAACCTGGGACCCGTTATCATCCATCAAACATCCGTGAAAGAGATGCATACGGAAGAGGCAGTGTCTGTGTTTGGGGAGGCATATCCTTAGGAGGGCGCACATACCTCCATGTCTTTCCAAGGGGAACCGTGAATGCTCAGGTTTATCGAGACAACATCCTTGATGCTTATGTGCGCCCATATGCCGGGGCAATTGGTGATTGCTTCCTGTTACAGGACGATAATGCAAGACCACACAGAGCTCGCATTGTTGATGATTATCTTCAACAGGAAACAATTACTCGCATGGAGTGGCCAGCTCGATCCCCGGACTTGAATCCTATCGAGCACGTTTGGGATGCTCTAGGGAGGCGTGTATCTGCCATCAATCCGCCCCCTCAGACCCTTGCCACGCTTGCAACTGCTTTACAAGAGCAATGGCTCTCACTTCCTATTGAACTGATAGACCGCATAATTGAAAGCATCACACATCGCTGTTTGTGCTGTATTGCTTCTAGAGGCAATCATATTCCATATTAAAGGTACTTTTTCTATTGCAAACCGATACTTCCAATTTGTTTATTTTATACATGTGCTAATTTCTATACTACTATTAATGTCTGATAATTTCTTTTTATGTTGTTTAATACCTTACTATGTGTTGTATATTGTGGGTAAGTTTCATAAAATTCCATGTGTAATTTCTTGAGTTATCGCGATTTTTGTGAATTTTCCTTAATTTATGATAACCAGTGTATTTCATTTGTATTCATTGTAGTTGGATACCCGCAAGTAAAGTTGTAGTCGTGATATTTATGAATTCAGAAGACAATCGAGATGAACACGCAAGCATGACGTCACTTGAATATCCAATTAAATTAGATTTTAATCATATGGTTAGGCATAATCATTTAAATTTTTCTCGAGTTGCAAGTACCCGATTACAGCCAACTATAATTATTGCGGCAAATACAGAAAGAAAATGCTTCAATATTTACATTTTGAAAAGGATAATTGATAAGCTAAGATTACAATAATAGAGACGCTGGAGGAAGTTAGTAATAAAATTTATATGGCCTTTCAAATAATTTCTCTGAAATCGAAAGAATAAAGAATAAAAGAATCACATTGAAAATTCCTTCATTCAACTCAAAATACCCAAAATAACGATTCCGAATCTCAGCACCCGATTACCTTTGAATACAAAAGGTGTTCCGTTATGGCTGCCTTCAATGTACATTTTCAGAGTCCTCGCTGAAAATGAAGTAAAAAAATGTACGAGAAAAAAACCTAAAATTTACCTTAATATAATGATTCACCATTAAAATTAGTGTGAGGACTAATAACATAAAAACATGTTTCATCCATGAATGTAACTTGAAAAGGCTTCTAATAATTAATGTTCCCTTCATCGCTGTTTCCAATGTCAATCAAACATATTTTGATTCTTTAGGTACATTTCCCTTGATAGTAATTTTCAGATTTCGGAAATGCTTTTCTTTTTACTTCAATTTTTGACCTCTAATGTATGTATATTTTTACTTCGTTTTCGACAACGATTTAAAAAATATGTATTAAGGAGAGAGTGATGAGGGATAACACAGTATTTTTAGATCCTATATCAGTAATGAAATAACAAATTCACACTTTAAGAATCGAAAATTAGAAAAACTAAAAAAAATTTATCAAAAAACTAAATCGAAAAGCTAAATAAATGTTTTTAAAATCTGAAGAATAATTCGTTTGGCTGAGCTAGAAAGAAGAATATCAGCTCTATCGTTAGTGGATAGAGAAAGGAAGTTAAACACTGTAATTATTAAAGCCTTAAAGCAAAATTTAAGAAAGAAAGGTATTTAAAAAGGTATTTTGACTGAAAAAGCATTTCAAAATGTTGAGGTTTGCATTACCCATTAGACTTGTCTCTGTAGTTAAAATTATTGTTAATGATTATTTTTATAATTTCTCCATAACATTTATTTAAGATAGTAAAGTGTGAATAGGGTAAAATGGATGATTAGGACCCATGTTCTGTCATTTTAATTTTCCTTTTAGAGTCAACGTCAAAAGATCTGGCGTCAAAAAGTATGGCTATTTGGTGGAAGATGGTGTGATTGAGAAAAAGAAGGGAAAGCCCTTCAACCACAAATCTTTTTTTAAAGATGTTGTGTTGGACAACTATGATGTGATTAAACCCTTCGTGGGAAGAATTGGATCAGAATACCTGAATCTCAATTTGGCTCAGGTAATTTAATATTGCTTGCTTGTATCATTAAGGCTTATTTTACTTGTAATTTATATTTATTTCTCGATTCTATTTTTATAAATCCATATAAATAAGGGTAAAAATTCTGTATTCTACTTATATGCGTGCATGTAACTAACCATCTTTAAGCCAGCTAGAATCGTAGCATTAGGCATTAAAAAATACAAGCCTTCGTCGTGCTAGTGTAAAAACATGGTATTAAGGATCGTGCGGTTTGTTTGTTTTCAAAGTTAGCAACTTCAGTTTTTTTTCACTTTTAAATAGCAATGATACTAGATCGATATAAATAAATTGAAAGTTCCTGATAACACTGACCCAATAAGAGTTAGATTTTGTGCTCGCCAAGTTTTTTTTTCTTTGTAAAAAGGTAAGAAAAAACAGTGTTGTGCTCATTATTGATAGAGTAGAAGGGGTTTTATTTTGAGATTATGATGTTAAATTTTTAAGAAATAGAAAAGGATGTAGCTCTTCTAATCATAAATCTTTCATTTTCATTCAGAAAAACGTATTTTTCAAATCTCAAGAGATAAGATAGTTACCGAACTTTTTTCTTCAGTATCTAGCTCAACTACCTGGACTACATTTCACTACATATCTAAAGTTGAAAATTCTATTTGAAAGAAAAAATAAAAAATTCAAAAAAATTATCAAATAAACCAAATTGATTTTCAAATGCATCAAAATCATGCGTTCAAAATGGCCTTTTTAGTATAGTAAAGTAGTATACTTTAAATATATTCTTCTATTACAATTTAGAATTTTATTTAGTGTATGTCAACATTTATTCTCCAATAAAGCTTATACAGAAATTAATTTCATTTCATCCAACCTTTTATTAATCCCATATTTAAAAGTTCAATATAGATTTTTTTAGAGGAAATAGTATAATCACTGTTAGCCTGACCTATGGAGGGTCAACACAAAATTCTTTTAAAATTCCTCACTAGCAAAATGATTTTTAGAAAAATTAGTTGAAATTTTATAACTATTTATAATTCCCTTAACACTAAAAATCAAGTTTTTAAAGCAATAATAAAGTGCCTATTTCTATTCTATAAATAGATCAATAGGTAAAGAGAGCCTATTGGAAATATACAGACAAAAACTATTGAGTTTTTAAAATTTGACTTTTTTTTAAATTTGCTTACATATTTTTTGCATTTTAAAAATTTACAATTAACGGAATTTAATTTTCTTAATTAACGTAGATCTACTTCGAACTGAATTTTATTTCTTTCTAAATTTACGCTGATGTAGTTAGATTTATATTTTTGTGACAACTAGGCTATATTCAGAAAATACGAAAATGTGATTTGCTGTTACATTTCGTTTTTTGTTTTCAATGTCTTGCTTAAGAACTTTTTCATTTAAGCCATTTTTTCATTATATTAGTAATATATGATCTGTGAATTGAAGTTCAACAATTTTATTTTGTTATTGACTTTTCTACAGCCAGAAAATCTGGATGCAGCCTTCTCCGGTGATCCTAATGACACTGGCAATTCCTAGATCCAAAAAGATCCAAATAATTGTAAGGACTAAATTGTTCACACTTTGAATGTTAGTACTTTCTGGACATTTTCAACTGAAATGTGAAGAATTTGACACATAATTTTTGAGTGACATGAGCCCTTTAGTGAATGGAAAACTTTCCCGACTGTGCCAGAAAGACTTAAAGATATTGAAGAAATGTTGATTATAGTGTGAAGTGAGCCCCTAAAAGGGTGGACTCTTTTTGAGTGATATGAGCCCCTTAAAGGGTGGACTCTTTTGTGTGATATGAGCCCCTGAAAGGATGGACTCTTCTTGTGTGATATGAGCCCCTAAAAGGATGGACTCTTTTTGTGTGATATGAGCCCCTAAAAGGGTGGACTCTTTTTTAGAAACTGAGAACTTTCCGGACTGTCATAAAAACTTAAAAATATTGAATGACTATTGATTATAATGTGATATAAGTATAATAATAATTAAAAAAAAATTTGAAAAAAAATATAATAAAATTAAAAAAAAAAAAATTTCATTATTGATCTGCTTTATGTATTGCTTCACATAACATAAAATCCTAATGTTTTCCTTTGACAATCTTTTAAGGTAATAAAAGTTTACCCTTGTATTTAACACTTGATTTGAATTCTCAAAATTATATCTTTAAAATTGTATAAAAACAATTGCAAACATTCTAAGGTTATTAGTACTTTGTGGGTTAACCAATTTTTACACTGGCGTCAAACTGATGTCATGTCTGTTAGCATAAATTTTTCATATTTTTTATACTACATGACTGAAATTTGTGTATGATACTTATGGTAGATATATATTATGTATTACACTTTTCTATACATGCTTTTACTTTTTTTACTTTTATGGCGCCTTAAAAAATATATTAAAATATTTCTAAGCGTATTAAACAGGATAATTTATCTCAATAATTTTTTAGTTTAAATCAATTAGAATTATTCAGTTTCCTGAATTTTGGTTAAATTGGATTGTCTTATTTATTATCTGATAATGACATAACAAATTTAATTACATCTATGACAATTTGGATAACAGACATGACATTATTAACAAAATTATTTTTTTATAATTTAAATTTGCATACTATTAAAAACAAGCTCAATTTCTAAATAAAACCAAATTTTGATAATGACCCTGATAGAAATCTCACTTCAGTACAAAATAAAAGCCCGTTTAAAATTTAAAATAAAGGAATGTAATAACACTGAACATGATTTAAGCAGTTAGAATAAGATCAGTTCTCAATTCCTCTCGGAAAACAGTCTCAGAAGCAAAGGGATAAATATATGATCAGATCTCGGTGAAATTCCATTTTTAGAAACAATCAACGTATGAAATGTATCAATCAAAAGTTCAATCACAAAAGCAAACATTTTCAAAAAGGTTCAAGTTAGGGTTTTAACAAATAGGGAGAACATTAAATAGGAAATCCTGAAAACAGAATTGCTTAGCAAGGAGCTAAATACAAACAAACATTGCATAACCAATGTCAATGAGAAGTGATATTGATGTTCATAGATTGTTGAGTTATTGACGGCATATATTGTTCAATAAATGTAGTTCTATTTTATTATATTTTTAAATAAAAGTTCCAAGATTTCTAATTTAAAAGCTTTATAAAAATAATAAATTTTCACTTAGACATTAGCTTTTAAGTCGAAACATAACTAACGTTACACAAAAACTACATGCAACGTTTCAAAGAGTTCTATGATAAACGTTTTTTAGTAATATGTGTTAGAGTAAAGAAATTTTTTCAAAATTAGCGTTTTTCAGAAAGTGAACCTTAAATGCAAAAATATTCTGAAAACAAAAAGTAATTAATTATTCAAAAACTAATTTCTGAAAATTAATTATATTTGTCTTAAAAATATAATTTATTCAAATAAAAAGGATTAAAAGGCTAAAAGTATATAAAAAAGTTTTTTATATAGTTTATTTAATACAGTTTTGTTCTCGAGAGTTTACTTCGGGTTTCAGTTTCGTCTCTAAGAATACGGGGAAAAAAATATAGCTTCATTTCTAAAATTCTTAGAGCAAAAATTTAAATGGTTCGGTAAGCAGATGAACTAAAGTTCAAATATAGAAATAAGAACCGGGATGGCTCAGGGGAGTAGTAGAGTGTCAAGTAGAGGGACAGATGGCACAATACAGAGAAGAACAGCACAAAGGGTAACAGCTGGATTCAAACCCGCTACTTCTACGCTGCACACAGCCTTTGGTGGGCGATACCAATCGACCAGGGAGGCCCCAATGTAAACATAATTCTAAATCTTTGTAAGCATTAAGATTTATCAGCCTGTCTGGAAGGGCGTTGGGTCCCTGTCTGAGGGGTTGTGAGTTCGATTCCTATCTGCCGAAGACTCCCCGTTTACAAATTGGTGACTGGTGCACGCTAAATCTGTTGGGATCATAGAGTTCTCTAAGTTCTCATAATTAAACAATACTTCTGGATATGCTGGATCGGAAATTGATCATACTTTGGATCAGGTTAAAATTACGATATGCGGAGGGATGAATGGTGCGTGAATAGGCCCTCCCTGTAAAATGGGATGTGATGGCTGCATGTTGCCACCTGATCATTCTCAAAGATATTTCCCTAACCGTCGCCAATAGCCTATTGTGCATATCTAGTAGGACGTAAATAAAAAATACCTAATCCTAAAGATTTATTGTTAATTTGTAGAATAGTGCGACGAGCTCTTTACGTAAGCTTATAGCTCTATATTTCCATTAACGAGGTTCTTAAAATTGAGACTATTCAGAGGTGCTATGTAGGGCCAAGAATAATATATGTCACAACCTGTTTTACAGAGAGAATTCATTCGCACTAGCTAAAAAGAGTCCTAAACAGATTTTGAGATACCTGAGATAAATCTTCAAGCACGAGTATCAGTCAAGCATGAAATAAATCTTCAAGTTTTTAAAAATGCTGTTGACGATAAGCAAATAACATACTCAGTTTTTTAATTCATCCAAAAAGCAATAATCTGCAACTAGTTTCATAGAATTTTGATTTTTGATATGCAAGAAGCAATCAAAAATGCAGAGTCGTGGTTTTATCCAATGAATTAACTCTCTCCAGTCGGTGAACATTATTTTGGTAGAAAGCATTCAAATTTTATAATTCTCAAATATCGGAATTTATTTTTCCTTCTAAAATTGTTTTACTTTTTAACTATTTCTAGAGATCCTAAATTAATATTTTTTCTTAAGGTATCCGACTACCTTCGGGACAAAATTTTTGAAAAATAAATATTTTCCACAACATTATTGCAATTTATATTGTATATTAATTTAAATAAACATATTTAATAGAGAAAATTTAAATATACAGGAAATTTTTTGTTTAAAGAGTATTTTTTAGATAATTTTAATGAAAATAACTCATTAACGGAAAACACTCTACACAAAAAACTATTGTACATACAGCTATCAAACTTTTTGAGCCATTTCGTATATCCCTCTGAAGTGTTATGAACCTCAACTTAAATGATATCATGAAATTAAAAAAAATTATGGAGTGTTAAGCATATTTTTCCATTTTTTTTCACGTTTTCTTCACATTATCTATTGCAAAATATCTCATAAAACAAAAAATAATGCAGTTATCTGCATTCTGGAGGTCTGTTATATAACCACCAATACAAGAAACAATCTCTGAAAGTTTGAAGACAAATTTATTATAATTAGTTGAGTTATCTTGTTTTCCGTAGACAAAAAACAGCAAAATTTTCATTTTGAGAAAAACACAATTAAAGTTTATAATTACATTTTTTCTATAAACTATGAATGTTTGTCAGTAGGAAGTTATTATATTTTATAGGGGGCACATTCCTTCACACATTTTCTTAGTTTTATTTAACGTAGCGATATTTTAAAGTATTTAGTGAATAACATCAAAAGTCTACTACTTATAAAGCATTTAACACAGGAACAATTTTTTATTAAACAACCATCTTACTGTATTTTCACACTTTAATATATATGTCTAAATATAGTTTTTATTAATAATTAAAAGTAAAAAAAAAATTTTTGTAATAATATGATAGCCCAAATATAAAATTTTCTTCTAAATGCAATTTGTTATCATAGCAAACCGGACAACATTATGAAGCTAATATCATCATCAGGATCTCAATATCAATTATTCGATTGCCACACAGATTTTTTTTATCCAAAGGCATCAGTTCCTTATTCACTTCCATAGAAATCGATAATTTTGAAGATCTTGAAGTAATAGATTCTTCTGCTTTACGCAATTTTGAATAAATGGTATAATCAACTTTACTCAAATCATCGCTTTTGTTGGCATGTTGATTAATGTAATATTTACGTTTCTTAGATCGAGAAGTACGTCCTTTGCCCATCTCAATAAATTTATCAAAATAAATAAAAAAAAATTTTGAAAGAAATCAATAAATTTCTTCAAAACAAATCAAAATCAAGATATAGAAAGTACGCTTCAAATGTAAACAAACTATCAGAAAATATGCTAACTTTTCATGTTACCCACAAACAGTAACCACGAAACGTAAAATCTAATTAAAATATAATTCAGATTATTAGCCGAGAGTTTAAGAGCTTTTAAAAATTAAATATCTAAGAAAAATAAACACACAAATAGAAATGGAACCGAAACTATTACCTACTACCGGTTTCATTTTTGTAATTTCCGGTAAGTTAGACAGCTGTCATCTGTTACTAAAATAGCTATAACTAAAGTTCTGCTTGACGTGCATTCAAAAACAAAACAGTTTTGAAAACTAGAAAAATTGGGCATTATTATAAAGCAATAAAATAAAAAAGTGATTTTTTGTGAAAATCCTCGTTTTAAAGGTAGTCGGATACCTTAATTGAATTGGTGAGTATTTGATTGAACTTGATCGAACATTGATGAGAATTTTAAGAACCAGAAAATAACCTTACACTTTTAATATCACACTTTTTTTTAACCATCCGCTCTCAATATTGAAATATCGTGAAAACATCCACTGTTGTTTTGGGTGTTCAATTTTATAGTCACAATAACGATCAAACATTAGCTCAAGAATTATCAACTGTTAAACTTGGTGTAAAAATACCATTCAAGCCGCTCTGCTGTCCGCCTTTTCTTTTATAATCATAACGCGAGCTTCCAATTTGTTCAAAAGCTGTTGCAATTTCATGTGCGTTCTTGCAAATTTTTTCTTACTTTTTTTTTCTTTTCATTCCCTTTTGTTTTGTTGCGCAGAAACTATAACGCTTAGAGACTTAAAATTGCGATGATGCGTAGAAAAATGCACAGAAGAACAATGCCATAAAAAATTAAGATTCAATTAGTAGTTCGAGAATTATTAACTGTTAAACTTGCGCGAAAAATATACTATGCAAGCAGTTTTAAAGATTAAAAGATTGTAAATCATTCTACATATGAAAAGATCGTAAAGATCTTTCTCTCAAATGCAAATATGGAGTTTAAAATATGCATGTTGAAACAGCCATTTTCATTTATGAGGTCAGGGCAAGGTTTTTCTAAAATTCAAATTTGTTAGGAAGTGATTTTTTTTCAGATTTCTTGCTTTAAATATTGAGAATTTATGCACTGCTGTAGAAAATATTATTTCTACCTTAAACGATTTTCATTTTACAACCTCGGGCGTAACTGATGTCTCAATTAACAAAAAAAAAGAAAGAAAAGATTGTATGAATAAAATATATTCCATTAATTTTCAAATCGGAGTTTAATTTTTAAAAAAATTACGAGCTGTGTCAAATATTTATTCTTCTCCATGAATTTTAAAATCAAAATTTTATTAAAAAGAAAATGATGAATTATTTTATATGTTAAAGCATTTTAAATGAAAAGAATTTCCTCGAACTGAAAAAATATTGTGGAAAATATATTAAAATATTTAAAACTTGTAATTCTGAGAACTAAGAAAACACAATTGCGACAACTGAGAAATAACTAGCTTAATTTTTACAAAATAAGTATTTGCAGTTTACGCCGTGATAAAATTCTGCATTTTTTTAAATGCATAAGTTGAACATTTATTAATCACAAAGCTTCCATTTGGCAAGCAAAGTTTATTTTTAGTATACTGAAAGATTCATAATAACTTGATATTTTCCATGAAGTTTTCAACAACCAGTACATTGCATGTAGAGAAAAAAGGATTTAAAAAAAGCAAGGTAAGTCAAAGCAAAAATCAATCTACCATACACAAATATATAAAAGGCCTACATTGAATAGCTTTTGATCTAATGATTGAATCTTCACGTTCCATGACTCAATCTTAATGGTTTGAGGAGGTTGCTTTAAAATATCCTAATGCAAACTATATTTTAAGTTTCGAAACTAGACACATAAATGTACTTTCTCTGAATAAAGATATTATGGGTAGTCGCAATTTGGGAAATATGGTCCCAATAGTTTTGTCACGTGAGCGATATAAAGTTTGGACCCTTTAATGTTTTTACTTTTTGCGCATTTCACCATATTGTGAAAACTTTTTAAGAGAATTGAAAATTTTTGCACGCTCTATAAATTTGTTTATCCAACGACATTTTCATGAAAATAATAACTTTTAAGAAATACTTATTATTTTTCATTACTTTATCTAAAAGTTGATGAAAGATTTGAATCGTAAAGTATTTAATTTTTTACATCATTTTAACGATTGTAATTTTACATGGCAAAATACAAAATTTGAATCAAATAGTTCCCCTGAAGCAAATTTTGAAAAAACATACAAACTATTCGACCTATTTCGTTCAAACTTTGTAATTTGCCATTTAAAATTGCAATTGGTAAAATGATCTCGAAAATTGTCTTCCTTACAATTAAAAATTTTTTCGCCCGTTGTTAAATGATATAATAAAAAATAATAACTATTTACTGAAAGTTATATTTCGTATGAAGTCATCAGTAGATAAATGAATTTTACAATTTTGTCAAAAATGTTTTCGAGATAAGGCGAAATACGCAAAAAGAAAAATTAACATAAAGGGATCCAAACTTTGTATCGCTCTCCTGATCAAATTATTGGACCCATATTTCCCACATTGTGGCTATTCCCTATATTTTGGGTGTTAGAAATCCAAATCGGTTTGATTAAAAGTATACTTATTCAGCGCAAGTACGTTTCAATATCGTCTGCACTTATTAATTAGCGCATTTGAGGTCCCCCCTTTTAACCATTAAGATTCAATTTCAGAACGTGAAGATCTGATTCATTAGATCAAAAGTTATTCATAGTGGTCCATTTATTTTTTATTTGCACTGTATCTTCTGAAAATTTAAATTTGCTGTGATATATCTTTGTTATCACTAAAATAAATTTAGGATGCAGGGCATATGGATCTTATGCAAAGACTCGATTGTGCTACTGGTGAAATCAAAGTAATGGGTGTGATTGACCATTTCTGGCTATATAGTAACTTGTGAAGGCGTGTTCAAGCATTTGTTGAAACATATTTCACTGCCTTTATCAAGTACGCTATTGCATTTATGTAATCAAATTAAGACTTCCAATAAATCAGTCTTCTCACGCGAGCTATTTGTTCTGTTTCCTATTTCTCCCGATGTTTCCAGTTCAGGACTAATATGCGAATCTCAATATTTATAGTGCATATCTTACCGCCTTCAAAAGTGTTTTAAGCAACATTAAAAGTTTTATAAGTATCATATACACCGAAGAGCCATTACATTATGACCACCCTCCATCTATAACAATGGGCTTGTCCAGATTTTCATGGTTTCTCGCCCAGGAACAATGTTTTCATGAGGCACATTAGGACTCATAATCCTCATAGAACAATCCCTGACGTCTGTAAGCTACTTGAATATAGTTGCAGACCAGGTTCACATATTCATGGCAACAGTTTTTCCTGCGGGGGATGGTGTTTACCAACAGGATAATGCACCATGTCATGTATTGGTTCGAGGAACATTCCAGTGACTTTCAAGTCATGTCTTGTCTCCCAAATTCACCTGACCTTAATCCAATAGATCATTTGTGGTTCCACTTGGAAAACCAAATTCGTGCTGCCACGCTACCCCCTCGCAATGTGAGGGAATTGCAGGACCAGTTGGCGAGCGCTTGGTACCAGATACCTCAGACCTATATCAGCACCTTGTGGAATCAATATCACGGCGGGTGCTAGCAGTTTTGAGGGCTAAAGGTGATCCTACATGTTATTAGCAGGGTGGTCATAATGTAATGGCTCTTTGGGCGTAGATCCTTAATAGCAACGACACAATAGCCACTTTATTCTTATATCAGTATATCTGTTATTGTATTTGAGATTTCTATTTTATTTCTTACACTTGGATAAAACTTTAAGCAATAAGCGAATGGGATAGAGGTCATTTCTAAAATGCTTCATAAAACATTTAATTCTAAACAATTTTGCCATATATACATTAATCGGTGCAAGTTTTAAAATTTACTTCTCATTTTTCAACTTGTCTAACCCTCATTGTGGTCATAAAGTAATTATTTCCAAATATACTTAATAGATTTATTATTTAACAAGGTGAAAATTGTAAGAAATGAAATTTTTGTTACTTGATGAGTTTATTGAAAGGGATGTTTTTAAATAAAGTCTAAAAGCATGTCTCATATATCAAGAAATATAAACTTCTATAAAAGTATTTCATGTCATGAAAAAACGCATGATTCATTTATTCTATGGAGGCTGTTTTATTTCTTAAAACGTATACAAATTAAATTTTAGAATTAAGTTAAATCTAAGTTAAAATTGCTACGTTAAGTTAATCTTGTAAAATGTACTATCAGAGGACAACTAACTTTACATTACTATTATTTTTTCGAGTTATATTTCATAGTTTTATTTTAAAAAAAATTTAAAAGAACATTATGCCTTGTATTTTAGAGTTCACTTTTATTCTGACGTAATAAAAAATATAAATCATAAATATGTTTTCTCAAAGGTGATATAAATTAATCAGGGAATACTTTATAAAACATATAAAACATTTATAAAACATTAACTTCAAAAAATTAAATTGCTTAAGTTCTTGCATTAATTGCTCTAAATAACGAGTTTTATTTTTAATAAAAACAAACTCGCTTTTTTGAAAAATAAATTTTAAGTCTCCTTATTGAAAAAATTAAACAAAATAATAAAGCAACAATCAATGAATCAACCAATAAAAATTAATTTTAATTAAAAAATTAACAAATCCAACGAAAAATCAATTATCAAACAACTGAGTAATGAATAGAAAAGCTAATTTATTGTTTACGTAATTTTACGCGATATTAGCTCATTTATGCTACAATATTATGTCATCACGTTACAAAAGCTAATGAGTTCTTTGGAAACCATACGTTTCAATGTCAAATTTTGTTATTTATCCATTTATTTTTTGAAGACAACATTACGTCCCCTATTTTGGCGAAATTTGCAAAACAAAAAGCTGATATTTGCCACATAAATTCATTAATTTCTTTCAACAAACAAACAACTTTTTCTAAAGAAAATTGCTAATTAACTAGTTAATTTTTGAACAATATTAAAATAATGAAATAAAATCAATTATTAGCGTTGTTTACGTAAAAAAATATTTTTTGTTGTTCTTTAATTCATATTATATATTTCATATGCACGGTGTTTCACATAGACAATCCTAAATGTGTACTTTTAGAATTCCTGTCAAAATGAGATTGAGGGTCACAAGGAAAAAAAAATTTCAGAAAATTACCATTTTATTATCAATTGAAATTCAAAAAGGTCTGATATTTAAAATTCAATTTCTCTATTCAACCGATTTCGCTCAAGTTTTGTATTTTGCCATGTAAAATTATGTTCATTAAAATGATGCAAAAAATTTTATACCTTACAATTAAAAACTTTTTGAACCATTATTAAATAAAATGATAAAAAATAATATATATTAACTAAAATTAAATGGAATTATCTTTGGATAAACGAATTTTATAATTATGTGGAAAAATTTTGCAATCCACTTAAAATGTTCTCGAGATATCGGGAAATAAGCAAAAAGTAAAACTAACATTGGGGATCCAAACGTAGGAGCGCTCTCCTGGCCAAAGTATTGGGACCGTATTTCCCAGATTGTGGCTATTTTGGAGGTCAGAAGACCGAATCCGTGAAAAAAAGATGTATGTTTATTTAGAGAAAGTACGTTTTTTTATCTGATTTCGATAAAATATCGCCTGCACTAAGTAATTAGCATGTTTGAAGTCAACCCCCTGAAGCCTTTAAGATTGAGTCGCAGAACGTCGAGATTAGATCATTCGATCTTAAGTTATTCAGTAAGGTCCGTTTTTTTATTTTTTCACTACATTACGCAACACCCTCCAGCGTGATTCCGGAATGCATTTCAACCCTATATTCCTGTGTGATTTTTTTTTTTTTTTTTTTTTGTATCCATGTTTAATTTGCTTTCGTCAACGATTTTGGCGAAATAACAGCACCTAGACAGTTATGTAAATAATAAGTTATTGCCTAGATAGAAATCTCAAATTTCTACCATGTGTTGTTCTTTTTATAAGGTACAAGAAAAATCTAAAATAAATTTCATTTCGATATTTTATAATTAACGAGAGATTTTTTTTAATCTTTGGTCTAATTATCCTAATTTACAGTTATACTAAAGTACACACTTTTATCAAGAAAGAAATCTTTAATTTAGACAATAAGCTCTTACGAGATAAAAAGAAAAACTAAAAGTCTTCGTTTCAATAGTTTGTATATATTGGGGTTTTTAGGAGTAATTACCCCAATTGAAGATAATGCTAAACGAAATTTTGCCAAAAGTATAGAAGTCACAAATTTTGACCATTTATTGCTTATCGGATAAAGGAATAAGATACATTTCAGTAGAAAAAAAATATACATTTCGATATATGATATAGTTTATCAGGAAGTGTTGAAAAAATAACATTCCTGAACAGCGCCCAACACAAAGTAAACCAGATAGGCTCACAGTAAAGACAAACCAGATAGGCTCATAAGAAGGCTCGTTCCGTATAAATCAATATAATCAATCACAGCACTTAATGCTTTAACGATTAAAAATTGCAAATATTTCAAACGCATTTAAGAAACATTGCATTACCTAAAACCCTATCAAAAACAAATCAGAACATGTATCAAAACTGCATTTATCATTTTTCAGAATAAACATTTAAGTTCACACTAAGAAATCAAAACTTTTCAGAAGCAAAGAAATTTGGTTTCCTGCAGTAACTAATTTCTTAACAGCTGCCAATTTCGGAGAAAACTTTCTCTGTCATGTTCAATAACTGTATACAGCATTATTCTCGTAATTTTCCTTAAGGCTTAGTTCGCTTCAATACAATATTTCAAAAATTTGAATGTTCGGTAGACAGTCTTGTTAATGCAGTTTGATCTCTCCTGTCACCTTTAAAACTAATTGAAGCACTAGAATATCAACAAATTAGCTAAAAATTGTAATAATATTGTTGAAAAATATTTTTCATCCATTCAATAACATTCTAAGATTTCTCGATGCATCAATAACTATATATGACTTTTTCATTTTAATTTTATGCTTCTCTAGTGGTATTGACATTTTATTCTGTAGGTAAATAAAATGTCAATAAATCAAAGTCTGCAATCATTTATGCTGACTTAAAGGCAACTAGTATAAGTTGAAAACTATAAATGTATATATATATATATATATATATATATATATATATATATATATATATATATATATATATATATATATATATATATATATATATATTACTTCGACGTGCATACTAGAGAGGGTCGAAAAAATGAATGTTTTAATTTCGAATTTTTTTTGTGCTGAAAAGCTTCACATTGTAATAAGAATGAAAACACCATAATACTTTTTTTCAAATTAAAAAATATCTTCATTTGCGCATCGCACTTAAAGATAATAAAAGCTTCACAAAAGTCACCCCTTTTTTTACTTTATTTTTTAAAATTGGCAAACACTTTTGAAATGAACATGCTTTAGTTTTTCATACTTGTTTGATGGTTTGAATATAATTAATAAATTAAATTCTGTTCAAAAATTCAGTTGATTACGCTATTAGTTATTAGTTATTCAGTTTTAAAAATAAGAAAATTTACAATTTTTTCGTAACTTTCGCTTTATTTCTCTCATTTTGTTGGATGAGAACTAAATGGAAATGGTTACACGTTGAGTTCTACCTACACACTATTAAGTAAACCATCCATGTGGTATTTACATTACGTTTACTGCTATTATCAAATATTTTCAATAGAATAGAATTCGTTGATTTATTATGTTGTTAAGTTTCCCTTTTTATACTTACTGCACATTTAAAGTCTGACCTTTTGGGGAAGAAAAGCATAACTGATCTACACATAAGTATTGCTCAAATATCCATCTGTAGCTTCAAGCTCACATATTTTATTTAGACTGCCAAAAGTTTGATATTCTTTTTCACAGCTTGGAAGTGACAAGAAACTTGGGTATTTCTCTAATTCGAGTAGTGTTATAATTGATGAGTAATTTAATGTAATCTTCCCTCAAGTCTTGTAGCATTGAAGAAAGCCATACAACACTAGAATTCCAATTAATGGTTTCAAAGTAATCCGAAAGATGAAAGTTTATCTTCAGTGCGTAATTTTTAAATCTTTTTCTTTCGGCCCGTTTCTAAGATACTTCTACGCGACATAAGTACGTAGTTAGATACATAAAATTGGACACAGTAACAGGATCTCGATTTGCCAAGTCTTTTGGACAATACCTTCAAATTATTGCATAGTTAATGTCCAAAAGATATTGATGGTTGACAGGAATTTGTCCATCAAAGACCAAATTTCATACTTCCGAAGGTACTCTTTCAAGCCCCGGCTTGCTTTGAAATCGGTGATTGTAATTCCTGTTTAATATATATTCCGATTGCAGCACAGTCTTTCAATTATATATATGATATTAAATCACTCATCATTTCTGGTATTGCGAGCTATAGTGAAATACCAAACTTTTCCGGCTACTGTTAGATTTTCTTAAGGTGGGTCAAACAAGTAAGAATTTTCAATTATATGAGCAAAAAGCTCGCGATAGATATGTGTGATCAATACTAAAGTAGATACATAACTCATAAAGTAGATACATAGTAGATTATGTCTCATTTCTCTCGAAAATCAAGCTTCAAATATGTAAGAGATAAGAAAAAGAAGCCTGAACATCAAGCCAAAGTATCCTTCCAGATTGAAAGTATTTGTGGAAGTAAAAGTATTGAAGAAGGTATAAAAGAAGCTTAAACAATACATCAAGCCAAAGTATACTTCCAGTTTGAAAGTATTTGTGGAAGTAAAAGTATTGAAGAAGGTATAAAAGAAGCCTGAACAATACATCAAGCCAAAGTATCCTTCCAGTTTGAAAGTATTTGTGGAAGTAAAAGTATTGAAGAAGGTATAAAAGAAGCCTGAACAATACAGCAAGTCAAAGTATCCTTCCAGTTAGAAAGTATTTGTAGAAGTAAAAGTATTGAAGAAGGTATAAAAGAAGCCTGAACAATACATCAAGCCAAAGTATCCTTGCAGTTTGAAAGTATTTGTAGAAGTAAAAGTATTGAAGAAGGTATAAAAGAAGCCTGAACAATACATCAAGCCAAAGTATCCTTCCAGTTTGAACGTATTTGTGGAAGTAAAAGTATTAAAGAAGGTATAAAAGAAGCCTGAACAATACAGCAAGCCAAAGTATCCTTACAGTTTGAAAGTATTTGCAAATTAATGTAAATATAATGGAAATACTGCACAGAAAAATTGCATGATTGATTGGGTAACATGCGATTTGAAATCGACATACAGGGCACAAAAAAATTAATGAACGGACCACTCTCATTAATTTTTAATCTAATAAGCGAATCTTCACGTTCTAAGACTCGATCTTAATAGTTCGATGGAGTGACCTTAAATATGCTAATTAATTAGTGCAGACGATCTTTTAAGAAACGAAATCAGACACAAAAATATATTTTCTTTGAATAAGCATGCATTTTTTTCCACGTATACGTATTTCTGACCCCCAAAATATGAGGGGTAGCCACGATCTGGAAAATATGGTCCTAATAGGTGGGTCATGTAAGTGATCCAAAGTTTGGTTCCCCTAATCGGGTACTAATAACGAGTACTTTTTAGGCAAATTAAAAAATTTTGCTCACAATCATAAAATTCGTTTATATAAGGATAATTTCATGCAAAAAAATATTTTTTTTTGCAAATACTTATTATTTTTTATTATTTTAATTAATGATATTCGAAAAATTTTGAATTGTAAAATATAAAATTATTTACATCATTTTAAAGTATCTAACTTTACAGGACAAAATACAAAATTTGAGCGAAATTGGCTAAATAGTTCCTGCGAAATCAAGTTTTAATTTTACGACTTTTTTGCGATACGAGAGAACTCTCACGTGAAAACCACCTACGGAACATTCTTAAAGGTTAAGAAAATTTGACCCTACTAATGTCATTTTATTGAAGCTGAAATTTACATATGTTATTTAGACAAACGTTTTAATAGGACTTACGGGCTCTTGGACTAATATATTAATTCAATAGGCATTTACATGTTTCCTAGCTTTCAAAGTTTCTTTACTACTTAATCTTATTTTTTAAGCATCATTAATCGAATTATATTTAAATTAAATCAATTAGTTAATTTTTATAAAAAACGAACATAAAACATTTTATTCTTTTCTTATCGATCAATGTAACGGCTAACTTTTTTTTCTATTCTAATGTAGACTCATTAATTCCCTGTCGCGCCTAATCGAATTTTTTTTTTTTTGTAACTCATTATTATTAATTTCTTACCTCAAATATGTTTCAGTTACATGGTTATACTAATTCTCAGTCTTGTTGGCGATTCACGATCACCAAAGTATTTTCAAACTTTATATTGATTATGGAGGGTTGGCTTTATTTTGGCTATATTATCTTTCGATAATTCGCCAACCTTGGATCTCCTCCCCATACTCCAAGTTGTCCGTTGGGAACAAATTCAATCACTTTCATTATCCAAATTTTTGGCTACTGGGGGTGCCCTTTTGAACCTCCCAGTCCCAACCGTTGAATATCAATCTCAACTGAAACTTCATTCTAACTAGAATCTCGATGTAAAAGAACCTTTCATCTTGATCCCTTTAAGAGATTTCTTTTCTTCATTATTTTTGAATTATGGCCATTTTAAATATTTAATAAATCAATTTTTCTTAAATAATTTTATTTATTTCCCTGAGACAATTATCAATTTATTGCATCCAAATTATGATGCATGCGTAAAGGCCAAAAATCAATGATGATACTTCAACTACCACTGTAATGGCGATCAACGCCATCATATGGTGATAGATAGATTTGTCTCGTATAGACTCGTATTGATAGACTCGTATAAACACTCAAGTGTATATGATTTCATGTATTACAACTGTTTGTAAATGGCGTAACATTTTTGCTTAGTGCAGAACTGTATATTCTCATTTTCTAAAAAAAATAAACTATAATTATTCTTCAAATGCGATACACTGTCTAAAATGTTTTGAAGCAATAATTCATTGTTCAAATTTTTATAAATAAACTATATTCACTAAAAAATATTATTAAATAACGATTTTAGGAAACGCTTCTACTAGATTGTTCGGTCAAAAAAATCCACTGAATAAAACATATTTGACACATTTGATAAAAACGTTGTTGTTTAATTGCTCAACAAAACAAATACATTAAAACATTCTTTACAGTGTAACGTTTTATGAAATGTTTTAACTTCGTTATATGTGTTACAACTTTGTATAAACAGCTGGGGGCATCCCGTATAATAATTTATTTGATCAATAAATTTTTAAGCAACCAAAATGCATGCTTAATGCATGCTTAATGTAATCATCATTCCTTATTATGCACACTGCAATTCTTATGGAATTTCTTATTTAATGCATTTTGCGACTGAAAAAGAATTATTCACTAATAAAGATTTATTTACCAATTCATTACGGAATTTAATAACTTATTAAAAACAAGACTACTGTGGGACACATCATTTCTAAAAAATTCTCTTCAATATATGTATGCAATATCAAAATAGATTGTCGTATGATGCCGCATTAAAGCTATAACTGTTGTGGGAGATATATTTGTCGCGGAAATCGAGGCATTAGTCAATGTCGTCATTTGTCATAAGTCCTAATCAATTTCACCATTTCTGAGAACGTAAGATCTTTAACCCCAAAATGACTAAAAGCTTTCATCCAACCAATAATTCAGTATGATTATCAAATTGAATTATTGTTATTATCAACTAGAAATACATTATTCTCATTTTCAGCAAAAAAAGTAAAGTTTTAAAAAAAGCACTGGTCTTATAATTTGCTTTTAAAATCAGTAACTATAATTTTAATTATTATTTTAGCTGGAAACATTTAAAATATTTTTTTTACTATAAGTAAGGATTTTAAAATGACATTTAAATGAATTACTTGTCTAAATCATAACTATTAATTAAAGAAATTACTAAGTTAGCGTCTCTGCTCTACCAGTAATTGTTTAAATGTATTTTCCATTTATCGACTCCAAAATTTATTCTAGCAATCTTTTAAAGTACACTTTATGTGTTTTCCGATAGAGTTACTCCTTATTTCTTTCTTAATTGCTTAAAATTATTTAAGCTATAGGATTTAAAACATGCATAGTATGATGATTAATTGGTTTTCTAACACTTACAATTATCCTTGATGCCGCTATTAACGAAATAAAGGGATAATATGAAATAAATAATCGTTAAATTGTTTCTTGATTTAGTTTCTAAGCAATGAAATGTTTCGTTCAAGCAAATTTCAATTCCGGGATTAACGAAATTATTGAGATGATTTATTGGAGCTCTTTTCTCCATATGAAATATAAGAAAAATTGTATTCATAATTTCTGGAAAAATAAGATTCAGAAGTTGCATATTTATATATTTTTATTATTTTATATTTATTATTATTAGTTGCATATATTATATTTCAAATCTAGAAATATTTCATACAAAAATATTTTATCAAGGAGTTTTTTTTTTCATACGGAACCAGATCATAAAAAAGCCGTCCGGAAAATTGAAATTGTAGAATAATCATATAAAAGCAAAATTCTGAGCATTTATCTTTTTTAAATAGTGATTAAATTATGAAATATAAAGGTAAAACGTATATGCTAATGAAAACATGCAAAATATTACAAAATGATTTTAAATATGAAAATATTTGAAACAAAGCAAAATGCAAGACGCTTCAAATTGAGGACCTGCAACGTTGGCACCAAATATGCGTTTCTTTGCAATTTTGTTTCAAGTTTTATTATTTTTTTCTTTTTTGAGACGAACTGACACTTGAAAAGTGAAAAATGCTGCAAACCATGCCTGTATATTTCCAGAAATATGAACAACTAACGCCATTTGTTAACCTTATCTAAATAGACAATTTAAACACCACTGAAAAGCCGGAATGAAACAATGAGCTGGAAGAGAGTGGGTTACGCATACTTAGCTACTTTTATGCTGCACGTTCAATTCGAAGGTCTGCCGATTCTGAATCAAGCTGTACTGAAAAGACAGTTTTTATAAAAAGGAAGAAAAAATATTTATTTGAACACCAATCATACATCAATTATCAAAAATAAATGTAAATACCCATCATGGGTCTGTATTTAACCTTAAATACAAAAGCGCAATTATCGACCAAAAAACAACTCACTCTCCGACGTTCCAAAAATTATCTCGTTCTTTATATTTTTTCCTTGATCTCGTTGTTTATCTTGTTGTACTATTTTTTAATTCATGCTTGCATTAATTATATATTTTTTAACCACCTTCGCCGGAACAAATTCTGGGTTGAATTGAACTTTCAAGGGTGGATCTTACCTCATAGGCCCTTTTCGTTGTGAATTTTCTTACGGTCAGTGACGTTCATCCTGGTAAGTGTCAAATTAAGAGGATCAGCAACAACAGCAACAGATACTTTTTTAGATATTTTTAGAACAGAAAAGGAGGTTAAAACTATTGGCTAAACATAACTGTTGCAGCTATAAAAAATTGTGTTTTCCAAAAATGTCTTAATATATATTTGTTTACTTTTAAAATATTTTTTTCCAGAGAAAACTAGGGAAAAGTTATTTAGGAATTATCGGTATACATACTTCCCCAAAATGTTCAGTTAAAATCAAGGCATTATGTTTCCATCAAAAAATTTCACTGTTAAAACTAAGTTTCTTAAATATCAAATTATATGCAACATACAATTTTTACATTAGAAATGATGGACAATATTTAACGTCAAAATTTAAAATTACTAAATTATTTTTAGATTCTTGCGGTAAGGATTAGTACAGCTTTTACTTGTAACTCAATTTAGACGCCAAACTAACATATACAAAATACAATCAAAGCTTAATTTAATTAAATCAAATAAATACTATAATTTGAGTTCACAAAAAATAAATAAAAAAATCGAAATAAAAAGTAATTTTTTTAAAAACCACGTTTTTGTAGTGGAGAATAATAATTAAAAAAATTTGAAAAACGAAAAACGTGGGGCGCATGAAATACATAACAGTAATGTTATATTATTGTGTGTATGTGTGCTCATGAGAATATGTGTATGTATATCTGTAATTGTAATTGCATCTGAATGTGGATGTGGAATATGTTTGTGTATATGCGTATGTATGCGTATATGCGCATGTATGTGGATGTATATGTGGCTGTGCATGTGTATGAGTAAGAAAATGTGTATATGTACTCGTATATGTACTGTTATGTATTTCATTCACCCCACGTTTTTCGTTTTTCAATTTTTTTTAATTATTATTCTCCACTACAAAAACGTGGTTTTTAAAAATATTACTTTTTATTTCGATTTTTTTTATTTTAAATTATAATTTTCGTAATTTTTAATTTTTATTTTATATTTTTTAAAAATTATTACTTTTTAATTATTATTCTTCACTACAAAAAACGCCATTTTTAAAAAATATACATTTTTATTTAGATTATTTTTCTTAGTCAAGAGTAGTCAAGACTACTGCAAGACCACTACTAAAATAATAGAACTTTCATTTTAAATTAGGGATACAAAAATCTTTATAGAAAAACAATACCTTTACGACTTTCATTAGTTTTATGCTGATGACTACCAAAACGATCTGGAAATGAATGAGGAAAAACTGGATCCTACCACGTGATTTTTCAGCCAATAAAAATACTATAAAAATCTTTTCACCTGACATGTAATACTAATTTGAAATAATGGAATCGACAACAAAAGACAATCTCGAAAATAATTTGTTTTTCAAATTTTAATTTTATTTTACTTTGTATGTCTTTTTTCTCTTCATTTTCATGCATTGTCATCCAATTCTGAACTATGTGCCAAATTTGAAGTTTGTAGCTAGTCGGGAAGTTAGTTTAAAATCGATTACAAAATTCCACCCGGACAGACATACACGAAGGCAAGTTTATATAAACGTGGTAAAAATAAATATAACTATTTGCATATGTACAACATTATATAAAGATTAAAGATAGCTAGATTTCATTTATCAAAATGCTTTAGCTGACAACATCTCCCTAAACTATAGTTTGTCTATGGTAAGTACTCCCATAACCACAAAATCTAGGGCTGCCAATTGGTGTGGTTACAAGAATAGCGCACATCAGGTAGGGGAGGTTCGATAATCGATTATAAAGGAAGTTAATCAGTTATGATGTGCCAGCCGCTAGTAGGAGTCTAATTTAATCTGATTCAATAACTTTTATAAGATTGTTCCTTTCTTTACTTAAAATAATGCTCTTTACCCAATCGATTGATATTTTTTAAGAATAAAAAAAGGACGAGAGAAAAAAGAAGAAAATATTGAACATATTTTAACATTAAAAAAAGAAGAAAAAAAACTCAATAACTCTTAATGTTAATTTTAATTTTAAACTAGTTTCTCACTATTTATTATGAATGTTCATTGATTTTCAGATGATATAATTTCTCAGCTTTCAAATTTTCTAAAACAGTCAATTTTTTTTCATTAATTTAATTTTCTGGTAAAAATGTAATGAGTAACCTTATCAACTTTAATTTTAAAAGGGAATTTGCTAACTACAACAGTTCAAGTTATCTATACCGAAGACATTTTCAACGATTTAACCGATTCATTAGAATATAACTTGGTTCATGTTGATGTTGTGTATTCTTATACGTTGACATTTTAATCGATAATATTTAGTTTAAATAACTTATTTGGCTAATATAAATGTTAAAAATTACATTTTCTCTCCTTCCTTTTTCTCCTTTAGATAATTTTTGTTTTGGCGGGGGGGGGGGGTCAAGTTTTTATTTTACTAGTAGTTTTTTTTACAGTAAATAATATGGAAAAATTAAATTAAATTAAATTAAATTAAATTAAATTAAATTAAATTAAATTAAATTAAATTAAATTAAATTAAATTAAATTAAATTAAATTAAATTAAATTAAATTAAATTAAATTAAATTAAATTAAATTAAATTAAATTAAATTAAATTAAATTAAATTAAATTAAATTAAATTAAATTAAATTAAATTAAATTAAATTGTAACGTGTTTCATTTTTTTTTCTATTGCGGAAAGTAAGTCTTAGCAACTATGATGAAAATTACTACCAAGATCGTTTTTTTATCAACACTCATCAAACCAACTGAAGCTATAAAATTTTTTTTAATTGCGTTTTCTTATTTTTATTTTATTCTCACTTTTTATTGCAAAATTATTCTAACTCTTTTCATCGGCAAATTAATTTTTACTCTTTTCTTTCTTTCTCAAAAATAAATTTACAATGCATAGAAAATTTATTATTTTCTTTTTAATTACTTGAATCATGTTATTTTAATTACTGCAAGCGCAGAGGTGTTGATAAAGTTTTGTGTTAAATGGGAAGTTTCGAAAATATTGTAAATCATAAACTGTAAAATTCAGTTTTAACAATAGCAAAAGACATAGTGCTTGTTTTCAACATTTTTTTATAAAGTGATACTAATGAGATTACTTTTCACTGTCTGGAAGATAAAACAATACCATCTTCTTGCTCCAATTCATTTTTAATTTCTTTACTTTCATTAAAAAACTCCTTTGTCATCCAAAATCTAGTCACTGGACTGAGGCATACTGAATTTTCAGGAATAACATTGTTTTTCCAACCTGAAAAATAAATACTTAACATATAATTTAAATAAATGTAAAAAGAATGCATTCAATAATAACAATGGAGCAGAAATCAATGATAAGTATACAGTATGACCTATGTAAATGAAGCAGAATGTTTATATGTGTGTGCCAATTCGCAATTTTAAAACGAGCCCCGCCAAATTTGGTGCACATGTATTTGAAGACACGGCGGATCTGTGTCCTGCTATGGAAAGAATTCCTCTTGCAGTTAGTCTGGTGCAGTGGCGGGGACCATAGTTCCAAGGCTTAACTATTTCTTAAAAAAAGGGGTGTTGAGACAATATTTAAGACGGTTTTGGTTCGGGTCGTTGAAAAAAAGGGAATCAGAGGAGCAGAAGCTCCCCTCTTTAAAATGCGCTATTTTTGTTTCCCTAGCAGCACAGTGTCTCAGATTTTACGGCGAGGGGAGTTCTATCTTTGGACAAACTATAACTATTTACTTTGAAGCTTTCTTCGACCCTAGGTTCGCGCTACATGCTATAGAAAGCATTTCCAATGAATAATATTTTCAATAAATATTTGATAAATATTTTATGATATGTGCAGCTCTAATCATTGGAAAATTGTGGTTAATTCTGTATATAACATTTCAAATTATACTATTTGTATAACTGATAGTTATTTTGGCCTGATGAAATTCTTACTCATAACTATTTAAAATCCTATAATATGGAACCGCACGGTAATAGGCTAATTTCCTGACGTATGATGAGGACGAATTCGTATTTTAAAAGGTATCTGCTACCACGCGTTTCTTAAATAGACTAAAATAATGGAAACCTCTCAAGAACTTATGAAATAAATTTGAAGTTAAGCCATTGGAAAATCCTGGTAAATTCTGAATAACACATTTTAAATTATATTATTTGAATAATTTAAAATGTGTACAAATAGTATAATTTTAAATGTAAAATTATACTGTTTGTATAATTGTAAAATTTAAATTTGTATAGTTAAAACTAATAGTTATTTTGGCCAGGTGAAATTCTTACTCATTACTATGGAAAATCTAGTAATATGGAGCCGCATGGTAATGTACAATAAACAAGATAAAAATATATAGGTTTTGTACTAAGTGTCATGAATGCGTAATACGGTGATATTAAAGAACTTATCCGTTTTGGGGGTGATACAAATCCTATTACCACAGTACTTATATTAGGCACCTACTTTGTCATAATAGGTTCTAATTACCATGGTACTTATAGTAGCAATACCAATTGTATTTAATAGCAAATGCCATTAGGCATTACAGGCCTCATAATATTTTGATTATTTTTTAAGGTTATCGAAATAATTACAGATAATAGTTCATTTGCAAAAAATTGAAATTAATTTAGTCAACGTTTTTTTACAAACCTTATTGAGTTGAACTAAAGAATATTTAACAAGTTGTCATATTTGTCCATACAAGCCTCAAAACTTGACAACACTGGCCCCACTGTTAGGAGGTAGTGTGAACAAAAACAAAATTTTGACAAAAAAATTTTTATGGAAAAACTGAATAACTTTGTAATTCCAATTATAAACCAGATATAGCCAGAAGGCAGGAAAACGTCAAAATTATTATTAAAAAAATACTTAATATCTAAAAATTCTTATTTAATATGGTTTTTTTTGTCAAATTTGTAAAAAATGACTAAACTTCTCTCCTATTTATTATTCTTGAATTATTATTGCATGCATAGAATTGCGTTTTACACAGACTCCTTTGCAAGTAAATATTTTTGAAATACTATTTTCTAGGTTTGAGATTCTAGGATGAGATTGTTTTGATAAAAGAGGCTTGTTTACATGTTGTGTATATAAATTCTCATTATTTTCACCGCAATTTGAAAATTAATCAGCACTTTATATCGGAACTATTACTCTCAAATATCATTTATTTTAATTTTCAATTATTAATTTTCTTAGCAATTTGATTAGCTGATTATTTTGGGGATTTTGATTATATTATGTTAATGGTTAACATCCTGAAGGCTCAGTGAAATTAAAATAGCATTTTAAAAACAATGCAGTTAATACTCTAAAGTTCGATATTTATACCTATTTTATAGTATACATATATTTTTATACTGTTATAACTACTTCTAAATCAGTTTTTTTAAAAATCAACTCGAAAAATAACATATCTTGTATTCATTCAATTTACATAAGGATTTCTTTTTTCGAATTTTTTTTATATTCAAAATGTAAATTATAATTGAAATTATTAAATTGTTTTTCTTGCATGCAAATGATTTACAAGGCTGCAATTTTTCGGCACTTTTTGCAAATATTTCTCCTAGTGGTAGTAAGTTCACGTATTAATTTATTATTCTTTGTTTTGTAACTTTGATTGATAGTTATTTTTCTCCCCACTACATGTAAATGATTCAAAAAATTTTATGAAACCTAATTTAATACAGCTCTCTCTTGGGAAACGTTTTCAAATATTGGCAAAATTCTGAAAACTTGTATTTTGTCTATAAAATATTTTGCAAAAAAAGTAGTAGTTGCAATACCTGAATTCATTATTTTTTCTATGATCTTTATGTATAAATGTGATTCAAAATTCTGAACGATACTCTATGTTAAAAATGCTCAATAAGTTCTTGTAATATAATTACAAATTTAAAAAAAATAAAGTTAAATGTTTCTTTGATTTTAATAAACGTAAAAAGTGTATGCGAAGTTAAAAGTTTCAATATTTTTGCTGGTTAGGTCAGACACTGGATAGCTCAGTGTTTAACGTTATGTAAATATTTGCTTAAAACCTTTTAATTGCTTTTTCATGATAATAAAAATAAATTTAAATGTTAACTTTATGATGAATTTATAAGTTGTACCATTCAAAAACTATTGTATTGAATTAAAACTACACAAGGGAAAAGTTACTTCTGATTGCTCGAAGTTTAGTTTTTGCAACAAAAAGAAAGTTGGAAAAAAACCACTCTGAAAAAAAAGTTGGAAGTCAGTTATAATGATGAGGGATTGTGATTTGCTTTGAGTTTTTAACAATAGATTATAGTATGAGCAATACATACGTGAGACTTAAAATTCCCATTATTTGAAGAAAATCACTTTCAAACTGCAAAAATGCTTGTTTGTACATTGCATTACAATAATAAGTTACATTGCATTTTGGAAGAAAAAAAAGATAAAGGAATTAGTTTTTTCTCTTTAACTAGGTAATGGGTGACTAAAGATTTCAAATCTTTAGCTTTTTAATTTTAAAAAATAATTATACTAATATTAACTAAATTTAAATTAATAAATTAGAAAAGTAAATATATTTATAATTTACAAAATAGTTGAAAAATAAGTATTTTTAATTCTATTTCTCATACTTAATATTATAATTATGCAAAAAAAAATTGTTTTACTGCTTAATTTAGTATATATAATTCGGATAACTGTTTAATTTCTGCCAACTTTATACAACATGTACTCAACTATCACAATCGCCAATGAAGCAGCAGCTCAAGTGGCAATATAAATAATTCGCTCTCGGGGATTTTTTGTAAGTAATAACTTTTCTTAGGCAATTAATTTTTAATAGATATTACGCGATATTTGATTCACAATAATAATTAAATCTCTCGAAAATCTGCCTGAACATATTAAGGGACAAAAATTCTAATATACCGTAATTTTAACAGAAATAATTACCGTAAATTCATTATTTCACAATTAAACATTACTGTAAAATTGTGGTACAATATTTTATGGTAATTCCTCTTCTTTTCTGATGAGACGAATTTCTGAAAACATGTTTTGCATAACCTGATAACGTAAAGCTACCGGGAAAGACAAAAAACAAGAAGAAAAAATTGGAACCACTTTAGTTTAATTAATTGCGCCTATAGATATGACTTTCAATTTTGAACATGATTTCGTAATGTTGATTAATATTGACTATGTGCTTTTTTTCACCCCTCACGAATAATGGGTATCCAGCTAGTATATTTATAAAAATTATGCTCTTAAATTATAACACCACTATTTACCATGATAAATTAAAATAAGTATGTTTTTACTTTACCTGTTACTACTACAGCAATGCAAATAAGAATTTGAGTCAAAACATAACCAATGAAGCAAATCCACATATAAGATATCTTGTACAAAATAAAAGTGTCTCTAAAAAGGGAAAAAAATCATTAATTGCACAAATAAGTAAAGATTTTAAAAATAATAATGCATATTAGGGTTTCTTACAATTCTTCATTCAGAATATTGTTATTGTGTAATAATAAACATATATTGCATAAAATCTTTGAAATCTATATATATATATAGATCCTACTTCAAAGATTGATGTTCTTAAACCTGTAAATTTCACTATTAATTTTCTTACTTATTATTTTTCGGTTAATTTTAACAGAAGAGTTGTACTTGTTAGTAATGATCCATTCTTTACAGTTATATAAAGCTATATTTAAGTTTTATAGTTTGTATAAAAAGCCTATAAATGTTTCGTTTCCTTTAAGCAGTGTTTTATTTTTTATTTTTTTTATGGAAAATAGATTTTACAGTTGTATTTCGTTGAGATAAAAAATTTTAAAAATGGAAGGAAAACAAAACTGTCAACCAATTACATATATATGCATTTTTTTATAAGACTCTGTTTAGAAAAAACTTTCGTAAAGAAATTAAAAACTGGAAGTTTGAAGATAAAATTTAAAAAAATTGATAAAATTGAGGCGACTTTGATGGGATGACTAATTGAACCTTATTACCAAGATAATATATTCAAGGATAAATAATTCAAATATTTATTTACACAATACTTCGTTCAACCTGAATGGCAACGTGGTATAATGTAACACCTTGAGATTGTAGCTAGTTTGTATTTTATGGTTCAATGTATCGATGCGTAAAATAAAAAATGGGACATCCTGAATAACTTTTGATCAAATAATCGAATTTTCAAGTTTAGGACTCAATTTTAATAGTTCAAGGGTCAGGCCTCAAATAAACTAATTAATTAGTGCAGACAATACCTTAAGTTAAGGAATCAGACAAAACTTTCTCTAAATAACCATGTTTTTTTCGACGAATGCGGATTTTTTTTTGATATTCGAAATATGAGGAGGGAGTAGCCGCATTCTGGAAAATATGGTTCCAATAGTTTGGTTACGACAGAAGTAGTAAGTATGGACAACTTAATTTTGCTTATTTCATCATATCTCGCGAAAAAATTTTAAGCGAAAAGCTCATGCGTGTCTTTTACTGATTTCTTTCAACAGTTATAAATAACAAAAAGTAGAGCTAATATCTTCAGCAGCATGGTTATACCTTCATGATATTAACCAAGTTTACAAAACAGGAAGATACGAAGAACAGAAGAAAAACAACACGAGAATGTGCAATTGTTTCAAAACCTGTGGACGTAAAATTGCCCTATTCTTTTAAGTCGTTTATGAGTTACTGCTTCCCTTTTATTTATGGTTATTGTGTCACACATTTTTTTCTCAAATCCAAGTAATCATTCATTTTGTTATGATCATTATACTAATGAAATTTCTCTACAAAAAATATTATAATTAAACATTTTATTAACAAAATTATCTTTGTTTTTTCTTTCAAAAATATCAACTAAATCAAAAATAGTACTGAATGAGAAACAATCAGTAGAGGTGGCGAGCGGAACCACCTGGTTCATAAATAGTTTTTCTACTTTGTAAATAATTTGTAAATATCTCTTTTTGATTGCTTAATTAATTTGGAAAGATACAAATTATGAAAAATTAATGTATGTTTAAAGACAGAAATTTAGTAATACTTACGTCGTAAGTTTAGGAGTTTGCAAGAGGGTGATTGTAGCGTTCATTCCAGTGTTTGTAACATTTACTAAAGGACACATGTCAGTGGTGAGAGGTAAAGATGGTTTATTATACTTTGAATATATGGCTCCAAAGCCCAGCCATGTCATCAGTAAATATCCAACGACAAGGGCAACTGATACACACTAAAAGTAATTTTTCATAATATTAAGTTTCTTTTCATGTATATTTATTAAGAAAATTTATACTAAGTAAAGTTTCATTATGCAGGCAGAATTTCGTTGATAGAGACATTTGAAACCTAAAATCACTTGCAAAAAACTGAAGACAAAAAGAACACGCGTCCAGAACCAAGACTAAGATTTCCTTCTAGAAGAAAATAATTCTCACCGAGGATTTCTTCACTGAAAAGTGCGGTGCGTAGCAACCATTGAACCAACCAAAGTCCTAACAGTTACCTAGCAATGGTACTTTACTGCGATATTTATTCAAAATTTCTAAAGAGCTCGATACTTTTATTTTTTTATTGTCATTTCTGTAAAGTGAGGAGAAGAAATAATTAGTTTTTAATTCTTGATTTCTAGTACTGTTTTAATTTACAAATATTCTAGAAATTGGATCATTTTAATTTGATTTATAAACCAAATAAATTTTTACAAAACAAATTATATTAAGTAAAACTTAAATGAAACGTCAATTGGTTTTAGCAGATTTCAACCATCACTACCGAAACGTTTTCATAGTTTCATAAAAAAATAGTTCGTTGCCAAAAGCAATGCTCTTGACTTATCTATGCATATGTTTAAAAATTGCATTATAAAAAAAAATTTACCATTAAATTATAAAGATAACATTTTTTTCAGATTTGACTATTTGAAATATAATTTTTCAAGCCAAATAAAGAAACACTTTACAGATAGAGACATTTATCAATAATGTTTTACATCCTCTCACACTCAGGTACGCACTTTTTGGAATGATTGCACATCTTCTTAATAGCTTTGTTTATGTAATTATGTAAGAAGTTACTTCTGTCAAAAATACAGCTAAAACGGGACCTTCAAACGCAGATATAAAAACATTCATAAGTTGAACAAGACTTCTTACTTCCAAAAAACAAAAACTCAATCCGATGCTTGCTCCACCATACACAACAGCTGTAATAGGTAAATTTAGAACAATCATGTTAGTTGCTTTTTGTAGCAACATCCTATAAAATACATAATCGTGAACAGAAAGTTATGACATCAAAACTATTAATTTAAAATGAAATAATACGAGTGATGGTAGTATTAGTTTTAACTTAAAAAACCATTGATAAATCATATAATGGAATATATTCAAAACTAAATCTCCGTTAATTTTGATAAGTGATTAAAAATTTAAACAAATTGAGTGCATACTAAAACAAAATTTAATGCGAAATTAAGTACAAAAGATGGCAGCAAAGATCTGTAAAAAAAATTTCAGACCTTACTTCCAAATCACCCGTATCGTATAGTATCGGCCTATAAAACAAGCAACAATGGCCGCAAAATAATGATTACTACGTAAAATCTCTATAGTAAAAGAATGGACACTATCCGTAAAATAACACAATGGATGTTAACAGATCCCTTTTAAACGAATGGACACAGTCATGAAATTACAAACTTTTACGCCAAGGCTTTAAGTTTTCAGACTAACGGCCTGATTGGGGCATTATGGTCAGCATTACGCAAAAGCCACTTTTTACTTCCCATGCAAGCTGGAACCCATCGATCCGGTGGAGAGTAGGCTTCAAGTCAAATTGAACCCCAGGCTTTTGCAAAGACAGCCTTGTTATTTTAAACAGAATCATCTCAGACATTCGGTACTTAAAAAGAGTCAAGAAAAAATTAGGTAAGTTTTGATTTTAAGAAAAATGATAAATTACTTCTTCTGTCTCATTCAATTACATAAATCTTAATCTCTAGCTTTACAACCTAAAAAAAGGCAAAGGTAATGCCAGCCAGCTTCTGGCATCGTTTTTTATCCAAGGTAAATGACGCCCAACACGCCAAGATCTTTTTTTTTTTTTTTACATTGCCCAGCCACTTGTATCTCAACGATCTCTTTTTCTAGTACCAAAGGGTTTGCTAAAAACCAGTATCCTTACAGGTTTTCTAATCTTTGCAAATTTTTAAGTCGTCTTATACGATTTGGACATGGTTGGGTTCTTTAAATTGAATGTAGAGGTCACTATTGTAAAGTATTCGCCATATGTTATTTTCATTCACAGGGACATAACTTTTCCTAATTTTTTTTTTCAAACATCAGTAATTTATCTTCTGTTCAATTAGTAATTCACCAACACTCGCAGCCATAGAGGGCTAGTGGCTGAAGTAGAGTATTATAAATACTGTTCTTTGTTGCTCGTTTCGGTAGTTTCAATATAGTTTCAATGTATTATTATTTATACCCTTTAAAAACTACTATTTGCCATCTGAAGATTATTGATTTCTGCGGTTATGTCTTTATTTTTATTAATTGATGTTACATGATTTCTAAATTCAGCAACTCTATTGAATCTGTAATCATTCATTTTACGAAATTTGAAGTTGATCTTTTAGTGCATCATTTGCGTCGAACTAAAAATAATGAATTTCAATGCGTTTTTTGAAATTTATCATTAGACATGATGATTACTCACTTTTTTTCATCCCTCAGAAATTATATAAAGTTATAACTTTTTAGAAGTTAAAAATATTTACTATTATGTTCGCACATGTTAAGATTCTGAACACCCTTTTAGAGTAGAAAATGCCAGTAGATCAATTTTTCCTCACTATTAGATCAAAATAAGGACATGAGGCATGAGTACATTAATCCAAATTTAAGCTTAGGAAGTTGCATCTATTGTTATCATCAATATAATCTATATATGTTATATATATTGTATAATTACAAATATTAATAGGCGTCATTTTTTAAAGTTCTTATACACAATCGAAATATCATGCGGGTGAATGACCGCAAGAACTGTTATAAAGCTCAATTTTAAGCTTCATTACTACTTATCTAAGATAAGATATCCAAGATAGTCTGATTTTTAATGTACTCTAACACATTGGCAGGAATAAACAGGGCTAATGGGTTTATTTTTTATCTAAATTTTATCTAATTATTTTGAAAGGATTCCCTTAGCCTAAGTAAAACTTAAAGGAAGGAAAAGAAAAACCATGTTAATCAAAATGATGCTTGAGAACATGCATCAGAAAATATAAACTAAAACTTTAAACTTACACAATATTTTTACCAACCACACAACTTTCCTGTCTGATATAACTCCTCGATTTCGTTCATACAGTGGTTTGATGAAATCCAGAACTGTCACAGTGGAAGCTGAATTAAGGCAAGAAGATATAGTACTCAAAGAAGCACTAAAAATTCCAGCAATACAAATCCCTGTCATTCCAGGTATTGAACTGAATTTGTTAACAATGAATGCAGGAATAATCTAGAATTTAAAATGCGTTATATTTTAAATTATATTTACTTTTGCTAAGTAATAAAGGCATTTTTAATTTAAAGGGGGAAAAAACCTCCGAAGGAAAAAAACATCCTTAAAATTGAAAACCTTATGCATAGCTGCCAACTCTTCCGGTTTTCCGGGGAAATTTTATTTTCGTATTTAAAGTAGTAACGAATCTAACGTTATTCCATTAAACTTTTTGAATTATAATAATAATTATAAATTAGTTGTACCTCCTCTAAATATAAATAATTACAGCAAATTAATGAAAGTACAATAGTATTTACGATAGAAAATTTCAACCTGGTCAAAATATAAATATATTTTTCAGTAAGATTGCTTTTTGGTAATTGTTTTACTACCATGAAAGTAGGCAGGTATGCATATGTCTAATTGAATAGACTTATTTTTTAATTTCTAAACTTATAATGAGTAGTTTTACTTAAAAGTTACAATATAGATAAAAGGAATTTAAATCGATTTAATGAAAACTTTTAAACATAATTTATAATTGTTATTTTTTGTGCTGTTTTTAAAGCACTAATAAAGCAAATGCCTTCTTGAAACCAATTCTTTCTTAACGAACAAGTACAGATAAAAAATTTTATATTTTCACTCAAAGCACATAAACCAAACATATCTTTACGTTTGAAAAAAGGGAAGAACGGATCAAATCAATAAATTGCATGAGATTTTAATGACATGATCCTTAGGAACAATAATGTAGAAATGATGATGTTTATGTTGCTACAACACATGTGTGTCTGAGTTCTAAGTCAAACTTAGAAATCTTACAAAGATGTGATGCCGAAAAATCAAATTGTTTCAAATATATTAATAAATGCCCGGATAAGTTTTTCTACACTAAACGAATTCTAGAAGAATATAAACATTTCACTCGAAATATCAAATGCAAATGAAAAATGTATCCTTTCTTATAGAGCAAAAGCCAGATATTGAAATTTTTTTTAAAAAAATCTAAGCAAATACCTTTAAAAGATGTAGTTTTAAAACCACAAGATAAATCAATAAAACATGAAATTATAAAAAAAAGGTGGCATTTATTGAAAAAAACAAAACTTTAAAGTAAAATAAACGTTTGTTTGAAATTCTAGAGAAAAGTGGCGAACTAAAAAGCAGCTTTGCGCAAGACAATCAGTAATAAATTGAAGATCGTTAGCTAAATTATGGAACGAGATAACGCTGTTGGCAACTAATAGGGAGTCCTATTATGAAAATCATAAAGGACCTCCTATATTACAAACTAGAGTGATGAGAAGTAAGTAATCATTAGGAAAAACTTCCGGATGTCACAAAACTGGCCGGCCTTTTACGACTGAGAGAGATAAAAAAATACAGATCGCTGCATTCTGCTTAGAAAAGCGTCGTCAAATCGTCGAAAAATTTTGGAACTTTTAGTCACGGTGAGATAAATTTACAGCGAGTGATGCTTCTCTCTTAATTGTTGTGAGAAGAGGCATATGCTCATGAAAGACTTGGAGCAATTGAAAGACAAATCACATTTCCAAATTGTTTTGGAGAATACTTTTGTGCTCATTTTTTGTGCAAACGCAGCAATTTTCAAAAGTATCAAAAAGCTCTCTACTTCTTTAAATTTTTATCTAGAGAAAATGTTACGAAATTTTTAAATACTCATTTAAAAATAATACTAAAGAACAGCTAAATGTAAAAGTTCCCTCTTTGAAAAAAGTATGTATTTTTACTATAATTCACAAAATTGTACAGTAAACACAGTTGAGTTTTATTTTTACACGTAGTTGAATACACATATTTGAATATACATTTAAATTCATAGTTAAATACACATACGTTTGAATGTACATTTATACACATAGTTGAATTTTACTTTTTATAAACGTTACTTACTTGATCATATCTTTTAATTCCTGTTTGTTCCTTATTTAAAACTGGATCACAGTGATAATAAACAGAATATAATATGAGTCCAAAAGTAAGACATGAAACTAATGACAATGATGCAGGAATAATACTCATTTGAAATGTCCTGAAAAAAGTTTTCTGCTTTTTACTTCTTTCAAAATACAAGCAATTGCTAATACTTGTATTTTGGAAAAATTTAAGCACTTATTACATGACAAATTTTGAACATGGAAAATTAGAGCAGTCAGAAATTATATTCCAGTAGTTTAATTACTACAACTAAAATTCACTTCAAAGTATATCTTCAATTCTCTGGTAAAAAAAAATTAATTGTTGACTTATTATTTTAAAAATTAGCATTTCGTCTTATAGAACGTAATTATTTTGTTCAGCAGAATTAAGCTGTCACAAAAATATGTCCATAGTTGTCACAAATTACGGGCACTAATCATACGGTAGAAGAAGATTGAAGAGACATTGAACTTTTAGAAAAGTATTAAAAAAATCTGATCTAAGATAAGAATAATTCATTTGGATTAAACTAAAGATGGAAACATATTTACTTAAATAACTCAATTGACATGAAATAGTAAGTTGAAGTTTATCAAAGATGTTTCATTTTTTTCGCTTCACTATGAAATATTTTAATGGCTGTCTAAAGGAAACAACATTTAATAAGAATCAATAGTTTACATATAAAAGAATGAAAAATCTTCATTATCATTAATTACGCTTCTAAAAATTAGTATATACTTAATATTATGCGTAATTTTGAGAAAAAATTTTTTTAGATTTATTAGTTAAAATCTTTTGCCACTGAATCACAAATTAGACGTTAAAAAATTTGACCTCAATGTAATAAAATATTGAGAAATAAAATAATTTCGGAAATATTTTGAGCATAAGCCTACAATATAAAATCGAAACATTTCATATCCTTTTTTGAAAGAAGAATTTTTGAAATTCAATGATGAAACAAAATTACAATCAAATTGCAGAAGAAAACATACAATTGTAGTCTCATTTAAGTCAAAGCATTTTTAATTGAGAAATGAAATAAATGAATGTTTTAATACTATTACTTTCATGATATAAATCATTTAGTTAGATCAAAAGAGAAATTATACAATTTAATGATGTTCTCAAAAGCAAATAGAAAAAAAAAACCAACTGAAAAAATTATGATTTGATCAGGAAAAGAGTAATAAAGCTTCATCGTTAAATAATTTTATACTTATTGAAGAAGGGATTATAGTTAAGACCATTCAAATGAAAATTAATGTCACATCGTTGGAAACTTTGATCCTTTTTAAGATATTTTAAAATCTTTGAAAATTTTCCTAAATTTGTGAAAATTTAATGAAAAAACTAATGATGCGAAAATGTTTGAATTATAAACGTGCTATTGCTAGAACAGATTCTGGATGACAAAAGTGTCTGAGGAGTCAACATCGTTGAATGATTTGATTTAAAAATCTCATTAGAAAAGCAATTTTTGCATCATAAATTTTTGCTAGTATATATTTTTCTTTAATTTATCTTATGCCAAGACAAGATCAGAGAAAGCGCAATCTATCCAAACACTTAACCTTTAAGAAGAACTGAATTCTGGCTCAAACCACGAAAAACGAAAATTATCCTCTGTATTTACATCTAGATAGAGATGAGAGCACAGGAAAAAACCTTATTCTTTAATTATTTTAAATATACGACGCACGGTTAAATTTTCCTTATTTAAAAAAAAATATTGTTCATTTATTTTATTTTTATAGAGTTGCTACGAGTTTCGATTTAACCTTTCATAAAACACTATTTTTTATTAAAAACAATTTTTATTTTTATTATAATGCGAATTTAAGCAATATCTTTTTTCTTGGCAATTTGATTAAAATTTAAAGCAAATCCTTATACATTTCTACCATTTTAACTTTATCTACAAATTTGTCATTTCAAATCATAACTCAATTTTGGATCAAATTTTGATATGTCAAGGAGATTATTTAGTAGTAGTATAAAAACTTTGCTGCTTACTATCACTTTATAGTTCAATTCATTATTTCAATTGCGCATGTTGGCAAGGCACAATTTTGTACAAAGTTTGTTATAAAATTAAACATAAAAGATGTCAAGATTTCCATTCTGAAATTACAGTAAAATAACCGGCAGCAGTTTGTCCATCGAATTAACAATAAAGTTTATGGTTAGGGATATTTCTTTACTTTTTCAGTTTTGAAACTGGTACGGTAAAGCAACCGTTAATACACAATTATACTGTTTTGTAACCGTTTGCAACTAACATAGTTCCTAAACCGTAAAAATGAAATTTAAATGGACATAAGAGCTCCATGGAGGCTGTGCCATCTATGCGTAAATGATAGCTTCGTATTTTAATAGTCACAGATTGAAGAGTGCAAGATACTGGAAACTCTTCTTGTATTAAAGGAATGTGAGAAATATTGCAGTATCAAAGCTGGGATTCGATGAAATGGCGCATATAGAATACTGGTTATTAAATCGCATTAGTTAAAAACAATCAATAAACGTTTTTTCTCACCCTTAATAGATTGAATATCACCTTTTTATGGCTATTTTACAATTTTTTTGGTGGAATATATGGTAAAATAGTAATGAAATAAATTGTTATTTAACCATTTTTCAGAGAATTTTGTAACAGTGCAAATTAAGAAGTAAATATAATCTTTGACCAATGATTTCGGGATTTTTTTTGTTTCAATGAGAAATTTGTACCACTCTTTGTCTAGCTTTAGGTTACGTTATTTTTTTATGTTCTATTGAGAAATATTTGTTTCATTATTATTTAAATATTAAGAATATTTCATTTACAAATTCAAGGATTATTTTCAGGATTAATATTTAAGAGATATACCGTGCATGAATTTGTCTTTTTTTCTGCTTCTTAAATGCAACTTTAAGTGAAATAGATTCTTAAAGTCAATATATTTTTAATTCCTTTAATAATATTTTAATTTCAAAGTGTTTTATGAAGATATTATCCGAAATCATGTATTATTAATCATTATAACAAAAATATCATACTAAAACTAAATGAGACTTAAAATTAGCCATAATAAATTTACTATTTTGAAGATAAACAATATTTAATTATCTTGTATAATAAATTTGAATAAAATATTTGGATAGATCAAAGTCAATAACTAGTAAGTCAATAACTAGTAAGTTCACATGTTGCCGTTTCGCAATCTGCGTTCCAAAAAGTTTGTATAAATATTCAAGCACAAAAATTAATTTATTACTTAAATAAGGCAGTATCAAACATAAAATAAATGCTTTGTTAATTGTTCTACACAAAGTAGATTTTCTCAAAATCAGTAACATGCCACTTGAAATAAATCTTTCTCGAAATTCTTAAATTGCACATTCTTTTATATCTTTTGACTTTGCTAAATAATGATCCAATTTGCAAATCCTTATTGCCACTATTTAAGCAGCTATAAAATATACCTATAAAATGAATTAAATTCCTGTTTTCATCTTAATAAGTCGAATTTAACCTTACCTGACAGGAGGTTTTATTTCTTTCTAACGCAACAAATTTCGATTGAAAATTTTAGCCATGGAGTATATTAGTAACTGTGACTGTTGATTGCGAATTCAAAGTAAAGAGATATATTTGAACTGGATTATGCTTAATGAAAAGTGGTTGCTAAAAATGTTTGACTATTAAAAGTAAGTAGTTTTAAATATTTAGTAGTTTGAAATACACTGAGGGGAAAAAATTCCAATACCAAGAAGGAGTTGTGCATGATAAACTAAATTTGGTAGGCTTGTTTATACAACTAAAAGATTATATCTATTCAAATTTCGAGCTTGGCGATACATTTGGAACTTACATACTTGTGTTCTACAGTTTGTAAGTGTTATTTTTAGTTAAATTTTGACATAGTAAGTTGACGCTAGTCAAGAATGCCTTTAAGAAGACGAAGAAGCCATTATCAATAGCTCACTGACTTTGAACGTGGTCGTGTAATAGGACTGAGAGAAGGAGGAAGAGAAGGTAGGATTTTCTTTCTTCGATTTTGCATAAAGACTGGAAAGAAATGTATCCACCGTGCATGGTTGTTGGCAGCAGTGGTCAAGGGAAGGTACTACTTCAGAAATATCGGGTTCTGGGTGACCACGTGGCACTATTCAGAGGGAAGACCACCGTGTACGGCGTATGGCCATGTCGCAGAATCAGAAACTCGAACTGCAATTAGTCCTGCAGTGATACAAAGAACTGATACAAATCGGCTATTTCAAGTACAGCTCCAAACAAGATGCCTGTGAATTGCATTCCACTCACTCCAAACAACTCCCGTTTACGACGTGAGTGGTGTCGAGTTAAAGCTCACTGGAGGACAGAGTGGAGATCTATTTTGTTTTCTGATGAAGGTCGTTCTGCCTTGGTGCCGTATATTAGTTAGGCTGTGATGATAGCGGTTAGAATTAGGCCAGGTGAGCACCTGCTACCGACCGGTCTCCGGCCTAGACGCACTTCACCTACACATGAAGTTATGGTCTGAGGAGCAATTTCCAATGACATCAGCAGCACTCTAGTGGATATTTCACTGTATCTTGAATGCAAATTTGTACGCCAACCTGGTGATTCAACCTGTTTTGCTTCCATTTACGAGCAGTATTCAAGGAGTATTTTCCAACAGGATAACATTCTCCTTAATACTGCTGTTGTAACCCAACATGCTCTACAGAAGTTCGAAATGCTGCCTTGACCTGGTAGATCCCCAGATCTTTCACCGAACGAACACGTATGAAACGACAACTTCAGCTTCATCCAAAACCAGCATTAATTATCCCCCTATTGACTGACAAAGTGCAACAGGCATGGAATTAAGTAGCACAAAACCGCATCTGCATGACCCAATGCCTGTCCGTTTGAATGCTTACATTAAAAATTCTGGTGATTACACCATTAATAATGCACCATATTCGCAATATTTTTCTCTCTTAATAGCTTTAACCTGCAATCATGAAACTTTAATCAATTAAGTATGTCATTCAGACAAACGCATTGTCGAAATTTCATTACTCTGCACTATTTTTTTCTTGGTGTTTGGATTTTTTTTCATCGGAGTATTTACCAAACTTAAAAACTAAAAATACTTTCTGGTTGCAACATATTTCATTACATTTCATTTCACAACATATTATTTCTTACTTCAACATGTGATTATTTCTTACTTCAACATGTAATTATTTATACTTTAACTCTCTTCTATTAACCTCATTTTCACTACGATTAATCAAATTTAACTAACAATAATTGCGCATTTGAATGTCCCATCTCTTATTACAAACAAAAACAAAAAGTAAATGCAACCAAGAAAGGTAAGCTATTTAAACCAATCAATTTACTAAAAATATGCTTTAGAAAAACTTACGACTTAGCTCTTTTAAGGCTACTTAAGCTAAGCACCCTTTGAACTTCCACTTGATTTGTCCCATAAAATCCAAATCCGAACAATATTCCACGTGATATACAGCCCCAAAAGCTATATCGCTTGGTGAAATCCAGGGTAAAGCTACAATATACACACGCTGTATATATATATATATATATTGTCAAATTTTGCAAAACTAGAGAAAATATTCATGAAATTATGTACATTTTTACAAGAAAAAAACGACAACTTTATAAAAAATTAATAAAATCAAAACAAATTTGCAACAATTTAAAATTAATTACAAAATTAATTCAGTAAACTTTTTGTAAAATTCGCTAAAAACTCAGCAATACTTAAGTTCTTAAGGTAGTTTCATGACTGGAAAACAATTTTTCAAAAAACTTTAAGCAATTTCCAAAATAGTTTTTGTAAAATTTAAAAAAAAAAAATAATTCAAAATGATCCGAGATTTTCCAGAAATATTACTTTGTATAATAAAACAAAATTAATAACAAATGATAATACCCTACAAACTTTTTTCATTAATGGCAAATACTTCTCACTACAAAATTCATTACAAAAAAAAATTTCAGAAAATTTAAAAATGTTACAAAAAAGTTGTCCAACGTAGTTTTTATATGCTTTTTTTAAAAAAATGTTTAAAACGGTCAGTGGTTTTCCAGAAATTTTATATTGTATCATAGAAAATTTATATTGTATCACCAGAAATTTTATATTGTATCACCTCTGCAGGCCTGCAGACTGCAGGCCTTCACCTCTTAAACTACCCCACAGAAGAGGATTTGTATTCTTTTAATGCCATAGAAATAACGAAAACTATTCAAGCACACCATGAAATATGATTCAATAGAGGATACGACACCAACTAACCAACCATAAGACAAAATTAATAACAAATTATAATACCTTACAATAATGGTCTAAAAACCAAAATGTTATGGTATATGGAAAGAAAACATACTTTTATTGGGGATGATCTCACACAAAACCGGTCTAACTTTTAATAAATCTTGTTTAATAGTACAAAATAAAAGTTCAGGAGAACCCCTGATCATTTTGAGCTTTCTCTAAAAATTAGAAAAACACCTTAAAAAATTGCCTGAAACTTTTTGCATTTTTTAGATATTTACATCAAACTTTTTTTATTAGTTGCCAAAAACCTCTCGCTACAAAATTCACTGCAAGAAAAAAAAATTTTTTTTGCTGCATGCATGCGCAGCATAAAAAAAACTACCTTAAAAACTTATAACTTGAACTTTTTTAACGATTTTTTTTAAACATTTTACATAAATAATTTTAAGTAATTATTCTCGGTTTACGAAATTTTAAGCAGTTTTTAAAAATAGCAACTAAAGTAATCGATACAAGATACAAGTTTATTGCTTGATTTTCTAACATATCATTAAAAATACTTGTTTTCTTTCGTAATTTATTGTCGGTCTCCAAAACCTCTGAAAACTTTTAATTTCATAACTAAGTATGAAAAATCACATGAACTAAACATCTCTAAAGTTATAAAGTAATTTTTTAATATTTTTTTGAAATATTACGACAAATGTCAAAACCTCAAAGTGTCTTTTTATTGTAGGGTAGTGTATTAGGATTACAAAAACTAATTCGTTACTTTGGGCAGTGTTAACTGTATCAAAGAAAGTCTAGGAAGTAAAATATTATAAAATTATCAATAGCGAATGAAGTCTTCGCAATATAAATATAAAGAAGTCTTGGCAAGTGTTTTCGGCTTTCTACTCTATTTAATAACTTTAAAATTACGTCAACACTAAGACTTCTCGTTATAAACATACACTATTATATATCAAAATGTAGCCATGGTGTCTATATTTAATAATAAAGCCACATTGTTTCAATATCGTTCAAAACCTCCTGGTGTCATTCTCGGTCTATTGTATTATATCACTTATGAATAATGATGAAAAACATGAACAACTGCACAACCGAAACACGACCTATTTGGTGCACATATAAGTAGAGCTGTACTAAATCCCGCATATAAATATACATTTTTTTTAAATTCTTAGCTAATTCTGTATCTACACTCTATAACAAAAAAATCGACACACCAAGAAGCAATCATCCGATTGCTTTGAAATTTCGCGTGCATGAATATTTTGAACAGATATGCAAATGATTAAAATTTGGTGTCCAATGAGCGAATAGTTTGAACTGCGGAACTGCGCATCCAAAAAACGTAATAAGGAGCAGTTCTTCAACGGTTGTTAAAACTTTCGGTTTGATTGCGATTCAGATTATCTTTCAACAACGTAAAAAATGCCTCGCTGCAGGATTCGCTCTCATTACGAGCAACTTTCAGAATTTGACAGAGGTCGTATCATTGGATTGAAAGAGGCTGGTTAGACAAATCGGAGAATCGCTCGTCATTTGAGTCGAAGCGATGCGGCGATTCGAAGATGCTGGCAAGGATGGGTGGAAAATGGCAGAGTTCAGCGTCAGGATGGTAGTGGTTGACCTAGGGCTACAACTGAGCGTGAGGACAGAGTGATTGTCCAAGCAGCTGTCACAGCGCCTTCTTCGTCTCTATCAACCATCAGACGTTCAACCCAAACACCTGTGTCCACCATGACCATTCACAGACGGTTGAGACAGCGAAATCTACGCTCGCGGTGACCGTTACGCTACCTATCACTCACTCCTGCACACTGCTGAGCCAGATTACAGTGGTGCACGGCTCGATCCGGCTGGAATGATGCCGATAGGGGACGTATAGTCTTTAGCGACGAATCCCGCTTCCAACTGTGTCTTGACGATCATCGAAGACGTGTATGGAGACACTCAGAGCAGAGGGGGAATCCTGCCTTCACTATTGCACGTTACACCGGCCCGAAACAAGGCATTATGGTCTGGGGTGCCATTTCCTTTGACAGCCGGACCCCTTTGGTCGTCATTAGAGGTACACTTACTACATAGCGGTGCGTCGACGACATCCTAAGACCTGTTTTGCTACCGTTCCTTTTGCAGCGCCCTGGGCTGGTTTTTCAGCAGGACAGTACCAGACCACATACGGCACGTGTTGCTATGAACTGTCTGCAAGCTTGTCTAACTCTTCCTTGACCTGCCAGATCACCAGATCTCTCTCCCATCGAGCATGTCTGGGATATGATGGGAAGGGGATTGCATCTGGCACGGAATGTTGATGACCTCGTTAGACAGTTGGATCGAATTTGGCAGGAAATACCGCAAGAGACCATCAGGGAGCTTTATTGGTCTATGCCAAGCCATGTGGCAGCTTGTATACAGGCTAGAGGCGGATCAACACCTTATTGAACTTGTTACTGTAACTCTGCAATAAATTATTCAATTGCTCTGAAATTTTAATACTTTACTATTCTGTACATTGTCTTCCTATCCACCAATTTTCGTTTCAAACGGACAACTTCTTGGTGCGTCGATTTTTTTGTTATAAAGTGTATTATAAATTGCTATTCAATTCATTTTTTCTTTCATTTCATAATATTTTATTAAGAATAATTTTAAAATGATATTGAAAACTTAATTTTAATCGATTATTAGAAATTAGATCCTTCAGTAATATTTATTATACACTTATAAAATTTATATTTAATTAAAATTTTGGAATCGCAAATGTTACTCTTAAGCATAATGAATTGAACAGTAATAGTGAGAAACTAGTATTAGTTAGAATCACACAGAAGTTAATTATGTATCAATAGTTTCTTACCATTAAAAATTCTATATATTCTAAATATATACAAATGGCATTTGTGAAGCACATAATAAAATAAGCAAATTAAATATTGCATGCTTACTTAAACATTTCCAATCGATTGTCTGACTTGGCTTGATTATATATTTTAGATATACCACCTGCATCTCCTATTCCAGCAATATACAATGAGGTTAAACATACAAGTATAAGTGCAGCTTGGTAAACGTCAGTCCATAAAACAGCTTTCAAACCACCCTAAGATTATTCGCATTATTAATTTTTTTTCCTTATTTATTGAATTAAATAATTATACCAGTAATTAAAATAACTGTGATATTATTAGCTCACTGCAAACGTATATTAAGGGGTATTAAAATAAGTGAAAACATTAAATGCATGCTCATGTTCATGAAAACATAAAAAATTATTATTTTAAATTGAATGCCTTCCAATATATTGCTTCAGAAATTACCTAATAATAATTAAGAAAGAATTTTCAATATGCTTTTAAAAATAATACAATGAAAGTTTATATCTCGTTCCTCGTCAAAATTATAAACTTTATTGGGATTTTGCTATGTAGCTTGTGATGCCAGAATTTGGCATTACATATTTATTTCCTATCTTTTAAAAATATCCTTCATTACTTAAGCTTATTTTTATTAATGGAATTACTTTTAAAATAAATCAAAAACTTAATCTTTTTAAACGAACATAAAATATTTATTTCTTCTCTTCTGGATCAATGTAACGGATACTTTCTTTTTATTTCATTATTAAGCAGACATATTAATTCACTGTCGCCTCTAATCGAAAACAAAAATCTATTTATAACTTTTTATTCTAATTTTCCAACGGCTAAAATGTTTCGGTTGCATGGTTATAAGAATTCACATAAATTTGTTGGCGACTCGTGGTCGCCAAGGTGTTCTTTTAAACCCATGTGGATATGCTAGTTTTTGTTTTTGGCTATGATATATTATGATAAATTGCCAAATTTTGGATCTCCTACCCATACTCTTTCTCTGTCCGTTGAGAATAAATATATTTACTTTTAATTTCAAATTTGTGGAGGCTGGGAGCCCTTTGAGGGCCTCCCAGTCAATATTTTCTAACCGTCAGAAATGTTGTTCTGGCTTTATGATCTCTCAATAGAGAGTATTATCATTTCATCCCTTTAAAGGATTTCTTATTTAGGATGAAAATGTGGCCACTCGAAATCTTAAATTATGCTTAATAAAATCTAAATTTACATTCAACGATTTGTACATTATTTCATGGAAACTCTATCGTTCAATTCATTCATTAATGGCCTAAATGAACATTCATATATACCACTATCAACTATACGGCTAATGACGGGGAAGCAAAGCCTCCCCTCACATAGCTCTATGAAAGTCAAACTAAAGAAAAATGGAAACCACAGAAAGTGAAATGGAAATTAATCAAAAGTGCGGATGATTAATTCTACTTGAAATCGTTAAGAGTAGATAATTGAGAAAAGATGAAAGATTCAGATCAACAAAAAAAACTCATATACATATTAGAAAACAATAAATCGTTTTCACAAAATTAAAAACTAAAAACTGAATATTTTCATAATAATTATTTTGTATTAAGTATTAAATACAAAGCCAATGTCAAAAAATTCGATTGTCAACATTAGCCTCGTAACATCAAATTTCAAGTCCAGTAGTCAAGTTTCAAATCTACTAATATTCATACAAAGTATTCCGTTGATATATTTAATAATAATTAAAACTGCTCCAATAAATAGCAGTTTTAATACAGGTACTATGAAATTCGGTGTGCTAAGTTTCCTTAAAAGGGATAAGTACCGGAGAAAATGACTTGGTAATGATAGTGGTAAAGTTTGACAATCGTGAGTTGCCTGCGAACAATATCTTCGGGTCAAATGATGCTAAATAAAGTTAATTTTTATCCTGATGGGATGAACTACAAGAAAAGTGTTCTGCTTAATTTAATAACATAAAAACACAGTAAAGGGTAACAAATAACAATAAATAAAGAAATAATTAGAATGATTTTAGATTCATTAATTGTGTCTGCATATGCATTACTGTTTCTTGTATATAGTTTTCAAACATCAGTATGATATTACTTTTAATTGAAGCAAGCTTTCTGGATCAAAATTCACTCTTTAAAAAAGCAAAACAAATAAAAATTGTGATAGTCGCAAGGACATCGCAGGTCACCCATTGTCTAATTTTTTTTTGGAAAAGCAACTTTTTCATCTTGGACATCTTTAACTGTTAATCCTGAACTGCTCGGTACACAATTTCGCAGACATATTTGAATGCTGCTCAGACACATTCTGCGTAAAGTCTTTTGATGACTGAATAGAACACAGAATCAGAACAGAAAATCGAGATCAATATTAACATTTTCCGATTGATACAATGGTGTTTGAAGGGGATTGTAAGCTGCATCATACACCCGTTTCGGATTCACAAGTTCATACATGAAATATGACTTGAAAGCTAGGCCTTTTTTTCAATTTTATGTGAACAGTGAATGAATCATTTATATTGCGTGGAAGACAGTCTACGGTGTTGTGCAAGTCATTGGGTACGTTGACAATGGATCCTTTTATACCCAACTAGTGATCAACATCCAGTTCTCGTATTTGTATGAAAGGGGTTCAGAGAGCCACCATTCGCTCTTCGGTAGGGTTCAATTTTTTCAACCACTTTGTACTTTTGTAAGGGACGGGCTTCATGCTTGCTTTTGCGAACGGAATCCTTTCGTTTTTCCGTTTCTGTGCAACGCTTAAAGTATTCCCGTCTGCGTTCTTTGGCTTTTTCAGCCTAGTTAAGCCTTAGCATCGTTTTTTTTTTTTCTTGCTTCAACTATAACTTTTGGGATCGTTTCAATCAGTTTGGGCCCTCTTTATTTGAAATATTCACCTTAAATTAGTATTGAAAACCATCCAGTTTGACCTGTAGGTTAGAATTTCTGATTCTCAATTAAAAAAATAAAAACAAAAATATCGTTCAAATGTTGAAATTCTCTTTTTTTCAAAACTCAAGAAATATTCATGGAATCTCTTTGGTCCCGTATCTTAAAAATAAACTCCAAACTTAATGCATAACAAAATTAAAAGTGAAAAAAAGAAGTCTAAAACAATTATCATACAGCAGAGGTCTCCATAACAACGCATGCGCACTGTTTACTATTACTCTTAATTATTGTAGTTGAAAAGTGAGGACGCATTTTGTCAATGGGTAATATGACAACGTTCTTTTTACTCAGTAAATACTGTATACTGAATAATATTTTTAAAAAAATAGGCGATTTGAGAGGAACTACAAAGTTTGTCCTGGGTTTGCGGAGTAAGTAACTAATTCATTAAAAAGTAATACCAGTATTAATGCTAGATACATACGTAATAATGAGAGAAAAATTGGACGTAGTCAAAATCGAGGTAACTCGGAGAAAGTAGGACCGTCGTTCAGGTAAACGTGTGTGCATTTGAGTCAATGTTGGCGAAAAATATTGTGGGACTCATAGTGAACACAAATTAGGCATATATAAGATAGACATGTATTTAGAACATAAATTAGAATGTATATTTCGGCGTTCTTAGTGAACATTGAGACATACGGCATGCTAACAGTTTTTAAACTTTTAAGAAGTTAAGCTATGTTAAATTTAATTAAGGGGCTTAATTTAGTAATTATGAATTCATACCGTTTGCTCATGGTGACTAACAAAATGTCCTTATTATTTGTGAGATAATTCCTTTTAACTATTATGTGTATTACTTTAATAACAGTTAAGTTATATTCAAAATCTGCTCATCGTGGCAACTGAAGTTGAATGATCTTTGTGCGATTGAAATATTTTAATTATTGTTTGTAATACTTCAGCAATATAAGTTCGTATAAGTCTACAATCCGAGTCCCTCATTAAAACACATGAAGTAGTCCATTTAAAATCAAAATTGAAATTGTCTATTTTTGTTAATAATAATAATATGTACAATATGTATAATAATAGAATAATGAAATCATAATATTTTTTAAGTAATATAAAATAATACTTTAAACTCACTGCAGAACAGTAAAGAGTACAAATTACTCCTAAAGATATCACAGATAGTTCTATAGACAAGTCTGTTACAGCGCTAAAAGCTAAAACTGCTCCATAAAGATTCAAAACGATAAGGAATATCTAAAAATAAACATCTCATTAAAAAATATGTATAGAAGATTATAATAATGTTGCTGCAACATTAATAACTAAAGTGCAATAGTATGAGAAGTTAAGAGGCAAAAATTTATTATTTACCATTTGTACGACGAAGAAGGCTGATATAATATATCTTGTCTTGCTTCCGAATCTCATTTCCAAAAACTGAAAAGATTTTCATAATTGAAGCTATATTTAGAAACAAAACATATTACAGTTAGTTTTATTTTAGTTTAAAACAGTTTTCATATTCTGCATAACTTAAAAATTAATTTTGGAAAGAAAAAAAAAACTTACTCTCAAAAATCTTTTAGGTGTCTCATTTTAGTAAAAGATATTGTATCTAAGTCCAAAAGAGATGTTTTATACGCTAAGAAACATTTAAAAAAATAAAGACTCCAATTCTTAATTAAAATGAAAATTTTGAAGATTTCAGATTGATAATTTTAAATTTATTTTAAAGAGAGAATATAATATAGTTTAGGTATATAAGAAGATAAACTAGTATAAACTTTGAATTTAGAAAAATCACATTAACGAGTTGCTAAAAATATGATTTCATATTTTAAAAGTTTATCATTTTTCATACAATAGATATCAAAATATTAATTATAATTTTAAATTTCTTGAAAAAAATTAAAGTTAAGATTATTTTTTTGCAATCTTAAGTACAAAAGAAATAATCATATTCAATCGAATACTGGTAAATTTAATGAATAATTCTTACCCACATATAAGCAAATATTAAAACAAAAAAATAACATTTACCTCGTGAACTGTTGATACTCCACACTGGAAATATACTGGTATAAAAACCCATGATGCCAAAACCATTCCAATAGGCATCATCAGAGGTGCTATAGCAAATTGGAAACCGTATCTGTATACTTCCGCTGGTCCGGAAAGTATACAAGAGGGTGAAAGGAAAGTCACTACTACTGATAGAATAACTGGAATTCTCGCCATATTCCTACCGGCCAGAATGTATTCTGTTGCTGTCATTTTCTTACTTCCTTTGAATTTCGATAAAAGTCCAATACCTACTGAAATCAGTAATGAAATGCATATCACAATGTAATCAACTACACCCAGATAACTTTTACCTTCCATCTTTGTTGCGTTTGAGAAAGAAATTAAAGTGTTTCTAAAAGGGAAAGAAAAAATAAGTGATAAAATGTGGGGATCATTAAGAGTGAGAAATAAATCTAGAGCTAACAAACGTAAGTAATGCAAAATATGATCAATTTAATAATATTACTGCATTCTTCCAAAGTAAAAGCTAGTATCCTTTATAAAAAAGAAACACTAATTGAATCAACGATTTATGAATGTCAAATAGATAAATACAACGTTAATAAGTATAAAGTGAATTATTTATCTCCAAGTTGCAAAAATATTGTTGTAAGTTATTCCGTTTCATTTTAAATTTTTCGGCGGCTTGTGCGAGTTTATATTTAAATTATTTATTTAATCAAAATGTATGTGTTATTACTTTTAAATTAATGCTTAAATTGTTTTTCTTAATAATTTACCAAACGGAGAGTTTAGAGGCAATAAGTATGTGTGTATGAACCTTATACAAATCTGCACCTGAACCAATCCACCCCAAATTTGCTATACGCACATTCGAAGATTAACTATCTGCATTTTAACTCTGTCTGATAACCGGTTGATATGCGCTACGCCCCATAGAACAGATCTCTGCTAATATGCCCTACGCCCCATCGAGCATATTTACAACTTAAATAATTTAACAACAGCAAAAATTAAAAATAAAAATATAAAATTGAAATGATTTTCTTTTAAAAAAAGCCAATTCCTTGAAAAATTTTGTGATTCAGGCTAATTTTTACAATCACAATTAAAAAAATGAGTGAAATATATATATATATATATATATATACAGTCAAACCCCGCTATAGTGAACACGGTTTATAGTGAACTCCCGGATATAGTGAACGAAATGTTCGGTCCCGTGCCTTGCATTACACGGGTAATGTTATTTTTTGTGGATATAGTGAACCAAAAAAGTGAGGAAGTTGGATATAATGAACTTTCTTCTGTCTTCGACTGATTTTTAAAAACATTTTTTTTTAATAATTTTGAAATTTCTACTTCAAATTAAATACATATACCGATTTTCAAAACCATCTATAGAGGGGAATGTAGCGATAAGCATTTTTTCTTGTTTGCTTCCTTTATCTCACTTTCCCATCCCTAAACAAACCAAACAGATGTTTCCAACTCTGGCAGATGATGCACCTTTAAGGTGTCAGGGGGATCAATATGCATTTTCTGTCAGAGGGAATGAGTAATTATTCATTATTGGTCAAAGGGTTGGACACTAATATGTGTTGATAAGGCCCCTCATTTCAACTCCTTTTTGCTGTCAGTTCAATTAAAAAAATCCTGCAAACAAGTGTCTCAAATTTAACTATGACTAACAGTAAACGTAAAACGTTCTCCATTGATGATAAAATGGGCATAATCAGAAAAATTTAAAATAGATGCAATAAAGCTGATATTTGCATGGAATATAAACTATCCAAATCTGCAGTTTGTAACATATGGAAAAAAAAGGCAATTAATAATTTCTGCTCATGAAAAAAATTTAGATGGCGGAAGGAAGTTGAGAAAAGCAGATCACAAGGATGTTGAACAAGCATTACTGAAGCATTATACCAATCGAAGAAGCCGCAATCTTCCAGTATCTGGACAAATGTCGATGAATTTGCTAAGCGATTTTATGAGACTACTTTTATGTGCTCGAATGGCAGGTTAAACAGGTTTAAAAAGCGGAATAACAGAAATTCGGGAAAAATTATCTGAGGGTTGGGAAGTGTTTCCATATCTGATGTTGAAGATTGCTCATCAGCTAAAGGTTACTAATTTTTTTTTTGTACGCAAGACGAAGAGTAATGAAAAATAACACATTTTTTGCTACTGCATAATATTTTCCAGTCATTTATTTGAATTATGTGTAATAAAAGGGAGGAGTTTGGGAACCATTAGTTAAATTGTCTACGTAACGGATATAGTGAACTTCCGGTTATAGTGAACCGTAACTTCGGTCCCTTGAAGGTTCACTATAGAGGGGTTTGACTGACATTTATAATATATATATATATATATATATATATATATATATATATATATATATATATATATATATATATATATATATAAATGTAAAGTTAATTCAAACGGCATAATGACCTCTTTTCAGTTGAAATATTTTTCTTAAAATAGTAAATAATAATAAATAATAATAAATAAATAAAAGTAAATAATAATAATAATATTTTGCCCTGTAAAATGCTATCAAAATAGAAATAACGATGTTTCAAAAAGTAAATCAGTTAAAATAGTGTTGAAAAAAAGTGTTAAAAATATTCAGTAAAATTACTATGTTGGCAGAGTGCACCATCTTCAATACAAGCTATCGAGAAATATTATAGATATTTTTGATATACATGCAAATATATAAATGTATAATAATTAATTTAAATGTATAATAATTAAAAATAATAATTTAAGTTCCTTACCCCATGAAATATCTCTAACTACGGAGATTTTTGCCATGTCCTCAAAGGCAACTTCAGCTAAACCAATTTTTTTGGTACGTCTTAGGATAACAAAAAAAACTGAGTTAGGCTATGAACAGCTTGTCAATTAATTCAAAAAGAAGAGAGCATGTCAATTAATTCATTTCACCAGTGCACTTTTCATGTAAATATTTTGCAACCTTGTCACTATCTTTTAAACTTCTAATAATGATGCAAAAGCATTTGTTAGACTTTTAAAACACGCCCAACCATCATTTCACATAATAATTTATTTAAATAATTTCAACATGCAGTAATTATTCGCCAAATGTATGGATCATCGAAAAACACAACCTTCTTCGGTAACGAACTGCAGATTGGTGTAAACTTTATCAATTACTGTTATTAAGATTTAGCGAAGAAAAATATAAAGAGGGTAAAATGCAAAACAATAATTAATATTCGATTATTATTTCAGGAATTGGGTCACTTCAAAAAGAAGAAGATCGCAGATACCCACACACGTGAATTATAACGTCAGCTCTAGATGATCGCTTATAAGCAAGATGGCGTGTTACAGTTGAGCTATTTTATTGCTCCCCTGATATATTTTTGTTCTGTGTAATTGAGAACTTCAATACATAATAAATTTGTTTATGTTTTGCATGGCTTCGTGCCTGTTTTTGTGTTAAGAAATATATAGTGAAAGAATTGAAATATTTGTGACAGGATCATTGTGAAAGAATGTGGAATGTGTCACTTAAGAATTGATACTTCATGGGCTTGTTTTCCTCTAAATGGAAGAGAAAGAACAGTTGCTAATATAAAAAAATGCCACATTTCAGCAATCAATCAGGATTATCCATTTTTTAACTATAAATTTGTTGTAAAAAATATCCTGTGGACACTTTGCAACAGGCAAGGAATACCGTTCTGAAAAAGCCATTTTTATTCATGAACTTAAGAGTATTTTTGAATTGGTACAATGACATAAGGTTATCATCACACAGGGGACGATTAAAATAATGGAAACACTTCTATACCAATACATTTCATATTTCTCCAGATATACTCAACGAAAAAATTTATAATTTCTGAAGTCTTTAGATCATGCGATTTCTCATAAATATAGAAGAAGTTTACAGCTTTTAGAAGTTGTAGGGACCGACGATAAATTACAAACGGAAAATAGTACTTTTGAACACCGTATGCCAAAAAATGTAGTGATTGATTTGTAACTGGTGTCTGTTAATTTGATTAGCATATGCAATAAGTACACAAAATTTCGTAAATATTTTTTGAGATATGAACATTTTTATAAAAAGAAACTACATTTTTTGTTTTACGTTTTTATGTTGTAACTTTAAAAATATTCAATATAACTGAACGAAATTTTTAGAATATTTTAAAATAATTATAAAACTTTTCTTCAAAACTGAGCAAGATATAAGTAATTAGATCTTTTATACTGCTCATTAGCGAGAAAAAAATTTTGAATCTTAATTTTGCAGTAAATCGTATTTGGCAACTAATAAAAAAGAGTCCAATTTGAATAACTTAAAAATTTAAAACGTTTCAAGCAATTTTTTGAAATGATGAGGGGTTTTCCTCATATTTCATTTTGCATTTCTAAACAAGATTTATTAAAAATGACACGTTAGAGATCCTCCCCAATAAAAGTATCTTTTTTTACCTATTTTCCTTCCTTATTAAATCACATTTTAGTGTATGAGCATTTATTGTAAGGTGTTATCATTTGTTACTAAATTCTGTCCTATGATACAAAATAATATCTGTAGAAAATCCCTTATAATTTTAAGCTTTCTCTGAAAAAGTACGAAAACTAATTTGAAAATTGCTTGACACTTCTAAAATTTTTAAGATAATCAAACCGAGTTTAATTAATAGTTGCATAAACATGATTCATTACAAATTTTAATAATAATATTTCTTCCAGATCACGCGGAGTATAATTGGTTTAATTACTCATATCTTGCGCAGATTTAGTTGAATTTTTCTCAAATTTTAAAGCAAAAATTTTGTAATTAATTTTAAATTATTCTGGAATTTGTTTTAATTTTATTGAATATTTTTAAAGTTATGGCAAAAAAAAAAAAACATCAGACCAAAAAAAGTAGTTTTTCATAGCTTCTAGGCTTAAGAAATTTTTTGTAATTATTGTAACTGTCACAAGTTACTAATATATTGTTAAATTTTTTGGGCATAGGGTGTTCAAAAACATTATTTTCCGTTTGTCTACTGCTGGTCCCTCAAACCTCCAAAAGCATTAAATATAAGTATTTCCGGAGGAATATGAAAAATGCATCAATATAGAAGTGTTTCCGTAATTTTATCCAATATCGCTAACGGGTAAATTTAATTTATTTTTGTGTCACACAATCTGCTTTTCAAAATGTCATTCTTTTTTAATTTGATTGTTTTTTAAATCAATTACTCGTTTATTTCGTTATGACGAACACAATAACAAAATGTGCTTAGATGAAACTAGAATAATTATTAACTAAATGATCTTTGCTTATTGAGAAATATTCACTTAAAGAAATGAATCACACAGGAATTGTTGAGCAGGACGCTCGAGGGGGTCTTTATTTAAAAACATTAATAGTTTTTTTTAATTAAGACTTACTATCGTTATTGCGCTAGTCATTAAATCTAAAACAAAGTTATGTGTCTCACAGAGATAATTAAATGAAAGACTTTTACAATCAGTGCCCTCTGATATTCCAATAACTCATTCCCTTCAATCATTGTATATAGTAATTAAAATATTACTTCCGGACATCAAACAGTAGAGAATTATTAAAATAATGATCTTTTTGGAGAAATCGATCATAGTCAGGAATGAGGTTGTTTCACTCAATAATAAAAATATGTAAAAAATAGAAATAGATATTTCTATTTTTTGTCAATCTGAATGATTCAGCACACTATTTTTCCGGATGGTTTTGGGTTTTGCTTCCTTCATAAAATAGAAACAATATCTAAATACCTGGGTCGAGGCTCCAACCTCTTTTCATTTCCGTTAAGAAAAGCCTACGATTGTTTTGCAATTATTTTTGCTTATTTATGATAAAAATTCAAAAATTATATAAATTTCGATTTTTTCTTATTCTATTATCACAGATTTAGCTCTACAAACTCAGTATTCGATTCAGTTGACAAAAAATTTAAACCATATGAGCTTTATTTATTACCATCGTTGAAGAGCTGACCCAACTTTTGAGTTTACAAGTACCAATATACAACTCTGCAGCCTTGTAATTTTGAACCTAATCCAGAAGAGAAGGGAACTCCTTGGAAAAAATTCGCCTTCATGTAAGATTTTTTGATAAAACTAACCAGCATATGCGTTACGTGGAAAGGAAACGCACAGAAACCTCCCAAGTGTGTAAGTAAGCAAGGTGACTCTAACCCGACATTCGTCTACAACTGAGGATATTTTTCAACAACATTTTGGTGGGAAATTCGCCTTGAAAGAAATTCTATCCCCTGAGGCACCACGGCTCCTATTAAGTTTCATTGATTTCCTGCTCCTTTATTAACAAACATTTATTAATTAATGTATTTTTAATAATGTATTTTTAATTAATGTATTTTTAATTAATGCATTTTTTAATTAAGGTATTTTAATTAATGTATTTTTTAATTAATGTATTTCTTAATTAATGTATTTTTAATTAATGTATTTCTTAGTTAAGGTATTTTTAATTAATGTATTTTTTAATTAATGTATTTTTTAATTAATGTATTTTTTAGTTAATGTATATTTTTATTAATGTATACGTAAATTAAGTATTTTTAATTAATGTATATTTTAATTAATGTATATTTTAATTAATGTATTTCTTAATTAATGTATATTTTAATTAATGTATTTCTTAATTAATGTATTTTTTAAGTAATTTAATTTTTGTTAAGAGTCAATTGCAGTCTCATCAGTCACTACTGTTATTATTTATCAATAATAATTACTATGTGATCAATTATTTATAATCGTATAATAAGAATCACACTCAAATAATGCGGTTAAAAATTTTAAGTAATTTAATTTTTGTTTATGCTCGCCTAACAGTTTGCGCCAAAAAATTAATAGACAATAATTCTCAAAATTACTCTGCATCAATGCATATTTTTCTTGTGCCGCAATATAATCATACGCATTTCTCCATCTTAGTTAACTATGGAAACCAACTTTAAAGCTCGCCTTCTTCTTTAATGCTGTTTTTCTATAATTAATCTAAATCAGAGTTGAGAGTCAATTGCAATCTCATCAATCACTACTGTTATTATTTATAAATAATAATTACTATGTGATCAATTATTTATAATCGTATAATAAGAATCACAATCAAATAATGTGGTTAAAAATATTTATTTTGTGTCAAAAGACGAAAATTAATAACAAATAACATTCATTACCTTACAATAATTGTTCGTACACACAAATGTGATTGTTTAGGAATCTCGCCTTCAATTGTGAAAAAAAACATACTAATATGGGGGATGATCCGTTTCAATTCCTGTGGCATTTTTATCAAATCTTGTTTTAAAGTGGAAAATAAAATTAGGGAAAAATTCTTGGTCATTCAAAGCTTTCTTTAAAAAAGTTTGAAAAAAGAAAAAAAAATTGAAAATTTCTAGTGACTTCTTAGATTTTCAATATACCCGAATTGGAATTTTTTCATTACTTATTAAATACGATACACTACAAAATTATATTTTAAAAAAGTAATAGACTTTTTCAAGGAATGAACAGTGCAAGAGTACTACTTCAAATTTTCATATCTTGCGCAAATTTTAAACATTTTTTTTTTCAAATTTTAAAATAATAATTTTGTTATTAATAAAAAATTTCTCTATAAATTTTGGTTATTTTTATTGAATACTCTTAAATTAATTGCAAAAAACGCAAGGAAAAAAATCGGTTTCTAATAAAAATGTCCATATCTCCATAAATATTTAAGCTAATAAAATTCTCTGATGCCATTGCAAATAGCAACCAAAGTAATTGATGCACAAGCTTTACAATATTTTAATGCATTGGGTTTCAAGAAATACTTGTTTTTATTCGTATTTTATAGCCACCCCCTCAAGCCTTGAGTCCTTATATTTTATGTATTGCAATTTAAGAATAAATATTAAAATTATTGTTAACTTACCAAAACAAAAAATGATTGCGTTTTACAAACTTTAAACTTATTTCAAAAAGAAATTAAGTTATAATTTTTCTTATAACTAAAGACAAAATTCTCGTCACTTCTCTTGGGATTTTCTTCCCACTTATATTGTTTAACACTTTATTATGAAGTTCGAGAAAAAAACTTATTTTTAGAATAAAGTATATTTTAATAGAACGAGAATAAAGTATATTTTTATTTACTTGTGTTTATTGTAGCAGATGGTTGTTTTTAAAAGTATGGGAGTTATGAATTTTCTCCCTTAAATATATTTAGCTTTCACTTAGATATTTCTGCCAAAACAGTGGCGACACCGATGTACTGTAAGACATTACTATAGTATTGATCGCGATGAACAGTTCTAAATTCTAAAGTTTCATACTGATTTATCTTTTTGAATATTTACTTTCTTTCAATAATATTTTTTAATTCTTCATGACACTTATTAACACTACTTTTAAAACTAACAAAAGATCAATAAGAAAGAAAAACATTATTTATATACATCTTCCAATCCATTAATTCAAATTAACAGCTCGAAGATACTTTACATAGACCTTCTGCATTCTTGTTCTTAAAGCCAGCTCTGTAGAATAGGTTATTTTTGATCAAGTTTCTATAAAATACGTATTATTAGGAACTCTTTGTTTCGTTTCATCGGTAACATTACATCTATCAAGGTTTCAAAATCTTTTATTTCTAATCCCTGAAACTATTCATTTAGGTAATTCTTTAATGAAACAGCAAAATCTTTTTAACTCTTATCAAACATTTTTGGGTGCTGAATAAATTTGATTTAACTTAGCTTAGTCTAAATTTTTCTGAACTTAGCTTAACCTGTAATGTTCGCTAGATCGAAGGGAATACCGAACCTGCAACCTGTCATCGAGCACATCCTGATTTTCTTTCTTCTGTCGGAAATTAGCTGTAACCGACTGCAAGATACAGATATCATTTTTGTTATCGCGCACTTTTCCCAGCATATAAAAACTCTGTAAAACCACAAAGTATCTACTACTACTACTCAGTGTGTTATACACTTTTGTATTTTAATTTGTTTTAAGTTAGTGACTCAGTTTTGTGACTGCATCTTTTTCCGGAAAATAAACATTTTATTTTTATCCTCTGATGTATTCATATTGTCTTTGGTTCCCGAAAATGTGAGAATGTTATATTCTAGTTTCTACAAACCATTTCATTAAAATTTCTTTAACATGGTCACAAGTGTAAGTTTGTTCTTCAGTTTCCCTTTCTAATAATTTTGCTATATCAGGTGAAAAAAATATAATAGATGAGTAACCCACTCTTCTTTAGGGATCTCTGCCAGTTTTGTTTAACTCTCAAAAATTACTAAATACAGGCTAGTTTCATCTTCCTGAGAATCAAAATTTTGCAGTAACTTGTGGATATCCCCGCAAAGTGGAATTATTATTGTGATTATAATATTTTGATTTGAAGAATCATAGGTTGAATACTATGTATTAATCGCTCTAATTCAAATTAAAGTTCTTCTTAGTGTTTTTTTTTTCTTTTCCCTCTTCTTTTTCTTCTTATCTTTGAGGTTTTTTGGCGTTTTTTCTTCTTCTTCCTCTTCTTTTCCAATAGGATTTTCTTGCATTACTTCCAACATTTCTTTAATCACATCCACTTCGTAATTTTTTTTAGTTTTTAATTAGATTTATCAACTCACACACAGTAACATTTCCAATGACAGTTTCTCTCAACTCCTCACATAATTCGACTAAATCACACTTTTTTTGCTCTTCCCAAGAAAACTTAAATCAATTAATAAATGGAACGCAGTTCCGTTAAAATAAACAGTAAGCTTATCCCGACGCTGCCACTAATTTAAAATATATATTAGCTGCACCGAATCCTGATCAAGCTATACTAAAGAGACGAAATTTATTTTTAAAAAAAATAATAACATTTATTTGAACTCCAACCACACATCAATAATCAAAAATAAATTGAAATACCCGTAAATGGTTAGCATAAACTAACTATTCAAAAACACTATTCTAAGAAATTATTCTAAACCAAAAAAACAACTCCTTCTCCGACGTTCCAAGAATTTTCTCGTTCGGCTTTTTTTTCTTAATCTCGTTTATCTCGTTTTTTAGATATTTTTAGGACTCTATAGAAGTTTAAAACTATTAGCAAAACATAACTGCTACAGATATAAGAAAAAATATCCAAAAAAGTCTTAATATATCCGTGTTTTCTTTAAAAATAGTTTTTTCTTAAAGTCACTATTCCCCTTATTGTAAAATACTATTAGGAATTCGCATCGAGAACTCTTATGAAGTTGCAGAGGTATCAAGCAAAATGATTAGATTTTCATTTTATCCCAATAGAGTCGAGAGCTAATTTTGGGATATCATATCGGCATTAATACGATAAAGCATTTTGAAATCTTTCAATGGGATACCTGCAATTGATGTAGTGTGGGTATCTCGATCCTGATTTGTTGCTAAAACGTGGCATTTGTTTATGCTAACAACTGTTCTTTCCATTCTATTTCGAGTAAACCAAGCCCATCAAGTATCGATTCTCTTAAGTGACACAATCTGTATTCTGTCACAACGACTCTTTAACAAATATTTGAAATCTTTCACTATATATTTTCTGCTTAACACAAAGACAGGCATGAAACCTTACAGAGCATAAACAAACTAATTAAGCATCGAAGTTGCCAGGTACACAAAACGAAAATATATCACGGTTACAATAAAATATATAAACAAATAATAAATATGAATTAAGTAAAAGACATAGACGAAAAAGAATTATATTTCAGCAATTTTGAAATGCGATACATCGCTGTGTTTAATTAACTTCACGTTAATTAACATTCTAACTTATGTTAAGAACATGCCATTTAGCTTGTAAGCGACCAGCTATCGTTGACGTCATCCGTAACGTGAGTGGGCATCCGTGATCTTCAAGTGCAAATACCCAATAGAATATTTCCTTAAATTACGTAAGAATAATTGTTTTTAAGCAGAAAAAAATTAGCAATAGCAATCCTAGGCAATGAGGAGGGAAGAAATCAAAGGGTAAAATTCTAGTACAGTGAACTCTCACTTATGCGCCGGTGTAAGGGGCCAAGAGAAAAAAGCGCATAAGTGAAAGAGGCGCATAAGTGAAAAACTTCAAAATTCTAAAACGCAACGCAAATTGCAGTGACAACATGAATAAATATGTTTCTAAAGATTTAATGTTAATATTTATACTGTTTTGGTATTTACTATAATTATACAAAGAAAAAATTTAACATACCTTAAGACAATTTATTTTCTTACAAAATAATCTTAATACATGTTTGTATTTGTTTTCGCCGACGTTATTCGAAAACAGTTTTTTCCAGTTCATATAAATGGGATAAGGGGGTGTTTCAAAAGCAAAATTAAATTGTAAATAGTCAGGAATAGTGTCTAAAGCTTTCAATACTGCTGTGTGATTTGTAGAAACTTTATCATCTCGTCAGTATCATCCACTACGTTCTCATCATTCACAAGTTTTAGTTAGATATAAATGAACAGTTCTTCACAAAAAATTTGAGTTTTATGGGAGGGGGTGAAACATATCACATGATAAATTTCTAAGAAAAATACTTGACGTCATAATATACTGCACAATAAGTTGTTCAAGTATTTCCCTTACTAAACAGATCACCTCCTTTTATGTACTCATAATGTCCATCTGACTGCAAGTAAGTGATCGCGGTCTCTTTCATCTTTCGTATTCCAGGTGTCTTCTTTTTCTAGAAAACAGCATGGGGGTAAAACTAACCTCTGGACAAGAGGAATTGGTTATTTTCTGAAAGATGAATGGGCTTTCATTGTTGGTGTAAAAGATAAGACACCCTATTCTAGACTGTTCATAAGATAATCGTTACGCATTAATGTAATTTAAAAGTGCAGGCGATTTTTTAAATAGTATTTAAAGTGCTTCTAGCTTCCTATATTTAAACAAAAAGAAGTTTGATTTGAAATTTATCTCTTGTTTCTGTTAACAATAATATTTAATATATGTATTAAGAATTATGTAACTGGGTATTTGCACTTCAAGAAGATCCCAGATACTCACACCTGTGACCTATGACGCATAAGCTGATATTTATAAGCAGCATGACTTGTTAAAGTTCAGCTAAGTTTCACCATATAAGTTAGAAATTTAATTAAAGTGAAATATATAAATACAGCACCGTACCGCACCTCCAATTTGTTGAAATATAATACTTTCTCGTCTACATCTTTAACTTTGCATTGATTTACTATTTGTCTGTGTATTTTACTGTAATTATGATATATTTTTGTTCTGTGTGCAGTCGGCAAAAAAAAAGATATCACCTCTAAGGGTTGGATGATTTCACGTACTAAGTACCAATCTTAATGGTCTCTGGTGTGACCTCAAATATGCTAATTCTTTAGTGCTAACTATTAATTAAGTTACGAAATCGGACACAAGAACGTACTTTCTCACAATAAACAAAGATTTTTCTTTTACGTATTTGGATTCTCAATCTTCAAAATATCACAATTTAGGGAATGTGGTCCCTATACTTTGGTCGGGAGAGCGATTCAAACTTTAAACCCCTTAATGTTATTTTTACAATTGCCCTTTTTCTCTAAGATTGAACAATTAAATTATTTATTTATTTACGTTATTGTTTCTTATTTGTTTGGTTTGTAAAAAGTTAATACATATTAGTGCAACTGAAAAAAACCACAAAAGTTTTCTTTGTTTTTTTAAATGAACAAATTTGAACCGCAATTTTATCTCGACGCTTAAACTTATATATTACACAGTTAAATATAAGAAAGTTGCTCTTTTAAAAGAAGATGTTGAAAGAATTCACTTTCGTTAAAATTATTTTTCAACTTTAGCACGATTCTCAAGATATTATTATAGTGTAATTTGTTATTAGGAAAATGCCTTATTTTCTTAAACAGGAAATACTACAAATTAAAGTTTGTAAAAAGATTCCAAAGCCGTGACGATTTTAGAATCATCTGATTTAGAAAAATGCATTAAAAAATTACCAATTTTCGAACTTATTTCGATTTTTAAAAAAACGCGTGGTGAGTAGGTTAGAATACTTTTTACAGAAACTGTGAAAACCAAATATTTTGTCATAAGAAGATAGGAATGATATTTCTCTAAGGAACTTACTTAATAATTTCGTTATTTCCAGAATGACATCAGTTTAATTATATTCCTTGGAAACTAAAACGAGAAAAAAAATTAACTTTTATTATTTATCTAAGCTCATTCCATTTATTTAATGAAAGAGACATCAAGGTTGAGGATATGCGATGGAAGCCCTTTCTAGTATTATACTATGAATGCATTAAATCATATAGCTTGAATAATTTATTTCAAGCAAATTATTTAGTAATTTTAAGCAAATAAGGATATTAAAATAAACTCGATCGAAGTACTCCTAAAGTGTACCCTAAAATATATGTCGAATAAACTTTGAAATCGATAAATAAATACCCTTTCAAACAACTACGAGTAGGACGGACTAGCTTGTTTGAAATAGCTGTCCTTGTAACTATTTAATTTCGATTAATGATGCTAAGAGATCTTCCACTTTCATATTCAACTTTTGAAACATTGGAAACGGAATTTTTTTCTGTCCTTAAAAAATGTTAAGACGTGCAGCAAAAAAATTGTACTGCATTAATTTTTGTTAGAAAGTAGTAAATCATTATTTTTTTTCAATCCAAGAAGATACGCCTATATCTTACGTAAATCGAGTGAAAAAATTTAATATGCTGTGTTACTTAATGGATAATCCCAAGAAACTGAATCGAAAATATAAGAACTTGATTGATTTTAAAAATAATAGATGATGATGAAAATAGACATGTTTTGAGCATCCAATAATCAAAGTCACAAGTCAGTCACGCCTTACAAGTCTTGAGAATGGGAGCTTACATTTGAACGCTCGAAACATGTCGACTTTTATTTCCCTGTTTTATTTTTTGAAGTCAATGGAGTTTTTATCCTCAATTATACTGTTTTACATTTGAGTCTTGATCATTATTTTGATAAGGATTTTACGCTCGTTAAAGTAAACATAGGCATTTTAATATTTTAACAGGATTCATGTAGTTTTTAAAAACGGAAAGTTTTTTGTCGTTTTTTAAACTTTTGAATGAGAACCGTAGTATCAATATTGTAACTTTTAAAGTTATCTTTGATTTTGAAATTAGAATTTTTAAAGCAGATATTTTGAGTTAAGGAAATTGAATATTTTGTCTTTCAAGTTATTATGCCCCAATTTCAGTATCTCGAAGACGTTACGAACTCTGCTTAAGAAAAGAGAGTATCGTATCAGATATACGAGATATAGGAAAGCAAAAAAAAAACATAGTAGCGGTATTCGGTGGCAAATGTAGCTTATCGTAATTGAAGAACATGATGTGAATCATTTTATGGTGAATTTGAGAGCATAAGTTTCAGAATGTATCGAAATATGAAGATGCTATTTGCAAATCATCTTTATCTGAAGAAAGCCATGTAGCCTAAATATCCAGCAGAATGAAGCTATTCTTTAAACAATTGATCATACAATATGCAACATATTATTTCAATATCTTATTATTAAATCTAACATATTTCAGTGTTTTTTAACATTCAGTAATTCCTTGTGTTAAAGAAAAAAGAAACATCGTAAATTACAGAAAACCTTGTGAATGTGCGTTAGAATTACCATACAATCCACATTTTATTTTTCAGGCATTTTTTTGTTTTTGTTTCTTCTAACTTCCTTGCCTAAAAGACTCGAATAAAACTGTAAAAATGATTATCCCTAAAATTTTGTATGTAGTTAAAATAAGTTATGTAAATTTGATTTTAGTATGAAATCATCCATTAAATATAGTAATAACAACATAAAAAATCCAAATAATGTCCGATAAAACTTTCATGTATAAGCTATTCGTCTAAAAGCTTAGAAAATCCTAAATAACTTATAAATTGGTTCAAATTTTCTTTTTAAAGGAGATTAAAAAAAAAATCTTTGCTATTTGGGCAGAAATCAGTTTAAAAATAGTCTATTGCCCAGAAACTTTTCTATTTTCTATTAAAAATTGATTAAACCTTTCCGGGTAATAACAGAACACTATTTCAATTTTTTTACAGTCAGAACTTGGTTGCTTAGCAACAGAGTAAAATTAAGTATTCCTCTTTTAAATTAGTCTATGGGTTATCGTAAAATATTCATTTGCGGCGGCAACTTTTGTTGACTGTTTTATGTACTATCGCCAAATATATAAATTTTCATTGCGACCCAGTTTACGACCCAATGTTTTCGAAATTTTGTCTAACGCCCTTTATTTCAAAAGTGCAACTACAAACTAAAATTATGTGATGTCAACAAAAATTAATAAAATAAAATATATAAAAACTGCCATTTAATTAGAAAATTTGTGATTGAAATAAATCTTTACAAACATGGGTTTAATAATACTATTTATAATAAACTTTTCTTCTGGTAAGTTGTATTCTTACGACATTTTTATTTCTAACTCTAAGTGGAGTGTTAAATACATTGCATTCCGTTAATTTAACACAATTTGAACAAAGCAATTAACAGTAATCTCGAAAACTATTTAAGCGAATCTAAAAATTCTTACAGACATTTATAAAATTTGCTTACCATAAGATGCAAAAAGTAACTTTCAATAAGTGTTACAAGAATAGGAGAAATAGTACTTCATAATTTTAAAAACGTCCATGAATTGTTCCTCAAACATTAAAATGGTGCAATAAAATGATGTGATTTGTGGTTTTGAGTAAGTAATTATCTCCAGACGTTTCTCATCTTGATTTATAAAGTCTAATCTCATTGCAGTTTAAATTTTAAAAATAAAACGGTTTAGATGACGCTAAAAATTTCCTCAAACATCAATTGAATAAAAATAATGATACGACTTTTCAAAAATCTAATGACTAATAACTGTTTACTGCTTAAATTTCTATCAAACATTGTGGATATCAAAATTTTATTTGCATAATTTTGTGAGAAAATAATTATATTTAACTAGCTTATTGCCATTGCGCTTTAGTATTATTTTCTCTTCAGTTACTTTAATCAAGTTATTTTAATTACTGCAAAAGCTAAGGTGTTGCTAAAGTTTTGTGTTAAATAGAAAATTTGTAATGCGTTAAATAGGTATTATAAATCATAAACTGTAAAATTCAGTTTTAACATTAGCAAAATACATAGTGCTTGTTCTCAACATTTGTTTAAAGTTATACCAATGAGATTACTTTTCACTGTCTGGAAGATAAAACAATGCTATCTTCCTGCTCCAATTCATTTTTTAATTTCTTTACTTTCATTAAAAAATTTCTTCTTCATCCAAAATCTAGTCACTGGACTAAGGCAGACTGAATTCTCAGGAATTGCATTGTTTTTCCAACCTGTAAAATAAATACTTAAAATATAATTTTAATAAATGTAATAAGAAATGCTCTCAATAATAGCAATGTAGCATAAATGAATGCTAAGTATATAGTATGATCTATGTAAATAAACCAGAATATTTATGTGTGAGTGCAAATTCGCAATTTCAAAGCGATCCACGCCAAATTTTATGTAAATACGGCGGATCTGCAGTCTGTCTATGGCATATTCTTACTCATTACTATGGACAGTCTAATAATATGGAGCCGCACGGTAATGTACAATAAACAAGATAAAAATAAAAGTTTTGTATTAGGTGTTATGAATGCGTAGTATGGTCATATTAAGGAACTTATTAGAGAATTTCAAATCACCAGCATTAAAACTGGTTTGTTTATATTATATATATATATATATATATATATATATATATATATATATATATATATATATATATATATATATATATATATATATATATATATATATATATATACATATATATATATATATATATATATATATATATATATATATATATATATATATATATATATATATATATATATAAAATATATAAAATATATATAAAATATATAAAATATATATAAAATATATAAAGTATATATAAAATATATATATAAAATATATATATATATATATATATATGGGTCATTCTCACGAAAACTGTCATTTTTCAGTTCATAAAATCCCAAAAAAGTAAAGTGAATAAAAAGCTCTGAAACTTTTTATATTAATAGAAATATGTAATGGCATTATAAAGAAAGTATATATCCTATAAATTATACTTAATATTTAAATTAATTTTTTAAATAATTAATTTATAATTAATTAATAATAATTAATAATTAATTAAATAAATTAATTAATTAATTTAATAAATTAAATTTTAATTTTTTAATTTATTTTTCAAATTAATTAATAAGTAAATTAATTATTTTCACTATTTCAAAAGTGAGAAAATGACACTAATAGTTAGGGAATGATATTTTATTTTAATACATGTTTTTATCTAAGTTACATCTACCTAAAGTTTGAAAATGATAACATACTAAGTATATCTAATATTTATTATAATTTAGTCTTATATATTTAATAGTTCTTACAAGTTTGGGAAATAAAATTGGCTGGCACGATTGAACAAAAAAAAAATTTGATAATATACTCATCTTGAATTATTCCCTCACTTCAGCGTCATTCCCTCACTTTATACACTAGTGAGGGAATGACGAATTCAATAAAATTAAAAAATAACAGTTAGGCCTAATTAATTTCTGAAGTCAATCACATACAATTATATTCATACAAGAAAGCAACATATAATTATCCACTTTCTCGATGAAGTTGTATTTTATTTTACTCTAAAAAATGACATGAGGGAATGACAAATGTAAAAAATTTTACCTGGTTTGATTCATTCAAATTTATTCCACAGCAAAGCTTCTTTAAGTTGAAGATGGAAACATACTGCAATTTTGTTCTATGATGCCAGTTGTTAACTTCTGAAGTTTTTATTAAAATCTTTTTATTCTAAGAAGATTGCAGGTGATAAGAACATTGTTGTGAGGGAATGACGCGAAACACTGGGGACAAAGTTTAAAATGGTGCTGTGTTAATGTTTTTATCAGAAATTAAATATAAAATTGATTTTCTGAATTCTATATTTCAGTATTCTGAAATAAAAAACACGAATTTGTAAAAAAAAAAATTTTATTTCAGAAACAATTTTTTTCTTCTTTTAAATCAGCAGTGGGGACAAGTGAGGGAATGACATATTGGTATATTTTAATTACCTAAAATAAATAAAAAATAAAAATTGATAATTTTATTTTTATTCTTTTGTTAGCTTGCATTCCGAAGGGCACTTTCCCTGAATTTTTTTTTTCATAAGCTGTAAAACAAACATAAAATATACTGGGGACATGAAAATGACTGTTTTTGTGAGAATGACCCATATATATATATATATATATATATATATATATATATATATATATATATATATATATATATATATATATATATATATATATATATATATATATATATATATATATATATATATATATATATATATATATATATATATATATATATACATATATATATATGTATGTTACGGCGAATGACCGAAATAGGTGGTTGTTGTTGACTTTTACCGGTGAATGTCGACAAACATCAAATAAATACGCAGGTGAAAGATCGAATATCTCATTACATTCTTGTACATTCGGACCCTCACCGGTGCATGTCAACAATTACATAGTCGCTTTGGTGAATGTCCAAAATGTTTGTTATATCCAATTTTATATTAATTTATTCGTTGATATTATTATATTTATTTGATATATTTATATCTATTCTGTATTTTAATACTTACTTACGATAGATTAGAAGAAACATCAGTGTTTGGAGTATCGGACAAATATATGCCGGGCAATGGCACTTGACTTTAAAAAAACATCAGTGTAGGGTATACCGAGCAAATGTATATCGGGCAAATGTGAATGTATGGCCTGATACTCCAAATACTGATGTTTCTTCTAATCTATCGTCAGTAAGTATTAAAATATCGAATAAATGTAATTATATCCACGAATAAATTCATATCAAATCCAATGTAATAAATATTTCGGACATTCACCAAAGCGACTATGTGATTGTTGACATTCACCGGTGAATGTTGCCATTTTCGAGACTTCGGTCAATCACCGTAACATATATATACATACAGATTCTAGGAAAAAAAGGTACCGGAAAAAAAGGTACGGAAAAAAAGGTCCCGGAAAAAAAGGTACCTGGAAAAAAGGTACCGGAAAAAAAGGTACGGAAAAAAAGGTCCCCGGAAAAAAAGGTCCCGGTAAAAAAGGTACCTGTGTAGGGAAAATTCTGTAGGGGAAAATATTTTAAATGAGAAGATTGAATTGAAGCGCTTTTTGCTGTTCCGTGCATGTTTTTTTGCGTGTCGCGCGTGTTCAAAGAGCTTTTTATCCAACTTTTGTTTCTTATTTATGCATTTATTCTTAAAAAGTTAATTAAATATGAAAATTTTCAATAAAATTGTTTATTTATTTTCTAAGATCATGATTCTACCGGGAATCTTGACTCTTATCTATTGAAAAAGTGTTATCAGGCTACATGAAACTTTTAGGGGAGGGGGAGTAAAATTAATGTGTTTCGCTTATAACGCTTCTAATAGAAATTTTTTGACAGGTGCAATTTTCTTTCATTTTTCCCTTTTTTTTATTTTGTAATAAGTTAGAATTGATAACATAGCATAGAACCGTTTCAGTTAACCAATGGCATGTTTGGGAATCGGTTTATGCATTGACGGTCTTACTTGACCCACTGTTTGCCACCTCTTGTTTACAATATTGGGGGAAAAAATGAAGTTTAGAAAAAATTTTTGATTTAAATTTTTTTTAAAGTTTTTGATTTATTAAAACATAATATCCCCTAACTATTGAATTTATAATTTAAACCCTAAAATATGACAAAATTATAATTTATCTAAAAAGATATTGCAATAAACAAGGCAGAGCATTCTATATCCACTATCTGGTTAATGTTTAAATATCATTTGCTATCGAATTCGAGAGCATATTTTTCTTTTTTATATTTTGGGTTTTAAAAACTTCAATTTTCGGTGCCATTTCTCTTAAAGATTTTTTCTCTGTTAGTGACTTTTTATTTTCATTATTTTAGTGAATAAATCTAAAAATTATTTTCGATTATTTTTTAAAATTGTTAAAAATTATAAATATTTGTAATGTCTTAATTGCTTTTAAAAGGCTACTAATGTTCAATTACGTAGTCTTATAAAAGTGAACTCAACCCAGAAGACAAAGAGAACTCCTAGATCAAGCATTGGGAGAAATTTGCCTTTGTGGGGACTTTTCAATGGAACTTAAAAGCATGTGCGTTACATATAGTGTAAACCACGAAAACCATCCACGGTTAGAGGTATTGGTTAGACTGACGGCAAATGAACTCTAACCCATAATCTGTCTTCCACAGAGGATATTTTACATTAGTACTGTGATCAGTGCGAACTGAGTGCATCTTCATATTGACCCGCCGGCTCTGGCATTCGAACCCGGTGTGGCTCTTGAGCATTTGATTGGCGGTAATGGTGGTGTTATTCGCTTATTTCTCTCTTTAAATAGATAATAATTCTTATTTATTTAATTGGCAATAAGAACAACTTAAAAAATTATCTAAACAGTAACAACTATCATTTTAATTACTTTACATCTTTAGTAATTAATTTACTAATTGAAGCGTAAAAGGTTATTTAACGTTGCATTACAACGTAGTATTATAATTAATGAATTTTTTTTCACATTTATTTACATTCACAATTAACATTTATTCAATGTACTATATTTAAGAGCAAATTAGAATCAAAATGCTGGAAACTTATCAGACGCAAACCTTATTGAATATTTTTAGCAGGATTTCATTGATTTAATCATGATTTAAGTCAGCTGGTTTTTTTAAAAATATCATTGTTTCGTATTGAATCGAATGTTATTTTAATACTTAAATATATATTAGTCATTTAATGTATATATGTATTATAATATCTGGTCTTTTACATATTTTAATTTGTAATTATGAAATTTCCAGAAAAAAAGAAACCATTCATTAAAGTAGGATTGCTTTTTTAATAAGTAAATAAAAAAAAATTAGTATGCTTGATTTTTTTTTCCATGTATTTTTCTTTATTTTTTTTATGATTCATTTATATTCAATTTCCAATTAGTTTGAACAAAAATTTTGCATCCATTATGCATTTGCTAGAAAGTAATTTATAATACAGTAATATTGCCTGAAATATGTAATTATTTTTATTACATTTTCATTGGATTTAAATTATTTTAATATTTATAAAGTTGAATTAAATAAGATGTGTTTTATAAGTAGATCAGTTTTTTCAATTTAAAATAAAATATATCACAAACCTTTTATGACGTAGTTGACAACTTTTTTAACTATTCCTCTAAAAACTTCAGCTTAGACGTATATGGAGAACTTTGTTTCTGCTTACAACAATATATCTATAAACATCATTTTTTATGACATTATTTTTTGAAAACACAAGAAAATTAAAAAATAACTTGATTGGAATACATTAGAGGAAATTTTTTTATTTTTTTGTAAAATAATGACGATTTCGATGTTTAAAATATACAAATTCACAAATATACAATATACAAAAACATAAATAGTTCATTGCTATGAAACTCTGCAAAAAAGGTATTACATATCATCGTTAAAATATCTTATAAATTTTTTAAATGGTATGTCTTTTAGATGTTAAAGAAAATTAAAAACTTACATTTAGGAATATTTAAATATAAAATTTGCTTTATTTAAAACTGCCATGTAGTATCATTTTTAGCTATTCAAAAAAATTAATAAGCTAAAGTAATGAATACAGATTTTAATATGAAATTGGAAATGAATGAAAATTTTGTATGTTGACAATTTTGAGTTTTTAGGGGTTTTAAATTTAGTTAGTTTTTAAATTTACATGTTTTTCTTTCTTAGATTATTAGCTATTGAACTTAAAAATTCTGGGATGTCTAGATTTTGGTTTAAAAACTTAACGCAAAGTGTTTTCAACCTTTTTTGAAGAGTTTCATAGCTCCTCTTTTTTCTATGTGCGATATGCCATTACCATATGGACTCCAGCTTTGATTTGCTGGAAACTGAAATACAAAGAATGAAAAACTGAAATACAAAGAATGGCTGAAACATTCTTAGAAAAAGGTTGAAAGGGTTGTTACAGTGAAACCCCCTCTTATTCTTGTAGGTGTGTTCATTCAAGAAACCTCAAGGACATCCATTTGCAGTACACTAATGTACACATACGTCAAAGTAATTGCTATCTTCAGAAATTTACAAGATTAATGAAATGCACTGATTCTAGCAGTAGACTCACAAAAAAGTACATAAACATCTTTCCTTTTTTATAACACCAATTTCCTTTTATTGCAAAAATTTTAATATAGCCACAAATGCTTGTTTTTTGGTAAAGGCACACTTCAGTGCATCTAACATGATTCAATCTGTAACATACCTTATTGAATTTGATAATCATTGATTTATAATATATATTATTCACTTTGTTAAAATGATATTTGTTTTAGACCAGGGGTTTCCAACTGGCAGCCCGGGGGCCGCATCCGGCCCGCGAAGCCTTTTTCTGTGGCCCGTGGCCTAAACTTTACTAGTTGTCATTTTTTTGCGAACAATTTTCGTAAAGAATCAATATGGGTTTAAAATGCTTTTCTCGTTAATAAAAACCTAATTTCTTCGTATCTGTGAAATTTAACATACCAATTGTGCAAAAAAATTTATTTCTCAGGTTTTACACCCAGGAAAATATTTATTCAAATGCAAAAATAATCATGTATGTAGCTCTATTTTATTTCATTTCTTTTTGTATTTTGTTAATATAATTTAGCATGTGCGTATCAGAAATTTTCTCGAAGAAATTATCCGATTTAACTTTTTGAGACCACTCATATTGGACGAAAATATTTGCACACACATTTGTAAATTTTAAATGTAAATATCTATTCTCTGGTGGTTGTAGCAGACAAATCTCAATTTTCTCATTGAATATTTTGTGTGCTACTATGTAAGTTTTAATAAAAACCTAAGTTATTGTAGCCCGAATTTTTATTATTTATTTAATATTTTTAAAAATATTATTAATAAGAATTAAATATTTCTAAAAATCTACTTCTTATTTTAATTTGTAATTCAATACTTTTGTTTTGTACAACTTATTAAAAATCTGACAATAATATTTAATGTTCTTTCAAACATGAAAAAGTCCTTCATAAAATTTTGATAAAGTTGTGGCCCCACCATTTGATTTGAATTTTTAATTGTGGCCCGCGGCCTCATGTAAGTTGGAAATATACCATTATAATATACCATTATAATTAACAGAATCGTCCTTTTAAAAACATTTTTCTGATAATGAAAGTGCATAGAGAAAGTGATTTTTTATTAAAAAATGTAGTTTCATGAATGCTATTTTTAAAAAGAATTAAAAATAAAACCGTCTTTAATGAAATAAAAAAAATATTTAAAACTGAATAAAAATAGACATAACAGAACAGAAATGTCTATTATTTATTATTATTTCTTAACAGAAATAATAATAAATAATAGATTTTAAACAAAGCGAAATTTACTTATATATTTCCTAAAAATAACTGAGAAATGTGTTACAGGCTATTTAATGTAATTTATCAGCGCAAAATAACGCGTGTTTGAATAAGTTCTTTGAAATTAAATTTTTTTTATGCCGAAATCTTAAATTAAATCTTAACCGTGTTAAAATGAAATGTATTAACAAAAAAATATTCTTTATAAAATTCAGTATTAAAATAATCCCTTAAAAGACTACCTATCTGGTAAAAGACTCCTCATTTTACCGAAATAAATGAATCATAACTGTTAAAATAGGGTGAAAACAATTTTGCAGAGAATTGTATCTCCACTAATTACTTAAAAACTGACATATGTTTTAAAAAAATCCTTGTTTAATTAAGAAAAGAAATATATTTAACAAAAAAATATCTAGTTTAAGAAACTCCTTCTTAGAAATGAAAAAAAATTTCTTGCATCAAATCCCTCCTCCTCCTACTTGCACTAATTAACGAATCTGAATCAAAATTATGAAACGGCAAGAAAACTATTCATAACGTTAGCGTCGTGTCAACTACTTCTATAAACTATTAGTTAAATAAAGAATAACACACATTCTGTAACAGAAACAACAAAAAAAATTTAAATAGTCTTTTTATCATATAAAGGAAGGGGAAAAAAAATAACATTGTGCTTAAATGTTCTTTCTCCTTTACCTCAATTAGCAAAACTAAATATCAATTAATATGAACTTAAAATATTTCCATGACACCAACCATCCGAATCAGAATTTTCGACAATAAAATAAGTTAATAGAGATAAACGTATCTCTTATAAGAAATAAAAAACCTATAAATAAATAAATAAAAGGCGAAACCTCTTATAACAATTTAAAATCTTATAAAAAGAAAGAAAAAATGCATCCGACACAAAAGTCCTCCTACCTTCCTCAATCGGCTAATATGAATATCTATACCCTCTTTCCAATTTATCATTTAAAATAAAAAAATAACATCTTTTACATTAAACATATTAAAATGCATCTTCCCCTTAGAGAAATAAAATAAATAAATAAATTAAATACATCCAGCTTCTAAGAAAAGAAATACCGTGACTCTAATTAAAAAAGAGCAATACTTCCCTTTCTCCACAATTAAAGAATAAACATCCAACACAGAAATCCACCCACCTTCCTTAATCGGCTCATATAAATATCAACACCCTTTTCAAAAAATATCATTTAAAATGAAAAAAAAAATAGCATATTTTATATTAAATCTTGCCCCAAAAAAATAAAATAAATAGAGAAATTAAACATACCCAGCTTATAAAAAAAAAGAAATACCGCTACTCTAATTAAAAGGCACCAATACTTACACCTCCAATCACGAATAACCATCCAACACATAAATCCTCCCAACTTCCCCGATTGGCTACTTTAAGCCCCACATTAGCAACTTCTTCACAAAATATAATTTAAAATAGAAAATAACACATTTTTCGCTTAAAAATTTTTTTAAAAAAAGTAAAATATTATTGAAAAATTTAAATTGTATCTTCCTGCTTTAAAAAATAATCAAAGAAGAATAAATAAGTGAAATAAAATTTAAAAAAAAAGCGTAATACAACCAGCCTATAAGTGCCCCCCCCCTTACCCTTCTCCTTACCTCAATGATCTAATCTGAATTATTACAGATAAAAAGAATATTCATTGAAACAGCGAGAAGCATTCATGTTGCCCAGAAAGCGAGAGGGGAAATATCCCTACAGATTTTCCCTATGGAGGTACCTTTTTTACCGGGACCTTTTTTTCCGGGACCTTTTTTTCCAGGGACCCTTTTTTCCGTACCTTTTTTTCCAGGTACCTTTTTTTCCGGGACCTTTTTTTCCGTACCTTTATTTCCGGGACCTTTTTTTCCGTCTACCATACATACATATATATTATGGTGCTAGTATTGTCACGCGAAGAAATTTTGAAAAAAAATTATTATGGAAAAACTGATTAAGTTTGTAATTCCGTTCATAAACCGGATATAACCAAATGGCAGGAAATCGTCAAAATTATTGTTAAAAATATACTAAATATGTAAAAAAAAATTTACTAGCATTTCATACTTTATTTAAAAGTAGTCAATAAATATGACAATGTTTACATTATGCTGTATCCAATGCTTAAATGTTTGAACAATTGTTGCTATGTGTTTTTCGTCGGATTATTTATCTTATATATGTTTCTAAATACGCACCAATGCTGAGGCAAAAAGCCTCTGGAAATTTCGGCCAATTTTGTGCAACATGTACTCAACTATCACAATCGCCAATCGCCAACAGTTCAAGTGGCAATATAAATAATTCGCTATCGGGGATTTTTTGAAAGTAATGACTTTTCTTAGTCACTCAATTCTTAACAGATATTACGCGATATTTAATTCATAGTAACAACTAAATCCCTCAAAAATTTACCGGAACATGTTAAAGGACAAAAATTCTGATATAACGTAACTTTAACAAAAATAATTACCGTAAATTCATTATTTCAATAATTAAATATTACTGTAAAATTGTGGTTCAATATTTTACGGTAATTCCTTTTCTTTTGATAAGACGAATTTTTAAAAACGTATTTTGCTGAAACCGAAGACATAAAGCTGCCGGGAAAGGGAAAAAAAATGAAAATAAAAAATTTGAACTATTTTATCTTAATTATTTGAGCCTATAGATATGTCTTTCAATTTTGAACATGATTTTCGTAATGTTGATCTATCTATTTGATCATTTGCTTTTTTTCACCCTTCACGAATAATGGGTATCCAGCTAGTTTATTTATAAAAATAATACTTTTAAATTATAGCACTAATATTTATCGTGATAAATTAAAATAAGTATACTTTTACTTTACCTGTTACTACGACAGCAATGCAAATAAAAATTTGAGTCAAAACATAACCAATGAAGCAAATCCACGTGTAAGATATCTTGTACAAAATAAAAGTATCTCTAAAAAGGAAAAAAAATATTCATAGCAAAAATTAGTAAAGATTTTAAATATAATAATATATATTAGGGTTTCTTACATCATTCAGAATATTGTAATTGTGCAATAATAAACATATATTGTGAAACATATATTTTTTGAGATCTATATAGATATTGATCCTACTTCAAAGATCGATGTTCTTTTTAACCTGCTAACTTCACTATTAATTTTCTTATATTATAATTATTCTGTTAATTTCAACAAAAGAGATGTATTTGTTAGTAATGCTCTATTCTCTACAGTTAAATATATAAATATGCTTGATAAAAATTTCGTTTCCCTGAGTAGTTTTTTTTGTTTATGGAAAATAGATTTTATAGTTTCATTTCGTGAAAAAAATATTAAAAGAATGGTAGAAAAAACTGTCAACCAAATAAATATTGTTTTTTTTTCTCCATAAAACTCAGTTTAGAAAGAAACTTTCGTAAAGAAATTGAAAACACGAGTTTTGAAGCTAAAATCAAGAAGAAATTGATAAAATTGTGGCGACTTTAATATAAGGACTAATTGAACCATATTACCATGAAAATATATTCAAGGATAAATAATTCAAATATTTATTTGCACAGTACTTTGTTCTACCTGGATGGCAACATGGTGTTACTTAGCTCCTTGAGATTGTAGCTAGTCTGTATATTATGGTTCAATGTATCGATATTAAGTGCGTAAAATAAAGAAAACGGAAAATCCTGAATAACTTTTGATCAAATAATCGAATTCTCTAGTGGTAGGACTCAATTTTAATAGTTCAATGGTCAGGCCGCAAATAGGCTAATTAATTAGTGCAGACACTATCTTAAGTTAATAAATCAGACATAACTTTGTCTAAATAAGCGTATCTTTTTTCTCGACGAATACGGATTTTTGACATTCGAAATATGAGGAAGGGGTATCCTCATTCTGGAAAATATGGCTCCAATAGTTTGGTCAGGACAGCAGTCGTAAGTATGGACAACTTAATTTTTCCGTATTTCGTCTTATCTCAAAAACGTTTTCCAAGCAATCCGAAATCGGCACAATTATAAAATACACTTCTCCAAAGAATATTCTTGAACAAAAAATATATTTTTTACTCAGATTATTAAGACTATTATTTGCTGTTAATGTTAACGTATTATTAAAAACGAGTTTTCTTTAAGGAAATTTTCTTAACAATTAAAATAAAAAACATCATAATTACTATATAAACATTTGATCGAAAAAATAAGTCAAATAAATTCCACAGAACTAAGCGATTTTTATTGATTTATACACTAGGAAGAATGGCCCTAAAAACCTTACGCGTAATCTAAACATTAAGAAAATATTTATAAACTACAGCAAAAATAAAAGACTATGTTGATGTAAATATAATTAAGTGTACTTATGTTTTAGCTGTATGTAAATAAGTATCTTAAGTTAAAATAATTAATACACGAATACTAAATCACAATAGAATTTCACAAGAAAATGAATTTTTTTAGTAAATTTCTTGCTGGGACAAAAAACTCATACGTGTCTTTTACTGATTTCTTTCAACAGTTATAAACAGCAGCAGGTTGAGCTAACATCTTCAGCAGCATGGTTATAGCTTTATGATATTAATGAAGTCCACAAACATAAGGATAACAGAACATAAGAAAAAAACGCGAGAAAGTGCAGTTGTTTCAAAGTCTGTGTACGGGGCTATACGTAAAATTGCCCTATTTTTTTAAATCGTTCACGAGTAAACTACTTCGCTTTTATTTATGATTACTGTGTCACACATTTTTATCTCAAATCCAAGTAATCATTCCTTTTGTTACGATCATTCCTGTTCACGGAACCTGAAAATCAAAACCTGTTCACGGGGCGATAAGTAAAATTTTCCGATTGTTTTAAATCATTAAAGAGTAAACTAATTTATTTCTATTGATGATTTATACTTGGATTTGAAAAAGATATCTTTTTCAAATCCAAGCAATAATTCCTTTTGTTACGATCATTCCTGTTCACGGAACCTGGAAATCAAAACCTGTTCACGGGGTGATAAGTAAAATTTTCCGATTGTTTTAAATCATTAAAGAGTAAACTAAATCGCTTTTAATGATGATTTATATTTGGATTTGAAAAAGATATCTTTTTCAAATGCACATAATCATTCATTTTGTTACTATCATTCCTGTTCACGGAACCTGAAAATCAAAACCTGTTCTCGGGGCGATAACTAAAATTTTCCGATTGTTTTAAATCATTAAAGAATAATCAAATTCGCTTTTATTGATGATTTATACTTGGATTTGAGAAAGATATCTTCTTCAAATCCAAGTAATCATTCCTTTTGTTACGATCATTCCTGTTCACGGAACCTGGAAATCAAAACCTGTTCACGGGGCGATAAGTAAAATTTTCCTATTGTTTTAAATCATTAAAGAGTAAACTAATTCGCTTTTATTGATGATTTATACTTGGATTCGAAAAAGATATCTTTTTCAAATCCAAGTAATCATTCCTTTTGTTACGATCATTCCTGTTCACGGAACCTGGAAATCAAAACCTGCTCACGGGGCGATAAGTAAAATTTTCCGATTGTTTTAAATCATTAAAGAGTAAACTAATTTATTTCTATTGATGATTTATACTTGGATTTGAAAAAGATATCTTTTTCAAATCCAAGCAATAATTCCTTTTGTTACGATCATTCCTGTTCACGGAACCTGGAAATCAAAACCTGTTCACGGGGTGATAAGTAAAATTTTCCGATTGTTTTAAATCATTAAAGAGTAAACTAAATCGCTTTTAATGATGATTTATATTTGGATTTGAAAAAGATATCTTTTTCAAATGCACATAATCATTCATTTTGTTACTATCATTCCTGTTCACGGAACCTGAAAATCAAAACCTGTTCTCGGGGCGATAACTAAAATTTTCCGATTGTTTTAAATCATTAAAGAGTAATCAAATTCGCTTTTATTGATGATTTATACTTGGATTTGAAAAAGATATCTTCTTCAAATCCAAGTAATCATTCCTTTTGTTACGATCATTCCTGTTCACGGAACCTGGAAATCAAAACCTGTTCACGGGACGATAAGTAAAATTTTCCTATTGTTTTAAATCATTAAAGAGTAAACTAATTCGCTTTTATTGATGATTTATACTTGGATTTGAAAGAGATATTTTTTTCAAATGCACATAATCATTCATTTTGTTACGATCATTATACTAATGAAATTTTATTATAAAAATATATAATAATTAAACACTTAACTATCAAAATAATCTTTTTTTTTTCAAAAATGTCAACTAAATCAAAAATAGTACTGAATGTGAAACAATCAGTGGAACTGGTGAGTGAAGCCTCCTAATTCATAAATGGTTTTTCTATTACAAATAATTTGATAATATCTTTTCGATTGCTTAATCAATTTGTAAATGTACAAATTATGAAAAATTAATTTATGTTTGAATACAAAAATTTAGTAATACTTACGTCGTAACTTTCTGATTCTGTAAAAGAGTGATAGTAGCGTTCATTCCAGTGTTTGTAGCATTTAGTAAAGGACACATGTCAGTGGTGAGAGGTAAAGATGGTTCATTATACCTTGAATGTAAGGCTCCGAAGCCCAGCCATGTCGTCAGTGAATATCCTACGACGAGGGCAACTGATACACACTAAAAATAATTTTTTATAATTATAAGTTTCTTTTCATGTATATTTATTAAAAAATTTTATAATAAATAAAGTTTCATTATGCAGGCAGAATTTTGTTGATAGAGACATTTAGAACCTAAAATCATTCTGAAAACCCATAAAATTAGCGACAAAAAGTGCACGCGAGGATTTTTTCACCGAACGTTTAATTGCGTAGCAACCATTGAGAAAATTCTAGCCTTAGTGGGGGGAAGAAGTAATGAATTTTTTCGAAGTCCACTCAGTTACTTTGCAACGAATGAAAATTAGAAAGAAATATTTATCTCTCTAAGATTCTTCTATTAATGCTGAAGCGAAAAACCGGAAAAAAATAGTGCTTGCAGTCCCTCCGTGCGGAAGAAGTTAAACTTCGTTACCTGCGACGTTAGTTGTAGAAAAATCAGTAGTCGTGGAAAGATCACTAGTTCTATTCAACGACTCTTTTTCCTGCTCCGCTCACTTCCATGCTCTGTAATAACGGTAATATTGTGCATTTTTCCCTCGTGGGACTCTTGAACCAGTGGAATTGCTTGTGGTTGCCTCATTGCCTCGCCATGGAAAATGTATTTGTATTAATAATGTATGTGAATGCGTCATAATGTAATTTCAAAAGAGAAAACCTTACAATCACTTGATATTCACAAGAGACGTACCTTGACATAGCCTTAAATCCTTCACCTTGTCCGTGGGATTGTTTTCACTCATTTTTTACAATTGTTTTCCGCTAAATTTGAAAATAAAAAATACTATCCTATTAAATTATATGTGTATCAAATCAAACTAAAAGAATCTATATTATATAAAACGCTAATACGTATGTATCAATAAAACCGATGATATTTCTTTTCTCGCGATGGCAACAGTTTTCATTTTTAATTAATAGGCTTCAGCGCGCAAGAGCACGTAACGTAGTGAGCATCATATGTCTAATCGGGTGAATTCTCACCGAATTATCAAAAAATTCTCACAAAATTATCTTCATCGAAGTCGATGCTTTACATCCGGCGTTCAGTACTATTTCATATCATTTTACAATACATGGTTTTAGCCCTCTGGTGGGAAAGACTTTAAAACAAAACTTACAACATTTACTTTTCTCTACTACTGAAATTTAGAATAGTGTGATTAAGAAAAATATGTGATCTGTTTGCAATTTCAAATTAAAATTGAAATGCACAAGCTTAGATTTTTCTACAGTGAAACGTTTTCGGAACTTCAGTGTTCAAAAAAGTATACAAAAGCTAGACGTTAAGAGCGTATCCAATGAGTAAGCAAAGCGAGCATCGGATTGCGAAGCAATCCAAAATGAACTGCGAAAGCAGTTCCGTGGGTTGGCCAACGCCAGCGAGCAGGGGACGAAGCCTCCTAGTATTTATAGAAAAACAATACTTTTATGACTTTTATTATTTTTGTGCTAGTGAGAACCAAAACAATATGGAAATGAATGAGGGAAAACTGGATCCTACCACGTGATTTCCCGGCCAATAAAAATGTAGCGTTAAACGTTTAACGCAACCTTGTTGGAAGTCGCATAAGAAGTATAACTTCAAAAAGATAAAGAGTAACTTTGAGTTTACTTTTTCTTCCCAATAAATGAATTAATTTTATTAATCTCTTAATTTCCTTTAAAATTTTTGCATACGATATTTTCAACGTCGCTAAATTTTATCAGCAGTTATTGTACTTAGATGTGTTTAATTTTATAAACACAAACAATATTAAACTTTCCTACCATAAGGAGTTAAATATTATGTCTGCTTCCCTCAGAAACCTAACTAAAGTAAATATGTGCGAAATGTTCAATATTTTTCCAGCTTTCTTCAGTCCATATGCTCAAAACAAATAAATATACAGAAACAGCGTATTAACTTTGAATTATGACTTAGCTCACAAAACCAAACATTTTAGGCAAAAGTGTGATGTGAGATTCAATGCGTGATTCAAACCGATGTGTTGAACGACAAAAAAGTTTCATAAAAATAAAAAATTCATACAAACTTGCCAACAGTTTCTTTAACTGCTATATTTATTCCAAAATTTGTACATTTCAAAAGAGCTCGATATTTTAATTTCTTCATTGACATTTCTGTAAAGTGAAGAGAAGAAATAATAATTTTTCACTCTTGATTTTTGGTACTGTTTAAGTTTACAAATATTCCAGAAATTTGATCATTTCAATTTGATTTATGAAACAAATAAATATTTACAAAAACAAAGTATTTTAAGTAAAACTTAAATGAACCATTAATTAGTTAAGCAAATTTTTAAAATCACTACGTGTTTATAGTTTTTTTTTAAAAAATATTTCGTTGCCGCAAGCATTGCTCTTGACTTCCATATCTATACATATGTATGGTAATTTAATTTTAAAAATGTACTATAAAATTATTGAAACAACATTTTTTTTCACATTTGACTATTTAAAATATAATTTTTCAATCCAAATAAAGAAACACTTTACAGATAGAGACGTTTATCAATAATGTTTAATATTCTCTCACACTCAGGTACGCACTTTTTGAAATAATTGCACATCTTCTTAAAAACTTTGGTTATGTAATTATGTAAGTAGTCACTGACTACTTGAACGAGATGGAATATGAACCATAGTTGATAAAAGTCTCTTTCTTTTACAAATGAGAGGAAGAAAAATTAGTAAAAATTGAAAAAATATGACAATCAAGGCTAACATCATCAGCCCTGAATTGTCATAAAAATGCAAAAATGCATAAGTTTTGCATTTTCATGACAATTCAGGGCTGATGATGTCAGCCTTAATTGTCATATTTTTTTTACTTTTTACTATTTTTTCTTCCTCTCATTTATTTTATTCCTCTCGGTTTCTTTGCTGCCTAGCGCATTTTTTCCATTTGGATGTTATTTTTATTTTTATTAGTATTTTATTTTTATTAGTATTTTGAATTATTTTCTTAATCTCTTTCTTTTACCTTATCATCTACTTTTCTTGTTAAAACTCCTGTCAGAAATACAGCTAAAACGAGACCTTCCAACGAAGATACAAAAACATTCATAAGCTGAACAAGACTTCTTACTTCTAAAAAACAAAACTCAAACCGATGCTTGCTCCACCATACACAACAGCTGTAAAATGTTAATTTAAAACATTTATTTCAGTAACTGCTTTTTGTCACATTATCGTATTAAAATACATCATCGTGAACAAAAAGCTGTAAAATCAAAACTATTAATTTAAAATGAAATGATACTAATGGGGGTAGTGTTAGTTCTAACTTAAGAAACCATTGATAAATCTTCTAATGGAATATATTTGAAACTAAATCTTCGTTAACTCTTACTATTCATCCTTATATTACTTACTATTTTTCATCTTTCAGAAATTTCATGAAGTTATTCCTTTTTAAAAGTTAAAAATATTCACTATTATGTACGCACATGTTAAGTTTCGGAACACTCTTTTAGAATAGAAAATTCCAGTAGACCAAACTTTCTATACTTTTAGATCAAAATACAGACATGAGGCTTTCTAATTGTACATCAATCCAAATTTAGGCTTAGGAAGTTGTATCTATTGTTATGTTCCATATAATCTATATATGTTATATACATCGTATAACTGCAAATATTAATAGGTGTAATTTTTTTTTCAAGATTTTATATCAAAATATCATGAGGGTGAATGACGGCAAGAACTGCTATAAAGCTCCATTTTAAGCTTCAAAACTACTTATCTTAGATACAATATCCAAGTTTGTCTGATTTTTAATGTACTTTATGGATTCAAAACAATGATAGGAATAAACAGTGTTAATGAGTTTAAAAAATTTCAGCATTTTATCTAAAATTATTTAAAAAATTCCTTGATGAATAGAGTGGCATGTAAATCTCAAAACAATCTTTAAAATAATATATATTAAGTTCCTACAAAAATTAAAAAATAATATTTTACTCTTAGAAGCATATTTTGTTTACTGCTTCCTACTTAATTTTAATAAATTAACTTAAATTCAGGAAAAATTCGGTCAGTGTCGAAAAATGATATTCTAGCAACTTATAAGTTTATATAGAATTAACAGATGATATTTGGAATACGTAAATAAAATTGTGTCTTTAAATTAGAAAAATCGGAAAATAACAAATTTCTATGTTTAATCTCCTGATGATTCCTCTTTCAATTTCTGAAGAATTACGCCAATAATAGTTAGAAATCGCTTATAACAAAACTGAGGTATTATACAAAGTTGTGATTTTTTATCTAATTATTTTAAAAGGATTTCCTCAGCCTAATTAAAAGTTAAAAGAAGGAAAAGAAAAACCATGTTAATCAAATTGATGCTTGAGAACATGCATCAGAAAATATAGACTAAAATCTCGAACTTACACAATATTTTTACCAACCACACAACTTTCCTGTCAGATATAACTCCTCGCTTTCATTCATACAGTGGTTTGATGAAATCCAGAACTGTCACAGTGGAAGCTGAATTAAGGCACGAAGATATAGTACTCAAAGAAGCACTAAAAATGCCAGCAATACAAATCCCTGTCATTCCAGGTATTGAACTGAATTTGTTAACAATAAAAGCAGGAATAATCTAAAATTTAAAATACATAATATTTTAAATTACGTACTTTTGGTAAGTAATAAAAACATTTTCAGTTTAAAAGACAAAATACCTCCGAAGGAAAAAAAGCATCTGTAAAATTAAGGACTATGTGCAGTAGATGCCAACTCTTTCAGTTTTCCGGGGAGAATTTATTAAAGTGGTAACGAATTTCATGTTATTCCATTAAACTTTTTAAATAATACTAATGATTATAATTATGTTTTACCACCACTACATATAAATAATTACAGCAAATTTATAAAAACATAATAGTCTTTACGATAGAAAATTTCAACATGATCAAAATATAAATATATTTTTCTGTAAGATTGCTTTTTGGTTATTGTTTTATTACCATTTGGAAAAGTTATTCTCGGAAAGAGGGAAAGTTGGCAGGCATGCATATGTCTGATTAAATAGACGTATTTTTGAATTTTTAAACTTATAATGAATAGATTTACTTAAAAGTTACAATATGCATAATAAAAAAGGATTTAAATTAATTAAATGAGAACTTTTAAACGTTATTTATAATTTATAATTTTATACTGTTTTTAAAGGACTAATAAATGCAAATGCCTACTTAAAACCAATTCTTTCTTGACGAACAAGTACAAATAAAAAAAATTTTACTTTCCCTCAAAACATATCAATCAAACGCATCTTTTCATTAAAAAAATGAAACAAAGGATCAAATCATTAAATTGCATGATATTTTAATAATATAATATTTAGGAACAATAATGTAAGAAAGAAAAATGTTTATGTAGCTGCAACACATGTGTACTAAAGTTCTAAGTTTAAATCCTTTAACTCTGTTTAATTGATTAGTTTTTTTATTTAGTTTATAATTCGATTATTTGTTTTAAATATATAACTTCTACTAGTTCAATGGAACTCAAAAAGATATTTCCTGGTGTGCATGAGCAATTTAAGCGACATAGAGGATTTTCTGTAATATTATTTCATAATATTATTTCTTTATTCAACGTATCTCTCCGAACTGATTAGTCGTTGGATCATATTAGAATTATTTATTGATCAATTATATATGAAAAGACTTACTGGAACAATTAAATCTTTAAAAGGAAGATTACATCTTAAAATGGGAATAATACTACGGTACATAGGTTGAGAAAGCCACGATGATTAAAGTTTATCTTCAAAAGGTTCTGATCTTGGATTATCTTCTTATGTTTCTTCGGTTGCAGATAAAATAAAAACAAATCTATATATTTGAAATAAATCGGGAAATTAGAAACTAAATTACTTTGAGGGAAAATAAAATAAACTAAATCTGAGTTAAAGGAGTTAAACTTAGATTCTTACACATGTGCGATGAAAGTCCGGATAAGTTTTTCCACACTAAGCGAATTCTAGAAGGATAACTCACTTAAAATATCAAATACAAATGTTACTTTTCATATGGAGCTAAGTCCTGACAACGGAAAAGTAAATGAATAAAACATGAGATTATAAAAAAGAAGGTGGCATTTGTTGAGAAAACTAGAAAGATTAAAGTAAAATAAATGTTTGTTTGAAATTCTAGAGAAAAGTGGCGAACTAAAAAACAACTTGGCGCTAGACAATCAGTAATAAAATGAAGATCGTTAGCTAAATTATGGAATGAGGTAACGCTGTTGGCCAGTAATAAGGAGTCTTATGAAAACCGTAAAGGACCTCTTTTACTATAAACTAGAATGATGAGAAGTAAGTAATTTGTAGAAAAAACTTCCGGGTCTCCAAAACTGACCGGCGTTTTAGGAATGAAAGAAATGGAAAAGTAGAGAGGGCTTCGTTTTGCTTAGAAAAGCGTCGTCAAATCATCGAAAAGTTTTGGAATTTATAGTCACGGTGAGATAAATTTACTACGCGTGATGTTTCACTCTTAATTGTTGGGGAAAGAGGCGTATGTTCCTGAAAGACTTGAAGCGATTTAGTGATAAACCCCATTTCCAAATTGTTTAGAAGAATATTTTTATGTTCATTTTTAGTATAAACAGCAGCAATTTTCCCATGCAAAGAAAAAAAAACAATTCTCTTATCCTTTACATTTTTATCTAGAGAAAATGTAAGAAAATTTTTAAATACTCATCTAAAAACAATACTAAAGAACAGTTTAATGTAAAAGTGTCATTGTTGAAAAAAATATGTCTTTTAACTATATTTTACTAAATTATGCAGTAAATACAGTTGAGTTTCATTTTCACACATAGCTGAATACACATATTTGAATGTATATTTCAAATAGGGAGTTGAAAAAAATTTTATTAGTATACACATAGTTAAATTTTACTTTTTATAAATGTTACCTACTTGATCATATCTTTTAATTCCTGTTTGTTCTTTATTTAAAACTGGATCACAGTGATAATAAACAGAATATAATATCAATCCAAGCGTATGACATGAAACTAATGACAATGATGCAGGAATTATACTCATTTGAAATGTCCTGAAAAAAGTTTTCTACTTTTTACTCTTTTCAAAATATAAGTAATTGCTAACACTTATATTTTGGAGAAATTTAAGCACTTATTATATGACAAATATTGAATAGTGAAAATTAAAGCCGTCCGAAATTAAATTCTGTTAGATTAATTACTGCAACTGGAATTCATTTCAAAGTACTATATCTTCAATTCTCTGGTAAGAAATATTGGATTTTTGATTTATTATTCTAAAATTAGCATTTTGCCATCTATGACGTAATTATTTTGTTCAGCTGGATTATGCTGTCACAAAAATATGTCATAGTTGTCACAAATTGCAATCACTGATGATGAAATTGAAAAGACATTGAACTTTTAGAAAAGTCTTTAAAAGATCTGATCTAGGATAAGAATAATGAATCTCGATTAAACTGAAGAATAAAACATAATTACTTAAATAACTTAATAGACATGAAATAGTAAGAGACGGAATTCAATAATATATATTTAATGAATCATATAACTTTCATTTATCATACTTTGAGAAATTTTGTCCCTTATTTATATTTGAAGCATAGTTTCCATTTATTTAAATAAGATATACAATATAATAAGTATGTGTATTAAAATCTTAAAATACATGAAATTTGACCAAAATTTTGTGACTTGAAATGAAACAAGTTCTTTCTAGAAAAAAAGCATATTTATTAATGAAAAGTATTTAGAAAAATGTATTTAGTGTAATAAATATTTAGCCTTTAGTTGTATAGATGGTGTTCTGTAATAACAGCACATAATAAGTAGTTATAAAATCTTTATCGAAAATGTTTCAAAATGAGTTGAAGTTTCTCAAAAGTATTTTTTTTTCGGTTCCTTATAAAATATTTTAATGGTTGTCTAAAAAACAACATTTAATACGAATCAAAAGTTTACAGATAAAAGAATGACTTATCTCTATTTTCACTAATTACGCTTCTAAAAATTAGTATATGCTTATTATTATCTATAATTTTGAGAAAAAAAACTTTTATATTTGGTGATTAATTTAAATTATTTGTAAAATCACAAATTAGACATTAAAAAGTTAAACCTCCTTGTCATAATACGTTGAAAATCGAAATAATTTTGGAAATTTTTTGAGCATACACCTACATTATGAAATCAAGACATTTCATATCCTTTTTTGAAACAAGAATTTTCGAAATCCTATGATGAAACAGAATTATAATTAAATTGTAGAAGAAAACATACAATTGTAGTCTCGTTTAAATCAAAGCATTTTTAATTGAGAAATGGAATAAATGAATGCTTCAATACCACTACTTTCATGATATAAATCATTTTGTTAGATCAAAAAAGAAATTATACAATTTAATGATGTTCTCAAAAACAATAGAAAACAAGAAAAACCAACCAACTGAAAAAATTATTTGTTTAGGAAAAGAGTAATAAAGCATCAGAGTTAAATAATTTTATACTTATTGAAGAAGGGATTATAGTTAAGACCATTCAATTGAAAAGTAATGTCACATTGTTTGAAACTTTGATCCTTTTTAAGATATTTTTTCTTGATTTTTGACAATTATGCGAATAAAGAAATGATGCGAAGATGCTTAAATTATAAAAGTGATATTGTTAAAACAAATTATGACAGAAGTGTCTGAGTTGTCAACATCGTTAAATGACATGATTTACAAATCTCGTTAGAAAAGCCCTTTTTGCTTCATTTGCTCATTGAATTATGAACAAATGTAACGCAACAAGTTTTAGTTTTGGAATAAATTTACGTAAAAGAATCAGAAGGAAGTATAAGTTGCTTCGAAGATATCAAAATTTTTGTCAGTACATTTTTTTTATTTATCAATTGCCAAAACAAGATCAGAGAAAGCGCACTCTATTCAAACGTCTCACATTTGAGAAGAGCTGAATCCTGGCTCATTTGATTTTGCTAAATAATGATCCAATTTGCAAATCTTTATTGTCACTATTTAAGCAGCTATTAAATATACCTATAAAATGAATTAAATTCATGTTTTCATCTTAGTAAGTCGAATTTAACCTTACCTTACAAGAAATTTTATATCTTTTCTGGCACAGAAACTTTCGATTAAAATTTTAGACAGGGAGTATATAAGCAACTGCGACTGTTGATTGCGAATTCAAAGTAACGAGATATATTTGAACTGGATAATGTTTAATGAAAAGTGGTTGCCAAAAATGGTCGATTACTAAAAGGAACTAGTTTTAAATATTTAGTGGTTTGAAATAGACTGACGGAAAAAAAATCCCAAGAAGGAGTTGTGCAAAATAAACTAAATTTGGTAGACTTGTTTATACAACTAAAAAATTATATCTATTCAAACTTCGTGCTTGGCAATACATTTGGAACTTACATATTTGTGTTCTATGGTTTGTAAGTGTTATTTTTAGTTAAATTTTGACATAGTGAATTGCAGCTAGTCAAGAATGTTTTTAAGAAGACGAAGAACCCATTGTCAACAGCTCACTGACTTTGAACGTGGTCGTGTAATAGGACTGAGAGAAGGAGGAAGAAAAGATAGAACATTCTTTCCTCGATATTGCAGAAAGACTATGGAGAAACGTATCCACTGTGAATGGTTGCTGGCAGCAGTGGTCAAGCGGAAGTACTGCCTCAAAAAGTCCGGATTCTGGGAGACCACATGGGACTACTCAGAGGGAAGACCACCGTGTACGGCGTATGGCCATGTCGCACCGTACTGCGCCTGAATCAGAAACTCGAATTGCAATTGGCCCTGCAGTGATACAAAGAACTGATACAAATCGGCTATTTCAAGTACAGCTCCAAACAAGATGTCTGTAAATTTCATTCCACTCACTCTAAACAACTGCCGTTTACGACGTGAGTGGTGTCGAGTTAGAACTCACTGGAAAACAGTGTGGAGATCTATTTTGTTTTCTGATAAAAGATGTTCTGAAAATAGCTGAATATTGGTTAGAAGAAGGCTAGGTAAACGCCTGTTGCCGACATGTCTCCGGTATAGACACACTGAACACTGGAGTTAAGGTCTGAGGAGCAATTTCCTATGCCAGCAGGAGCACTCTCGTGGATATTCCACTGTATTTGAATGGATATTTGAAAGCCAACCTGGTGATTCAACCTGTTTTGTTGCCATTCACGAGCAGCATTCAAGGTGGTATTTTCCAACAGGATAACACTCGCCCTAATACTGCTGTTGTAACCTAACATGCTCTACAAAATGTCGACATGTTGCCATGGCCTGCTAGATCTTTCCCCTAAAGAGCACGTACGGGACGACAACTTCAGCGTAATTCATCAGCATTAACTATCCCAAATTGACTGACCAAGTGCAACAAGCATGGAACTCCATAGCACAAAGTGACACTCGGCATCTCTATAACCCAATGCATGTCCGTTTGTATGCTTACTATAAAAATTCTGGTGGTTAAACCGTTAATAATACACCAGTATTTCATATTCGCAATGGATTTTCTCTTAATTTCATTAACCTGTGATCTTGAAATTTAATCAATTAAATACGTTATTCAGACAAATGCATTGTCGAAATTTTATTACTCTACAATAATTTCTTCATAGTGATGGGATTTTTTACATCGGAGAATTTACCAGACTGAAAGACTAAAAATGATTTCTGATTGCAACATATTTCATTACGTTTCATTTCACATATTATTTTTACTTGCATATATATTTACTTGCATAACATATTATTTTTTACTTGCAACTTGTAATTATTCGTGCTTTACCTTTCTCCTACTTATTTCATTTTCAGTATCATTAATCAAATGTAACTTACTATAATTGTATATTTGAAAGCTCAATCTTTTATTACAAATAAAAACAAAAAGTAAATGCAACCAAGAAATGTAAGCTATTTAATCCAATCAATTTACTAAAAATATGTTTTAGAAAAACTTACGACTTAGCTCTTTTAAGGCTACTTAGACTAAGGACCCGTTGAACTTCGACTTGATTTGTCCCATAAAATCCAAATCCGAACAATATTCCACGTGATATACAGGCCCAAAAGGTATATCGTTTGGTGAAATCCAGGGAAAAGCTACAATATACATAGAGGCACTTTGAGTTTTTGACATTTTCCAAAATTTCTCAAAAAGTACTTAAAATACTATTTTATAAATTTACAGATGTTTAGTTCAAGCAACTTTTCATGCTTAACAATAAGATTTAAAATTTCAGAGGTATTGAAGATGGACAATAAATTACGGCAGAAAACTAGTATTTTTGAACACCCTATTTTGAACACCCTATGCTTGTAACTTGTATCAATTACTTTAATTGTTATTTTTAGTAACCCTGTAAAATTTTGCAAAACTAGAGTATATATTTATGAAATTATGTACATTTTTATAAAAGAAACAACTTTATAAATATTCAATATAGTCAAAAAAAATTTAAGCAATTTTAAATGAATTCCAAAATTTTTTATTTAAAACTTTTAAAACAAATGTTAAAATCACAGAAAGATATAAGTTTTTAAAGTTATTATTTTATGCTGCGCATGCGCGGAAATTTTTTAAAAATTTTTTTCCTTATTTTGTAAAGAATTTTTTTTAGAAAAAATTTTAAAACAATTCGGTATTTTACCGAAATTTTATATTATATCAAAAGACAAAGTTAATAACAAATTAAAATACCTTACAATAATCGTTCTAAAACAAAATATGATAATATATGGAAAGAAAACACACTTTTTATTTTGGATGATCCCCCACAAAACCGGTCTAACTTTTAATGAATCTTGTTTAATAGTACAAAATAAAAGTTCAGGACAACCCCTGATCGTTTTTAGCTTTCTTTTAAAAAGTAGCAAAACTCCTTAAAAGTTGTTTGAAACATTTTTAACTTTTTAAGATATTTAAATCAAACCTTTTTCATTAGTTGCCAAATACCTCTCTCTACAAAATTCACTACAAGAAAATGCATGCCAAGAAAATGCATATCCATGCATGCGCAGTATATAAAAACCTACCTTAAAAACTTCTAGCTGGAGCTTTTTGCTTGAAAATGTTTTTTAAAAAATTCCAAATAAATAATTTTGTAATTAGATTTAAATATTTACTCTAGGTCTAAGAAATTTTATGCGGTTCTTAAAAATAACAACTAAAGTAATCGATACAAGATGCAAGTTTATTGCATGATTTTCTAGCATAGCATCAAAAATACTTGCTTTCTTTCGTAATTTTTTGTCGGTCTCGCAAACTTCAAAAAGACTTAAATTTCATAACTAAATATGAAAAATCACATGAACTAAACATCTCTAAAGTTACAAAATAATTTTTTAATATTATTCTTGAGATATTATCAGAATAGCCTTAAGAACTTAGATCTTGCTGAGATTTTAAGGATTTTTTTTTAATTTCAAACAAATAATTTTGTAATTAATTTAAAATTGCTCCAACATTTTTTGTTATTCTACCGAATCTTTATAAAATTGTTTTTTTTTTTATAAAAATGTTCATAATTTCATAAATACTTACTTTGGTTTTGCGAAATTGTATGCGGTTATTAAAAATAACAACTTAAGCAATTGACACAAGTTCCGTGCTTATTGCTTGATTTTCTAGCATAGGGTGTTTAAAAATACATTTTTTCTTTCGTAATTTATTGTCTATCTTCCATAAATCTGAAAGCTTTAAATCTTATTGCTAAGTATGAAAAATTGCGTGAACTAAACATCTCTAAATTTATAAAATAATACATTAAGTATTTTTTGAGAAATTTAGAAAAATGTCGAAAACTCAAAGTGTCTTTTTATTGCAAGGTAGTGTATTAGAATTAAATGTCCTAATTAATTACTAAGGGCAGTGTTAGCTGTATCAAATGAAGTCTAGGAAGTAAAACAATATAAAATCATCAATGGCGAATGAAGTCTTAACGAATGTTCTACTATATATAATAACTTTAAAATTATATCAACACTAAGACATTTCGTTATAAACATAGACTATTATATATCAAAATGTAACCATTGTGTTTATAATTAATAATACAGTCACATTGATTCAATATAGTTCAGAACCTCCTGATGTCATTCTCGGTCTATTGTATTATATTGCTTATGAAGAATGATGAAAAATAACATGGACAACTACAGAACCGAAACACGACCTATTTGGTTTATAACTAAGTAGAGCTATACTAAATACTTCATGTAAGTGTACAAAATTTTTTATTCTTAGTTAATTCAATATCTATTATAAATTGCTATTCAATTCATTTTTTCCATCCTCTCATAATATTTTACTAAAAATAATTTTAAAATGATATTGAGAACTTAATTTTAATCGCATTATTAGAAATTAGATCCTTCAGTAATATTTATTATGCATCTCATCTTATTAAATTTATTTTTAATTAAAATTTGTAAATCTCGATTGTAACTCTTAAACATAATGAATAGAACCGTCATAGTGAGAAACTCGTATTATTTAAAGTCACACAAAAGTTAATTATCAACTATCAATAGTTGCTTACCATTAAAAATTCTAAATATTCTAAATATATACGAATTTCATTTATGAAGCACATAATAAAATAAACAAATTAAATATTGCATGCTTACTTTAACATTTTCAATCGATTGCCTAACTTGGCTTGATTATATATTTTAGATATACCACTTGCATCTCATATTCCAGCAATATACAATGAGGTTAAACATACCAGTATAAGTGCTGCTTGGTAAACGTCAGTTCATAAAACAGCTTTCAAACCACCCTAAAATAACTCACATTCTTAATCTTTTTCCTTAATTACTAAATTGAATAATTATAGTAGTAATTAAAAAACTGTCATATTATTAGCTCACTGCAAGCACGTATCAAGCTATACTAAAGAACTGTTCAGTTTTTTTTACAAAAACTTTTATTCCCAAACAGCACAAACAGTAACAAATATGAAAAGATCATAAAACAACAAGAAAAGCCCGTAACGAGATATAAGGAAACTCAAATTTCACAACAAACTAATCTAAAGAAAAACAACAACTCTGTCGTTCTAAAAATTGACTTCTAATTTTATCGTCTGCTTTTATTTTTTTAAATTTATCTCTTTACGACAAGCGACTAGGGACAGGACGATTCCATAATACAAACAGACTTAGAAAATTTAGAAGGGGGAAAATGAGCTCGATATCGGGAAAACGTTGCTGGTGAGCAAAATATCGCCTTATTTTATCGCCAACATTAGAAGTCAAATTTTGGCAGGACTTTCTGAAGAAAAAAAAAACTTAACTAGGGTCATCAAAAAAGAAAGAATTGATTATTAGGCTTTACAGAGAAGACAGTCAGATTCGATTTTTTTTATCTTCAAAGAACGTTTTTGATGCAGAGAGGTACGTACCTCAGTACTGTTGACAATTATCGGTCGCTGTTCCAGCAATTCTGTACATGTTGGAGGAGCGTGTGGGGGGGGGGGGGAGATCGTGAAAAGAATTCCGTGTATAAGCCGGGCAGTGGCACTTGACCTTAAAAAAAGATCAGTGTAGGGTATACCGGGCAGTGGCACTTAACTAGACTTTGTATATATTTCAGACATTTACCAAAAGTCTAGTCAACTAGACCTAGTATAAGTGCCACTACCCGGTATACCCTGCACTGATATTTTTTTAAGGTCAAGTGCCATTGGCCGGTATATATTTGCCCAGCATACCCTACACTAATGTTTTTTAAGGACAAGTGCCATTGCCCGGTATACGCTACACTAATGTTTTTTCAAGGCCAAGTGCCATTGCCCGGAATATATTTGCCCGGTATACGCTACACTGATGTTTTTTTAAGGTCAAGTGCCACTGCCCGGTATACGCTACACTGATGTTTTTTTAAGGTCAAGTGCCACTGCCCGGTATATATTTGCCCGGCATACGCTACACTGATGTTTTTTTAAGGTCAAGTGCCATTGCCCGGTATATATTTGCCCGGTATACGCTACACTGATGTTTTTTTGAGGTCAAGTGCCACTGCCCGGTATATCCTACACTGATGTTTTTTTAAGGTTCAGTGCCATTGCCCGGTATACCCTACGCTGATGTTTTTTTAAGGTCAAACCATTGCCCGGTATACCCTACACTGATGTTTTTTTAAAGTGAAGTGCCACTGCCCGGTATATATTTGCCCGGCATACCCTACACTGATGTTTTTTTAAAGTCAAGTGCCATTGCCCGGTATACCCTACACTGATGTTTTTTTAAGGTCAAGTGCCATTGCCCGGTATAATTCTCACATTTCATACTTTGCCTAAAAACATCCAGCATTCTATACAATGCCGGCGTTTCATAATTTGCCGGTCACCTACATATATTAAGATCTAACTAACTTTAAAGTAAAAAAAATTTAAAAACAAAAGCAAAACAGATAACACTAATAAAAACAAAGACATAACGAAAAAATTCTACAAATAACATATTTTAGGCGAGTTCGAAAATGACAACAAACGTCGCAAAAAATAAACATAAAAACAAATGCGAACGGTGACGGTAAACCTTTGAAATTTAGTCAATACGCCAAGGAAGCGAACAAAAAAAATCCCCAATATTCTCAGTGTAATTACACTCTTCCGCCAAAACTCTAAGTTTTTAACATTATGGAATCGTCCTTCCCCTAGTCGCTTGTCTCTTTACGTGTTTATTTTATTTTATTTATGCCTTTACCAGCCCGTTATTTTTAAATATTTTTGCTTTTATTTATGCTTTTGCTAACCAATTGGGTATAATATAAAAAAAACACAACTACTTCGATTTAGTAGGAACATATGACGCAATGCTAAACGAATGGAATTTAGTTGTTGTTTATTTAGTTATTGTTATTATTAGTTGTTGTTATTTGTTTTAGTTGTTGTTGTTGTTTATTTAGTTGTATTTAGTTTCAATAACTTTTCTTTATAATGCAATAAAATCTGGCGAGCAGATATTTAAACGATCGAACACTTCGTTTGTTTATTTTTTTGGCTTGAAGTTAGACTCGCAGAAAATGCCGTTCATGGGTTAAATTTAGTAGGAACAACACAACCTGTGACGTAGGCTATATTATACCCAATAATCTTTTTTATATCTTTAGACATTATAACTAGCATTAAAATAAACGAAAACATTAAAGACATGCTCATGTTCATGAAAACATAAAAAATTATTATTTTAAATTGAATGTTGTTTCAAATTCCACCATAAAAATTAAGAAAAAATTTTCAATATGCTGCAGAAAAATATGACAATGAATGTTTATATCTCGTTTCTCGTCAAAATTATAATTTTAATGGAATTTTGCTGTGCAGCTCTATGAAAGTTGAACTAAAGAAAAATATAAACTACAGAAAGTGAGATGGAAATTATTCAAAAGTATGCATGATTAATGCTACTTGAAATCTTTAGGAGTAGATAATTGTGAATAAATTAAAGACCTAGATAAAAAAAAAACTGACATACATATTAAAAGACAATAAATATATTTCATAAAATTAGAAACTAGAAACTGAATATTTTTATAATAATTATTTTGTTTTAAATATTAAATGCAAAACCTATGTCAAAAATTTCAATGATCAACATTAACGTTGTAGCATCGATGGATTACGTCACTATATTAGTATTTCTAAAGTTATCTAATACCATATGTTTATTTTGTTTTCAATAATTCTTTTAAATTGTGTTTCTATAAAAGAAAATAATTTAAAAACAATGATAATTGAAATAAAAAAATGTAATTGTGAGAATGAAAAATAGTGCATGGTAAAATGAAAAATGGTACTAATTCGTTTAGGAGAAAGGTAAAAAGTCGCCATACTATTATTGATGTCAATGATGCTTAATTAATTCGTATTTGCATGAAAAGGTTTCGGAGAGTCATCATTCGCTCTTCATTCGCTTCAATTCTTTCAACCACTTTGGTACTTTTGTGAAGGACGGGCTTCGTCTTTGCGTTTGCCAACGGAATTTTTTCGTTTTTCCGTTTGTGTGTAACGCTTAAGGTATTCTCGTCTACGTTCTTTGGCTTTTTCAGCCTCGGTAAGTTTAGGCCTTAGCATCGTTTTTTTTCATGAGAGCTTTTGGGATCATGTCAATCTTTGGACTCTCTTTATTTGTGATATATTCACCTGAATTAGTATCGAAAACGATCCAGTTTGAACTGCAGGTTAGAATTTCTGATTCTTAATTAAAACAATAAAAACAAAAATATCGTACAAAGGATGAAATTCTCTTTTATTCGCAACTCAAAAAGTATTTACGGGATCTATCTGGTCCCGTATCTCAAAAATAAAATCGCCAACTTAATGCATAACAAAATTAAGAGAGAAAAAATGAATTCTAAAAAAATTATCAAGCAGCTGCCGTCGCCATAGCAACGCATGCGCACTGTGTGCACTATTACTCTTGATTATTGTAGTTGATAAAAAGTGATTGTGATTGATAAAAAGTGCGTCTTCACACGTATAAATATGTGTGAAGACGCCATAAAAATCCAAATAAAGACCCATTTCTCTTATGGGTAATAAATAAATAAATAAGTGGAATGATTTTAGGTTCATTAATTGTGTCCGCATATGCCTTTCTGTTCCATGTATATATTTTTCAGTTGTAAGTAGCAACATCAGTATGATATTACTTTTAACTGAAACAAGCTTCCTGGATCAAGATTCACTCTTTAAAAGAACAAAACAAGTAAAAATATGACAACGCTCTTTTTACTTAGTAAATTCTGTTTACTGTTAAATATTAAAAAAAAAGTAATTAAGCAATTTGAGAGGAACTACAAAATTTGTCCTGGCTTTGGGGAGTAAATGATTGAATACCAGCATTGATGCTGCACGCATACGAAATAATCAGGGAAGAATTGAACGTAGTCAGAATCTAGATGTCTTGGCGAAAGTCGATCCGTCTTCCAGCTAAATATGTGTGAATTTGAGACTCTAAATGATTATAAATTCGACATATATATTAGACATACATAGAGAACATAAAATAGAATATTCAGCACTCTTAGTGAACATTAAGGCATACGGCATGCTAACAATTTTTATATTTTTAAGAAATTAAGCTACATTAAATTCAATTAGTGAATTTAATTTAGCAATTATGAATTCATACCGTTTGTTCATGGTGACTAACGAAATTTTCTTAATATTTGTGAGGTAATTCTTTTTAACTATTATGTGTATTACTTTAATAACAAAGAAGTTATATTAAAAATCTGATCATGGTGACAAACGAAGTTGAATAATCTTTATGCGATTGAAATATTTTAATTATTATGTGTATTACCTCAACAATAAAAGTGCGTATAAGTTTACAATCCAAGTCCCTCATTGAAACACAAAAAGTAGTCTATTTAAATTCAAAATTAAAATTGTCTATTTTTAGTTAATAATAGATAATAATATGTATAATAATAGCATAGTGAAATAATAATATTTTTCAAGTTATATAAAATAATACTTTAAACTCACTGCAGAACAGTAAAGAGTACAAATTACTCCTAAATATATCACAGATAGTTCTATAGACAAGTCTGTTACAACACTGAAAGCTAATACTGCTCCATAAAGATTCGAAACAATAAAGAACATCTAAAAATAAACATTAAAAACTATATAAATGAAATATCATAATATTGCTGCTGTAATATTAAAAATTGAAGTGAAATAGTATTAGAAGTTAGGAGATAAAAATGTATTATTTACCATTTGTACAACGAAGAACGCTGATATAATATATCTTGTCTTGCTTCCGAACCTCATTTCCAAAAACTGAAAACATTTTTCATAATAGAAGTTAGATTTAAAAACAAAACATATTGTTGTCAGTTTCATTTTAATTTAAAACGATTTTCATATTCTGCTTAACTTAAAAATTACTTTTGGAAAAAGAAGCTTAAACTCAAAAATTTTTAGGTGTCTCATCTTAGTACAAATTATTGTATCTAAGTACGCAAGAGATGCTTTATATGCTTCTAAGAAACATTTAATTTTTTTTAAGAATAAAGTTTCTAATTTTTAATAAAAATAAAAATATTGAAGATTTCAAATTGGCAATTTTAAATTTATTTTAAAGAAGATAATCATAAATATAGTATGTTTTCCTCTTAATTCATTACTTGCTATTATTAAAATGAAATAGATATAGATAGGATTCGATATTTTTCTAATTTACAATTTTTCTTAAAATACATATTAAACTCTAAATTATATTTTTTAATTTCCAGGAGAAAACTAAAGCAAGAACTTTCAGCCTTAAATGCCTTTTTGCAGCCTTAAATGCAAAAATATATGTCATTTTCAATCAAAAACTTATACATTTATAAATTTAAGATAATTTTGATCCATTTATAAATAAAATTCAAAAAAAGCATTTACCTTGTGAACTGTTGTTACACTATAAATATGCTAGTATAAAACCCAAGATGTAATAACCATTCCAATGGACTTTATTTGAGGTGCTATAGCAAATTTCTAAAGAATAAATTTATAAATCGAAATAATTTTTGATGTTAATCATCTTGAAAAAATTCCTGATTTTCATCAGATGATGATAATCGAAATAAATTCGTTATGATGTATTATCCTTTCTATCTTCCTTAAGAGACTTCAAAAGTCAACAGTTGTTTTCACTAGGGTTTCAAAAATTTATAATAGTGGTTGTAAATTTATGTTTACGAAATTAGAATTTAAAATTCACTTTATCGTTAGAATTCGAATACGAAAAACTCTCCTGAAAAGTTACATTTATAATATTCCTAGAGACCTGAACCTCGAAGCCCGGAACTTTGCCCGGTAATGATTATGCTGAATGTTCAAATGAGTAAGAAAAAGTAAGAACGCTATTCCCAGTTTAGTTGTTGAATATGGGTTGATAACTGAAAATTAGCATCTTTTTTTCTTCTTTTTTTTTTTTTTTTTTTTTTTTTTTTTTGCTGTATCTATTTTTGTAAACACGCAATTTAGAGCTACGACCATTTTCATAAACACACATTTCGAACTTTTCTTATTTTTGCTAAAACTCATTTCAAGTTATATAGAAATTCAAAAAATTGCTGATGAACGGGACTTTATACCATTTTTTGCCCAGCATGAGTTTTGTTGTCATTTTCTTACGTCCTTTGAATTTCGATAGATGTCAATTATAAGTTAAAATCAGTTATAAGGCAAGCAAGTTTTTCGATTATAAGTAACATTAATAAGCTGCTTAGAATAAAACTTTATACTTTAAAATTTTATCATTTTTCATGTAATAGATATCAAATTCTAAATTATAATTTTAAATTTCAAGGAAAAAATTTAAAGCAATAATTAATTTTTCAGCCTTAAGTACAAAACAAAATAATCATACTCAATCGGAAACATATAAATTTATTGAATTTTAAAATATTTCTGACCCACAAAAAAATACTAAAAAAAAAACTTTTACCTCGTAAACTGTTGATACTCCACACTGGAAATAAACTGGTATAAAAACCCAAGATGCCAAAACCATTCCAATAGGCATCACTAGAGGTGCTATAGCAAATTGGAAACCATATTTGTATACTTCCGCTGGTCCGGAAAGTATACAAGAGGGGGAAAGGAAAGTCACTACTACTGATAGAATAACTGGAATTCTCGCCATATTCCTACCGGCCAAAATGTATTCTGTTGCTGTCATTTTCTTACTTCCTTTGAATTTCGATAAAAGTCCAATACCTACTGAAATCAGTAATGAAATGCATATAACAATGTAATCAACTACACCCAGATAACTTTCACCTTCCATCTTTGTTGCGTTGGAGCTGGAAATTAAGTGTTAAGTAAGTATTTTTAAAAAGGAAAAGAAAAAATAAATGATAAAATGTAGGGATCATTAAGAGTAAAAAATAAATCTAGAGCTAACAATTGTAAGAAAAATCATAGTACTGTATCCTTTGTAAGACAGAAACACTAATTGAACCAAGAAATTAGGAATAACAAGTAGATAAATAAAACGTTAACAATCATTAAATGTATTATTTATCTCCAAATTACAAAAATATTGCTTATTGAGCTTCTTTTTCAATTTTCCGGCGGCTTATGCTAGTTCATACGTAAATTATTTATTTAATCAAAATGTATGTTTTATTATTTTTAAATAAATGCATTAATTGTTTTTCCTAATAATTTACCAAACGAAGAGTTTAGAGAAAGAAAAGGATTCTAAGTGACATTTTGTTAAATTTAGAAACATCAGCCTTAAGAAATATCGCAACAGCAATAAGTTGATTACGAAACCTATTTTCTCATTAGAAGAATCTGATTTAATGACCTGATGACAGAAATAAGCTTCTATATGTACAGTTCGCAAAATAAAAAAGAACTTTTAAACAGCTCTCACATTACTGCTCCAAAATGAAATAAAAAATAAAACACCGAAGAACTTTAGAACTAATGATCGGAATTTCAGAAAATCGAACTAGATTTTAATGGCTTCAGGCGCCTAATCTTAATTGTGCTAATTACACAATTAATGCAGACCATATTTTAAATTTCGAAATCAAACATAAAAACCTTTCGAGGAATAAAAATGGCTTCATATTTTTGATTCTAAAAATATAAAGGGGGCAGCTGTGATCTGGTAAACATGCACCCAAATAATTTAGGCAAAAGAGAGATCAAAAGCAATGGACTCTTTAATGTTAATTTTACTTTTTTTTTAATCTCCCCACATCTCTAAAACTTTTAAAGCGAATTGAAACTTTTTTGTAATTGATTATAAATCCCATTTATCCAAAAAAAATTCCGAGTGAAAGCTAATTTTTAATAGTTATTTATTTTATTTCAGTATTTTATATTTAAATATTTGAAACTAGTTTTTGAATTGTACTGTAGTTTTAAATGCAACAATGCATAAAAACTGTAGTGTTAAATGCAAAAATTCAACTTATGGACAATATTGGTCAAATAGTCCTTGAAAAATTCAATTTTAAACATACAAATATCTGATGTTTTTTACCAAGATAAACGAAAGATTACCTGAAACATCGCTATTCACAGAATCGCCAGTAACGAAATCTCAACAAACAAAACCACGTATGCCGAAATAGTGATATAGTTTAGGACTAGGAAATTTTTCAACAAATTCGGAGATATAACTGGACAATCATCCTAAACCTAAATAAATCAGTGTTTGGAATGCAGGGAAATAACCTCAAACCTAAAAAATCATTGTTTAGAATACCGCGCTAGTGCATACTTAAATTCAAAATCATCATTGTTGAAAATATCGGGCTATGTCCCACACCTTAAAGAGTAAGATGGCTAAGGGCAAGATGTACCTTTATTATTAAAATTTATTTCATTTAATTTAATCTACTGTGAAATGAAGAAAAAAACTAGTTTTGCAAACTCGAAACTTTTTGCCCTAAAATAGCAAAATAGTTTTTTCCCTTTTAGTTTGATAAGGATAGAAATAAATTCAGTGGGTTGCGTCTCTCTAATATTAATATTTATATAAGTAATTTATGCTATTAAATAAACCTTTTCCCTCTACCATTCAACTTAACTACAGATTAAATGTCCATACAACTTCAATAAAAAAAAGTATTGCCTGAATAACCCTAATACTCGACTTAGCTATATGATTATTCCTAGACATTCGATCACTAAGAAATGTTTAGGAGTTTAAGATAGATTAAAGGCAGAAGTATTATTGCTTTTTATTGATGAAACAGTCTTCCAAGTAATCATATGAAGGAAATTAGAATGTTTTATTTTATCAATTCTATCTGTTTCTTATGGCAAAATGTCAGGATAAAACACTAAAACTACTTAGTATAACAACAGACTAGCGTATTAATAGAACTTGCCAAAAGAGATCAAAATTATATTTTTGTTATCGACTATGTTTTGTTATCGAGCCCCAAATTTAGTCTACGCACATTTGAAGATACGGTGGACCTAACTATTTATATTTCAACTCTATCTGATGACTGGTTCACGCGCTACGTCCCATAGAACAGGGTTACAACTTGAATAATGCAACAGCAGCAAGATTCAAAAATAAATATTTTAAATTTAAATGACTTTTTTTAAGAAAAGAAGCCAATTCATTGAAAAGTTTGTGACTAAAGCTTATTTTTACAATCACAATTAAAACATGCGTGAAATATGTGTATATAAATGTAAAGTGAGTTTTGTTTAGTTAAGATTTCTAACTTTTTTCTGTTTTTGATAAACTAAATCCTAAGAATTGGAAATGGAATAGAAAGGGACAGCAAATAACGAAAAATAAAAGTTAAGTAAGCATCATTTCAGCGAGTAGTTTGTAAGAGGATTAAATAATTATTGCAATACTATAACACTAGTTTTTAAAAATACTATTATAAAAATACTAGTGCCTTTGGTTTGAATTGATTCGGAAGACATAAAAAAATCACCTAACTCTAAACGACGCGAATATCGTATTTGTGAGTTTATGTAGGGAAAAAGACATAAGAAACTAAAAAAAAAATTTTTTTCAATTTTGAAAGCTATAAAAAAATTTTTTTAACCTTTTCAAGATCAGGATTTAGAGTTCAGATTTTATACTGCTTTCCAAAATTAAGCAATACCATAATTATTTTCAAACGGCATAATGATCTCTCTTCAGTCGAAATATTTTTTTAAATAGTGATGGTCATCTTTGTTCATTTGTTTTAAATGTCATTAATTTTTTTGTGTACAACATGAGAGTAACTTTCGTAACTAAACCTGTTACAAATAAAAGCTATAAAAATTAGAAATTTGAAAATACGCAAGAGCGTAAAGAAATATACCGAGAGTTAAAATCAATAAAATGATTATCAGTTCGATGATAGTTCCAGAATTTGGTTCTTGCACTTTAAAAAAGAAGAAGACCACAGATATCCACACACGTGAATTATGACGTCAGCTTCAACTAATTACTTATAAGCAAGATGGCGTGTTAAAGGTGAGCTAAATTTCTCCACATAAATTAGAATGTTGATTAACGTGAAGTTAATTAAATACCACGCGCTGTTTCGAACATCGAAATTGCTGAAATATAATTCTTTCACGTCCGCATCTTTTCTTAACTTGGATTTACTATTTGTTTATATATTTTATTGCACCCTTGATATAATTTTATTTCGTGTAACTGAGAACTTCAATACATAATCAATTTGTTTATGTTTTACATGGCTTCGTGCCTGTTTTTGTGTTAAGAAACATATAGTGAAAGAATTGAAATATTTGTGACAGGATCATTGTGAAAGAATGTAGAATGTGTCAGTCATTTAAGAATTGATTTTTCATGAGCTTGGTTTACTCTAAATAGAAGAGAAAGAACAGTTGCTAAAACAAAAAATACCACATTTCTACAATCAATCAGGATTATCCAATTCTTAACTGTAGAATTTGTTGTATAAAATATCCTGCGGACACTTTGCAACAGGCAAGGAATACAAAGGACTTTTACTTCCCTCTTAATATTTTTTGAAGCCAATTGAGTTTTTATCCTCAATTATATTGTTTTACATTTGAGTCTTGATCATTATTTTGATAAGGATTTAATGCTCGTTAAATTAAACATACGCATTTTAATATTTTAGCAGGATTCATGTGGTTTTTAAAAACGTAAGATAACCGTGGCATCAATATTGTAACTATTACCGTTATCTTTAACTTTAGAATTAAAATTTTGAGACCAGATATTTTGAGTTAATGAAATTGAATATTCTTTATAATTTATCTGTAAATCTAATCTATAAATATATAAATATATAATAATTCTATAATCTATAATAAATCTAATCTATAAATATAATTTATCTTTAAAGTTTTTTTGTCCCAATTTCAGTATCTTAAGGACCTTACGAACTCGGTTGAAAAAGAGAGTATCATATCAGATATATATAAGAAAACAAGCATAGTAGCGTTATTTGGTGGTAAATGTAGCTTATCGTAATTGAAGAACATGATGTGCGTCATTTTATGGGGAATTTGAGAACATAAGTTTCTAAATGTATCAAAACATGAAGATGCTATTTGCAAATCATCTTTATCCAAAGAAAACCATGTAGCCTAAATATCTAGCAGAATGAAGCGATTCTTTAAACAATGAATCATAAAATATGCAACATATAATTTCCAATATCTCATTCTTAAATATAACATATTTCAATGTTTTTAACATGCCACTTAACATTCAGCAATTCCTTGAGTTATAGAAAATAGGAACATCGTAAATTACAGAAAACCTTGTGAATGTGCATTAGAATTACCATACAATCAACATTTTTTTTTCAGTCATTTTTTTTTGTTTCCTCAAACTTTCTTGCCTAGAAGACTCGATTAAAGCTGTAAAAATGATTATCCCTAAAATTTTGTATATAGTTAAAATAAGTTATGTAAATTAGATTTTAGAATGAAATCCTCCTTTAAATATAGTAATAACAACATAAGAAATCCAAATAATGTGCGACAAAAAGTTCATGTATTTAAATTCTAAACGCTCAGAAAATCATAAATATTAAAAGCCTGCGAAATTGAAGTTTTTGAAAAATACAAGAGAAGTTATAGTTGATTTATATGTCATTTGTTGCGCTGATTTCGAAAATGACCGTCATTTTTCCCAATCACATCAGGATTTTTTGTAAAATCGATATGAATGTTTTTACTAAAATCCTATCTGGAAAGGAATTCTCTCACACAATTTTGCATGCACTATCTGGTAACTGTCGTCTTCATTCATTTTGATCTAAGTAAAATTGAATCTTGTGAAAGTAAATTGATTTTTGAATGATCGGCAAATTTTTCATGGATTAAAATGAATAGAAAATATTGTTGCTAGATCACACAAGCCACGTCTGGTCGAGAAAAAAACAAGTTTCTTGTGTTTAAACTTTTTACATCAGTTTCCAGAAGAAAATCACCAACACACCATTTTAATTTATTTTTATTAAGATAACTAAAGTAAAATTGACGATTGACCAAGAATAGCAAATATTGTGTACTGTTTGTCTACGATAGGTACTCTGAAAGACATTCGTCTGGAGGGGTGTCGGTGACTATGGTAACGAGGTATGATTATTTCAAGTAGGGGTGCGGGGTCCCTCTTTAGGACTGGTTTCGGTGGGAGAAAAGGAGACTTCTTTCTTCGGTCTATTGTATTAGCCCTAGAGTGAAGCGAAATGAGCATTCGCGCCTGAAACATCGTTTACAGCGTTCGATTCCTTTTTTTAATCTTTTCTCTCTCTCAAAAGCTTCTGTTTTAGAAAAAAAATTCAACAAATTTATTTGTGTTGTTATTAACTTTTTTAATTAATTTTTTATTTAATTTTTCCTTTTTTAACTTTTTTGAATATTGAGAAATGCCTTTTAAATTTAAAAAAGGTGAAGTTTTGAAATCACAAGCACGTAATATTGTGCACAATGTGTTTGAGTTTTTTGCTAATGAAGCTAAGGAAAAAGCTCTTAAATTACCTCTCCAACAACCAGCTCAAAGAGCATGTCTGGCTACTGGAGTGTCAGACTTCACACTTAGAAAAATAAAAAGAGAAGTTTCTTGTTTAGGAGAAGACGGTGTGTTGCGCACTCTCGGAAAAAGCAGGAGAACGAAATCTGGTGGACTTGCTTATCTGGATGATTTCGACAAATATGTCATACGGCAAACCATCCAAGAGTTTTATATAAAGAGAAAAAAGTGCCATCGCTTCGAAAATTAATTCCTGTTCTTCGCGAACGAATTAATTTCGAATTTGAGAAAGATTCGTTGAGGAAAGTTTTACATTCCGTAAACTTTCGATGGAAGCGGTGCACTCCCCAAAGAAAACAGCTTATCGAAAGGCCAAACATTGTTTTTTGGCGCAATGAAAATAAAAATGCGGAGTTTATAAATAATTCACTAAAATTTTGAGAATTTATTTAAAGTTATTTTAAAAAAAAATTTATTGGCTATTTTTATGAAATTAAAAGTTTTGATAAATGATACAAGAACTATAAAATTTTTCAAAATATTTATTTTAAAGAATAAAACACTTGTAAAATTTATAATGGCAAGCATAATAAATTAGTAATCACTATTTTTACGTTTTGACTGCTCTTATCTAAAACTACGAAAAGATTATACAAACTTGCATAAGAAAAAAAAAATTTTTTACATAATTTAAGATCAGCAGATATATATTTTCAATGAACAATAAATTAAAAAAAATTATGTTTCCAATAACATTAACAATAGTTACAGAATAATCTATACGCAATAACTCATAAAAAAGCAAATTTTTATAGATATTTTATCACAATCATTGATTGAATCTTCTCTTAGCTATTTTATATATATATATATATATATAAAACAACCTGAAATGGCTTTTCTTTTTTTTAAAAAAAAAGAAAGAAATTAATATTATTTTATGTATTGAAATAAAAGAGACTTATGAAAGATTTTTAAATCCAAATTAGTAAGTAAAGAAAATAAAAATAAGTTAGCGAGCTTTGGCGGATAATGTCTTAGCTATCCAATGACAGATAATATATATTTAAAATTGCTGATTTGCAATATTTTTTTCTTGGAAAAGTTAGAATGTGAGAATGTGTTAGAATGTGTTAGAATTCTTTCACATTTATCAAACTTTTCTTGACTCCTTGAAACCCCTTCCCAGCAAAAGGAGCCTTCACATTTTTGTAACAAGAGAAATTATTGAAAGAGCTGTTGCAACAAAATCTTTAAGCAATCAATTTTTTTGTTGTTGTCCCTGCTTATTCCTGTCATTAATGTTAGTGTAAAAGCCAGCGTAAAGAATGGGTAAAAAGGGGCATAGACTCAGGGCACCAAAAGGAATATATTTCTAGTGAAAAGAAGATTTTCTCATGGAGCTTACAAAAGAGATGACATATTTCTCATCAGTGGTCAGTAACTTACAGGCTCCCTGCAGTTCATAATAAAGAGTATCCTTCTTATTGTACTATTCATAAATGTCAAACTCCTGTTTGGAGTATGAATATTTATTTTTACATACGTTCAGACCTTTTGAAGAAAAACCCCTTTGATGTTTTCCCTGGCCTTCAAATCGTTTTAAAAGAGCTACCGTGTTTTTACAAAAGAAACATTAGTAAAGAACATTTTCAAAATTTCAGGAATTCTTTCATTAATTATTAAATTTAATAGCTTGAATAAATTGCTCCTTTTTATGTTTAAGCTCTCTTCTGATTTTCATCGATACTATTTGCCCAAATACAATGACAAATTGAAATTGTTATTTCTATGAATAACGATTGATAAATAGGATATGTATGGAAATTGTATAAAATTGTTTAAAGCAGCTCAATGTTTTATTCATAAATAACTCATCTATAAATTTATCATTCATAGTAAATTGGTTATTAAGAAATAAATAAATTTGCTAATAAAAACTGTTTTTAATAAATAGTGAAAAAAACTATACAGGTTACAATAAAATATGAATAAGAAAACGTACTTTAAGCAAAAATATATAAAAAAATAAATATTTAAAAATTAATAATAAAAACAAAAATATTTAATATTTCTCCGGCACAGATAACGTGAACTATTTTTATTTTCCACAAAAGTTTTATCTCCTTTTAAAATCAGAGTTATTAAGTTTAAGCTCTTCACTTTTTCCAAAAAATTCAAGTTATAAAAGCAATTAACTGCTTTAAAAAATGTGCAAGTTTAGAAATTAAACCATCTAACAATCAATGAACATTCATAATAAATATCGTAAAATTAAAAAGTAACATTAAAAAAACCTTAATGTCAGAATTTGTTCACTTTTTTTCCTTTGTATTTAAAAAATAACAACCGATGGAATAGAGAGGATTATTTTAAGTAAGAAAGAAATATTCATGCGAATCTTAAAAAAGTTCTTGAATCAGATTAAATAAGTCGTCTACTGGTGGCTGAGTCAGCCAATCTGGTATACTCCCCATACAAGCTATCATCGAAGCCACCCTCCCTAAAATGCCCTCTTCTTGTTTCCATAGCACCAGACTGCCGTAGGCTTTGTTGCAGTCAGAGTACCTATCGTAGACAAACAAACAAAAACCAAACAAACAAGAGAAAAAAGTTTCTATTTAAGTACAAAATCATTTTCCTCTGAAACTTATTTTTGATGATCTTTTATGCTTAATCTCAGGTCTATCTCGAGCTATCGTCTAACAGTAGTCGGCAAGCATGTTCTTGTCCTATCCTCTTTGATATTTACGCTCCATATCTCTGATATCTTGATGGAACTTTCCTCTAGTTCTTCGCTGACTGCTCCTAAATTTTCGGGGGGCAAATCCACATGTGAGTGAAGGATATGCATTTTCACACCCATGGAGCAACCCTAAGTTTTAAATTTGTCTAGCATTTTCATTACAATTTCTTTATAATCAGGATCCTTATAGTTACCCAGAAATTTACTGGCGACATCTTTGAAATCAACCCAAGCTTCTTTTTCCGTTTCTGTCATGTTAGTCTCGAAATCTTTATCTTTCATGATATTGTGGATATCTGGACCAACAAAGATTCCCCTTTCAACTTTGCTTGGATCAGTTATTTAAAACAATAGTCATCTTTTGGAACAGCCTTGACAAACTGCTTCATTACACCTAATTTTATATGTAGCAAAGGTAACAATACTTTTTTTGGATCAACTAAGGTGTTTCAAATGCCATTCTTGGTGCCTGTGTCAAGATTTTGTCTTTTCGCCCATTCTTTTTTAGACCCAATGTTGAGTCTTGTCACGGCTGTCCCACTCACAAACGAAATATGGGAACTTTGTCAATCCACCTTGTTGACCAAGAAACATGAAGATAACTTTCTAATCACCGCAAATGGTCCAACTGTGGTCGATACATTTTCTTTTGTTCAGGACGGGAGCCAGGTTTTCATAGCATTCCTTCAAGTATACCGAGTGTTCAACTGGTACAGAGGCATACTGGCTCCCATGATGAAGAAGGACATCTTTGAGGCTTCTTCTGAATGAATCTATAAACAGTCTTCACTCATCTTTATCCTAAATGATATTAATTTGCTCATCAATCCAGGAACATCAGAACAATAAACCGAGTTCTTCTCTTCATCAAAGTACTTAATAAATTCCTTTTCTCGATTCCTGTACCAATAAAAAGATGTTCCTTTGGCCAATAAGTTTCTTTTCTGTCTAGAGCCTAACAATTCAGCTGCCTCTTTCGAAAGGCCCAGATCTCTAGTCAGATCATTAAGTACAACCTGAGAGTATGGCTGAAGCAAACCAGCTACAGATGACTTATATTCGATATCGGAGTCATGAATTTCTGGATGTTCCGAGTCTGAAGAGTCTAAAGAGATGACTGGCAATTGAGTTGGAGGCACAGGCACAGCAGGTTCATGAGGAACGGGGTGTATAACAGATAAAATGTTATCAGGATAAGATACTTGCCTTTGATTTTTCGGTTATACCCACGAACAGGGCAGGAACAGAAGCAACAATCATCAAAGTGGTTTTTGGGCTCATTCATGTCATAGGAAATCCAAATCGTTAAGCAGTCTTCTTTCCTTGGTGCCATAAGCGTAGATCATTGAGACACTGCACACACACTTTATGAGGAACCCACGATTTGTCCTGGTCTTCAAGTTTCATGCCAAATTATGCCCCATTAGTTGTATTACATAGTCTGTAATGCTCCTCATGCGATTTAAACAACACTACATTCGTCGCATACATTACAAAAGTCACCTGGGAAATTTTCACAATGTCTCGAACTTGAAGCCATGTTTTACGAAACGCAAACAGAGAAAAGTAGACGTCAAAAATGCTTCAGAAAAATGACTCCTGATTACGCTTGCTAGTGTTTCTGAGAGGTCAGCGTGCTTAGATATGAATTCTCGCAAAGCTATTGGTAGAGGGAGATTGTGACAAAGAGAGGGACGGTGATCGAAAGATGTCATAGAGGGGTATTTTTGTAGATTTAACCAAAGTAGAATGCTGGTCAGGCAAGAAATTCAAAAACGAAAAATTATTTATGGTAAATATTCATGAAAATTCCAGTAAAATTGAATTATTCAAGAAAGCGTGACGTGATAGGAAATTTTTATTATTGTTTTTCATTTCAGCACCAAAAAATACATAAAGTTCAGCTATCAGACCTCTTGTATTTCTTTCATTGCAGGCCTGTGTAATTTATAAATCGATTCAAATTTTCTTTCCAGAGGAGATTAAAGGAAAAAAAAATTTCTTTTTGAGCAGAAATCAGCTTAAAAATAGTCTATTGCCCAGAAACTTTTTCATTTTCTATTAACTATCAATTAAACCTCTCCGAGCAATAACAGAACATTATTTCAATTTTTTTTTATAGTCAGAACTTGGTAGCTTAGCAACGGAGTCAAATTAAGCATTCCTCTTTTGAATTAGTCGATGGGTTATCGTAAAATATTCATCTGAGGACGCAAATTTTGTTGGCTGTTTTCTGAACTACGTCAAATATATAAATCCTTATTGCGACCCAGTTTACGACCCAATGTTTTCGAAATTTTATCTACCCCTTCTTCAAGGGTTAGGATTTTATATATATATATATATATATATATATATATATATATATATATATATATATATATATATATATATATGTTTATTCAGAGAAAATATGTTTTTTTTGTTTGATTCCGTAACTTAATTAATAGTTAGCACTAATTAATTAGCATAGTTGAGGTCACCCCAAGGAACAATTAAGATTGACACTCAGTTCGAAAAACTCCGATCATTATAACGAAAGTTACTCAGAATGATACCTTTTTTTTTGCCGACTGTACCTGGCAACTTTGATGCATAATTAATTTGTTTATGTTTTACGTTGCTATTTTTGTGTTAAATGGGAAATAAATGGTAAAAGAATTTAAATCGTTGTGAAAGAATATAGATGACGTCACTTAAGAGAATTGATACTTGACGGTTTTGGTTTATCCGAAATAGAATAGAAAGAACAGTTGCTAACGTTACCAGAAGCCACGTTTCAAGAACCAATAAGGATCGAGATATCGACACTACGTCAGTTGTAAGTATCCCATTCAGAGGAGTGATTTCTATTTTTTCTAGTTTCATATGTTAGGGTAGCTAATTTCCTATGTTAATTTCCCATGTTAGAATATTTTTTTTTTTTTAAATCTCTTTCCCGAGGAGGAATAGCGGCAGGGGAGAAGGGTCCCCATGTTAGATCTCGCACGACACCCCTGTTTACGTTTTAATTCCTTCATTTATTACGTATTGCCCCTATTTGTATATAGCTTTTTGTATATAATTTACCTATTTTGTCTTACGCATTCTATTCGATCTTCTTCTCTACATAGTCTTACATTTACTTATCATTTTATATAGACTTCGATTTCATTTTCTCGTTTTATTATTATCTTTTCGGCTTTTTGTTTAGTGTATTTTGTTTATTTTATGACACCGACTACTCCATTGGAAGCCTTCCTTTTTACAACCTTTCTGGCATGGTTTTATTGAACTCTGAAATCAATTTCGACCTCACTGTGTCCCCTTCCCCTTTTTTCCTGTTCATTTTTATATTGAACACTCATTTAATTCCGTATAATTTTCTTCCGACTTCTATCTTTGACGAATCGGTAAGTGCCACCTTCGTTGGCAGAAGCTGAGATGGTAAAATCATCGTAAATCGTGAAGGGTAGCACAAATAAAATAAAAAAATAATTTCGGGACATGCGTAATGCCAGCACCCAATAAGTATTTTGAAAGGTATGGGAGAAAACTTTGTATTTTTTTAACATTTGCGTTTCTAAGAGTGCACCTACAAACTAAAATTATGTGAAGTCAGCAAAAATTAATAAAATAAAATATTTAAAAACTGGCATTTAATTAGAAAATTTGTGATTGAAATAAATCTTTACAAACATGGGTTTAAAAATACTATTTATTATAAACTTCCCTTCTGGTAAGTTGAATTTCTAAAAAGTTTTTATTTCTAACTCTGAGCGGAGTCCTAAATACGTTGAATTCCGTTAATTTAAAGCAATTTGAACAAAGCAATTAATAGACAATCTCGAAAATTATTTAAGCGAATCGAAAAATTCTGACAGACATGTATAAAATTTGCTTACCATAGAATGCAAAAAGAAATTTTCAATAAGTGTTTATAATCTTTAATATTTTAATTAATAATCGTAAAAAAAACTTTTAACTGAAAGGAATACAAGTTTTAGCATTATATTAAATCTTTTACAGGGCAAATTTCAAAATTTGAACGTAATCGGTTAAATAGTTCCTGATAAATCCAGTTTCAAATGTATGACTAAAGTTCCTTCGAAAAATAAAAATGTTTATATAGATTAAATATATTTTTTGATATTTTCTGATATTACTCTGACATTTGAGGTCATCCACTCAAACCATTTAATTTCATTTTCAGTGCGTGAAAATCCGATCACTCAATTAAAAGCTATTCAGGTTGTTCTGATTTTTTTCTCTTTTTTTTGTGCGCTGTACATACTACATTTCGCTACCACAGAACAGTTCGCAGTATATTTAAAAGAAAAAGTAAAAAAATAAATACTGCTTTGGTCAGAATAGTAGTAATTATGCTTACTTAAAATAAAAAGCAAAATGAAAATAAATTCTTTATATTTATATTTTGAAAAGAAAAATAATCTAACTAATACGGCTAAGAAAAATAGCAAAAATTACAATAAGCCGCTGACTTTGCTCTTACACATGACAAAATCTAGTTTTAAGTATTTTATATCTCCCGTCTTATCTTCAGATTTCGGTCACCCTGAAAAATTTATTTATGCAAATTAGACAAAACTGTCAAAATTCGTGGTCCGTTAACTGGCAGGTGAATAAAAGTGAATTCGGATTCAACTTCCAAGCAAATATTTAGAAAAAACTTTGAAAAACAAATAAAGACTAAACATAACAGTTATTATTTTGTAATTTTCTTGATTAATGCTCAAACCTTGCGAGATAATAAAATATAATTCCTCGGGAAATAATGTATATTGTATATCCACCTTATTTATATTATTATATTTATATTATTATATTCATACTATATTTTTATAAGTATTCTATATTTTTGAACGTAATTTTTTTATTCGGATTTTCTAAATTATGGAAGAAAAATTTTTTAATTATTGATAGGCAGATAAGTTTTAACAATGCTAAGCTTTAAAAATGCAATTTCAAACTATGTAGTTTGCAATTATAAAAAAAAGAATTGAACGAAATTTTTCAAATTACTCTTAAGGAGTGAAATATTAAAAAATACAATTTTTTTAAATTTCTTTTTTAGTCAAAAATAAAATTTTAAAAAAACTCGAAATTTTAAATTTATATTTTTATAAATTTCGCTTTTGAAATTTCTTTTTTTCAAATTCAAACTTCAAAAAACTTTTTTTTTCAAATTTTGAATTTCGTCGTCTAATTTTATATAGTTTAAAATAAAATAAATGTTTGTACCTTATTATGCAAAAACTTATCGACTATGATGAAATTAAATAATGAAAAATAATTAATAATTTTATACAATTATTTTTACATGAAATAACATTTGAATCAACAAGTTCCATAATTGTTTCCAAAAAATTTTTGATTTGTTTCATGTTCGTTTTTTTGCAAACCTTATTTTAAGCTTCTTAATTACTTAATGGAATATGTTACTTTAAGAAGTAAAATTTTCCAGCCGTTGTTTGTTGTCCGTCAGCAAATGATGTAACATAAAATTAACAAAAGATTCGCATAGTTGCGAAATAAATGGTCCTGAAGTAAAACAAATTTAAACGTTGTCTTCGGTAAATTTTTAATTAATTCAGTCAAATTACACAAATAAATATCCTAACTAATTAACAAATAAATATCATATGTTATTCAAGAATTGAAATTTTTATTTTTTAGAAAACTAATAAAATTGGCATCTTTTATTTCTTTGAATTTAATGACAATGTTGATAGGCTTTTGAAGCTTATTTAGTCTTAACACTCCAATTTTGTAAGATTTAAATTTCATAAATTTTTATATTGCATGTAAGTAAAATGACTATGAATTAAGGAAAATTAATAATAATATAATAATAATAAAGATATTAAGTTAAGATTAAGAACCCATTTTAAATTTTAAGCTATATTTTAAAATTAATTTTAATGAAGCTATATTGTTTATGTTTCAGATGGCTTGATTCTTTCTTACACAGATAATATGTAAATGGGTAGTAAATGTTATATATTTGTTTGTAATGTATTGGATTTTGTAATTTAATTTTAAGGGGTCACATCAAACATTGACAAATATTAATCAAATATTAACAAAATATCGAAAAATAATTTATTACTTATATTAAAGTTTCAAATAATACCAAACACACTGAACAAAATTATGTAGTAAAATTATTAATTGTAATACGGGACAATCAAATAACCAAACTAAAAGTTATTAACGTGTTGTGTTTATAAGTTCGCTCACAGTTCGTTGGATTATTATTAATACATATAATATTTTTGACTTCATACAATTTATCGTACTTGTAGTTTTCAGGTTTCATAGTGAATAAATATCAGTAACTTGATGAGGTCATGTCTCATTGTCAAAAATAAAATGCGGATTATCTAAATAAATGTTTAATTTTAAGTTCATTGAGAAACCTAGTACGAAAGCTTACTTACTGAACGAAGAAACATCTTTTTTTAAATGCTACAATCACCTCGTAGTGACAGTTTCTCTGTGAATTTTTTTTAACAGCAGCTGATTTTCTATTATAGCAAATATATGGTAATTGTTTCTTTAACAACGCAACTATGTTGAATATATTTTTATTGAAGTAATTTTAATTTAATGAGATTTTTAAAACATATTTTTTCAGTAATAATTTCTAACAAGAATATTTCTTATTAAATTTGTGAAAATTTTATTTGAACAAAATAACATTTTTAAATGAGCATTTATTTGAATATACACATTTTTCTGGATACCCATGGGGGTAGGACAGTGTTTCTTCGTCACAAGTGGCCTCTCTCCTCGCAATTTAAATTCTAGTTTCATATTTTTATTTGTATTTTCTCGATATTTTTTTCTGCTTTAAACAAACTTTTGACGATATAGTGTTATTGGACAGCACATTTAAAAAAAGTAGGAAATATCGGGGTCGCTTCATTAGTTATAAGAATAGGAGAATTAGCACTTCATAATTTTAAAAACTTTCATGAATTGCCTCTCAAACATTAAAATGATGTGATTCGTGGTTATGAGTAAATAATTTAACTCCACACGTTTCTCAGCTTTTTGATTTTCAAAATCAAATCTCATTGCAGTTTAAATTTTTAAAAAAGCGATTTAGATGACGCTAAAAATTTCCTCAAACATCAATTGCATGAAAATAACGATACTTATCAAAAATCTAATAACTATTAACTGTTTACTGCTTAAATTTCTATCAAAAATTGTTGATTTCAAAATTTTATTGGCATAATTTTGTGAGGAAATAATTATACTTAACTAGCTTATTGCCATTGCGCATTAGTATTATTGTCTCTTCAGCTACTTGAATCAAGTTATTTTAATTACTGCAAATGCTAAGGTGTTGATAAAGTTTTGTGTTAAATAGGAAGTTTCAAAAATATTATAAATCATAAACTGTAAAATTCAGTTTTAACAGTAGCAAAATACATAGTGCTTGTTCTCAACATTTTTTTAAAGTTATACTAATGAGATTACTTTTCACTGTCTGGAAGATAAAACTATGCTATCTTCCTGCTCGAATTCATTTTTAATTTCTTTACTTTCATTTAAAAATTTCTTCTTCATCCAAAATCTAGTCACTGGACTAAGGCATACTGAATTCTCAGGAATTACATTGTTTTTCCAACCTGTAAAATAAATATTTAACATATAATTTAAATAAATGTAATACGAATGCGCTCAATAATAACAATGTAGCATAAATGAATGCTAAGTATACAGTATGACCTATGTAAATAAACCAGAATATTTATGTGTGAGTGCAAATTCGCAATTTCAAAGCAATCCACGCCAAATTTGATGCAAATACGACGGATCTGCAGTCTGTAAAATAAACAAGATAAAAATAAAGGTTTTGTATTAGGTGTTATGAATGCGTAGTATGGTGATATAAAAGAACTTATTAGAGAATTTCAAATCACCAGCATTGAAACTGGTTTGTTTATTGTGCTCGCGCGCGCGCGTGTGCGCGTGCGCGCGCGTGTGCGTGCGTGCGTGCGTGCGTGCGTGCGTGCGCGAGTGCGCGTGTGCGCGTGTGCGCGTGCGTGCGTGCGTGTGCGTGTGCGTGCGTGTGTGTGTGTGTGTGTGTGTGTGTGTGTGTGTGTGTGTGTGTGTGTGTGTGTGTGTGTGTGTGTGTGTGTGTGTGTGTGTGTGTGTGTGTGTGTGTGTGTGTGTGTGTGTGTGTGTGTGTGTGTGTGTGTGTGTGTGTGTGTGTGTGTGTATGTGTGTGTTACGGCGAATGACCGAAATAGGTGGTTGTTGTTGACTGTTACCGGTGAATGTCGAGAAACACCAAATAAATACGTAGGTGAAAGATCGAATATTTCATTACATTCTTGTACATTCGGACCCTCACCGGTGCATATCAACAATTACATAGTCGCTTTGGTGAATGTCCGAAATGTTTGTTATATCCAATTTCATATTAATTTATTCGTTGATATTATTATATTTATTTGATATATTTATATTTATTCTGTATTTTAATACTTACTGACGATAGATTAGAAGAAACATCAGTGTTTGGAGTATCGGACAAATATATACCGGGCAATGGCACTTGACCTTAAAAAAACATCAGTGTAGGGTATACCGAGCAAATGTATACCGGGCAAATGTTAATGTATGGCCTGATACTCCAAATACTGATGTTTCTTCTGATCTATCGTCAGTAAGTATTAAAATATCGAATAAATGTAATTATATCCACGAACAAATTCATATCAAATCCAATGTAATAAATATTTCGGACATTCACCAAAGCAACTATGTGATTGTTGACATTCACCGGTGAATGTCGACATTTTCGAGACTTCGGTCAATCACCGTAACATATATATACATACATATATATTATGGTGCTAGTGTTGTCACGCGAAGAAATTTTGAAAAAAAAATTATTATGGAAAAACTGATTAACTTTGTAATTCCGTTCATAAACCGGATATAACCAAATGGCAGGAAATCGTCAAAATTATTGTTAAAAATATACTAAACATGTAAAAAAAATTTTACTAGCATCTCATACTTTATTTAAAAATAGTCAATAAATATGACAATGTTTACAATATGCTGTATACAATGCTTAAATGTTTGAACAATTGTTGCTATGTGTTTTTCGTCGGCATATTTATCTTATATATGTTTCTAAATACGCACCAATGGTGAGGCATAAAGCCTGTGGAAATTTCGGCCAATTTTGTGCAACATGTACTCAACTATCACAATCGCCAATGAGGCAACAGTTCAAGTGACCAGATAAATAATTCGCTATCGGGGATTTTTTGAAAGTAATGACTTTTCTTAGTCAATCAATTCTTAACAGATATTACGCGATATTTAATTCATAGTAATAATTAAATCCCTCAAAAACTTACCGGAACATGTTAAAGGACAAAAATTCTGATATAACGTAATTTTAACAAAAATAATTACCGTAAATTCATTATTTCAATAATTAAATACTACTGTAAAATTGCGGTCCAATATTTTACGGTAATTCCTCTTCCTTTGATAAGACGAATTTTTAAAAACGTATTTTGCTGAAACTGAAAACATAAAGCTGCCGGGAAAGGGAAAAAAATGAAAATAAAAAATTTGAACTATTTTATCTTAATTAATTGCGCCTATAGATATGTCTTTCAATTTTGAATATGATTTTCGTAATGTTGATCTATCTATTTGATCATTTGCTTTTTTTTCACCCTTTACGAATAATGGGTATCCAGCTAGTTTATTTATAAAAATAATACTTTTAAATTATAGCACTAATATTTATCATGAAAAATTAAAATAAGTATGCTTTTACTTTACCTGTCACTACGATGGCGAAGCAAATAAGAATTTGAGTCAAAACATAACCAATGAAGCAAATCCACATATAAGATATCTTGTACAAAATAAAAGTGTCTCTAAAAAGTGAAAAAAAATATTAATTGCAAAAATGTGTAAAGATTTTAAAAATTATAATATACATTAGAGTTTCTAACTATACTTCATTCAGAATATTGTTATTATGTCATAATAAACATATATTGTATAGAATTTTTGAAATCTATATAGATGTAGATCCTACTTCAAAGATTGATGTTCTTAAACCAGTATGTTTCCCTATTAATTTACTTATATTATTATTATTATTCTGTTAATTTCAACAGCAGAGTTGGACATGTTACTAATGCTCTATTCTTTACAGCTATATTTTAGTATATAGCTGTTATTCAGTTATATACAAAACTCTATTTTAGTGTATAGCTGTTATTTAGTTATATACAAAACTATATTTTAGTTTTATAGTTTATTAAATATACTTGATAAAAATTTCGTTTCCCTGAGCAGTTTTTTTTTGTGTGTGTGTGCTTGTTTGTTTGTTATTTTTGTTCATGAAAAATAGATTTTGCAGTTTTATTCCGGGGGAAAAAATTTTAAAAATGGAAGAATCATTTCCATCATACTCATTTTAGAAAGAAACTTTCGTAAAGAAATTGAAAACACGAATTTTGAAGCTAAAATCAAAGAAAAAATTGCAAAAGATTGCGGCAACCTTGATATGATGACTAATTTAACCATATTAAAATAAAAATATATTCAAGGATAAATAATTCAAATATTTATTTACACGATACTTCGTTCATCCTGAATGGCAACATGGTATAATTTAGCACCTTGAGATTGTATCTACTTTGAAATATTATGATTCAAAGTATCGATATAGTGGTACAGTGAGTAAAATTAAAAAATGAAACATCCTGAACAACTTTTGATCAAATGATCAAAATTTGATTTTAAGTGGTAGGACTCAATTTTAATAGTTCAAGAGCCAAACCTCAAATAAGCTAATTAATTAGTGCAGACAATATCTTAAGTTAAGGAATCAGATAAAACTTTCTCTAAATAAACATGCTTTTTTTCGACGAATACGGATTTTTTGACATTCGAAATATGAGGAGGAGATAGCCGCATTCTGGAAAATATGGTCCCAATAGTTTGGTCAGGACAGCAGTCGTAAGTATGGACAACTTAATTTTTGCGTATTTCGTCTTATCTCGAAAACGTTTTTAAGCAATTCAAAAAAATTTTATACACAATTACAAAATACACTTTTCCAAAGAATATTCTAGCACTAAAAATATATTTTTAACTCATATTATTAAAACAATTATTTGTGTTAATATTAACGTATTATTAAAATTTCGTTTTCTTTAAAAACAGCATTAGTACTATATAAACATTTGAACGCGAAAACAAGTCTTTCAAATAAATTCGAAACAACTAGGCTATTTTGATTGATTTATACACTAGGAAGAATGGCCCTAAAAACCTTACACGTAATCTAAACATTAAAAAAATTTCTATAAACTACAACAAAAATCAAAGACTATGTTGATATAAATAAAATTAAATGTACTTACTTTTTAGCTGCATATAAATAAGTATCTTAAATTAACATGATTAATACACGAATACTAAATCTCAATAGCATTTCACCCAAAAAAAATTTATTTTTTTGAAATCTTCGTGCTGGCACAAAAAGCTCTTGCTCGTCTTTTACTGATTTCTTTCAGCAGTTATAAACAGCGACATGTTGAGCTAACATCTTCAGCAACATGGTTATAGCTTTATGATATTAATCAAGTCCACAAAACACAAAGATACGCAGAACAGAAGAAAAAAACATGACCAAGAGCAGTTGTTTTATAACCTGCGTACGGTGCGATACGTAAAATTTCCGGATTGTTTTAAATCGTTAAAGAGTAAACTACTTCGCTTTTATTGATGATTATTGTGTCACACATTTTTTTAAAACCCAAGTAATCATTCATTTTGTTACGATCATTGTACTAACGAAATTTATATAATAATTAAACACTTGATTAACAAAAAAAATCTCTTTTTTTATCATAAATGTCAACTAAATCAAAAATAATACTGAATGAGAAACAATCAGTGGTGAGCGGAACCTCCTGGTTCATAAATGGTTCTTCAATTTTATAAATAATTTGTCAATATTTTTTCTATTGCTTATGCAATTTGGAAAGGTACAAATTATGATAAAATTAATTTATGTTTAAAGACAGAAATTTAGTAATACTTACGTCGTAAGTTTAGGAGTTTGCAAGAGGGTGATAGTACCGTTCATTTCAGTGTTTGTAACATTTACTAAAGGACACATGTCAGTGGTGAGAGGTAAAGATGGTTCAAGATACTTTGAATGTATGGCTCCGAAGCCCAACCATGTCATCAGTGAATATCCTACGACTAGGGCAACTGATACACTCTAAAATTAATTTTTTATAATGGTAAGTTTCTTTTCATGTATATTTATTTTAAAAAATTATAATAAATAAAGTCTCATTTGGAAGGCAGATTTCTGTTGATAGAGACATTTGGAATATAAAATCACTCGCAAAAAACTCAAAATTGACGACAAAAAGTGTACGTGTCCAGAACCAAGGCTAAAATTTCCTTTCTTGAAGGAAACGCTTTTCTGCAAGGATTTCCTCACCCAAAAGTTCTTTGCGTAGCTACCATTGAGAAAATTCAAATCTCTGCGAGTAAAAAGTTAATGAATTTTTTCGAAATCCTCTCAGTTACCTAGCAACGAAAGAAAATTAGAAAAAATTATTTATCTCTCTGAGATTCGTCAGTTAGTGCCGAGGCTGAAGACCAGGTAAAAAAGATAAAGAGCTCGAATTTACTTCGTTTCCAAATTATTTTTATTAATTTATTAATTGCTTTTAAAAATTTTGCGTAGGATATTTTTACGTTGCTAAATTTTATCAGCAATTATTGTAGTTAGATGTGCTCAATTTTATAAACAAAAACAATATTAAACTTTTCTAGCATACGGCGTTGTACTTTATGTCTGCTTTCCTCAGAAACTTAACTAAAGTAAACGTGTACGAACTGTTCAACCTTTTTACAGTTTTCTTCAGCTGATATGCTCGAAACAAATAAATATACAGAAACATCTTCAAAGCAGCGTATTAACTTTGAATCAGGGCTAAGCTCATATAGCCAAATATTTTAGGTAAAAGCGTGACGCGTGTTGATTCAAACTGATGTGTTGAAACACAAGAAAGATTTATAAAAATGAAATTTTCATACAATCTTGACAAAAGTTACTTTACTGCGATATTTATTCAAAATTTGAGCATTTCTACAGAGATCTATATTTTAATTTTTTTATTGACATTTCTGTAAAATGATGAGAAGAAATAATAATTTTTCACTCCTGATTTTTAGTACTGTTTAAGTTTACAAATATTCTAGAAATTTGATCATTTTAATTTGATATATAAACCAAATATTTTTTCCAAAAACAAATTGTAATAAGTAAAAACTTAATTGAAACGTCAATTAGTTAAGCAGATTTTAACCATCACTACCAAAACGTGTTTATAATTTCAAAAAAAAAATATTTCGTTGCCACAAGCATTTCTTATCATGACTGCGTGGGCATGGTAATTTAATTTGAAAAAAATTTTAAAAAATTATTGAATTAACATTTTTTACAGATAGAGACATTTATCAATAATGTTTAACATTCTCTCACACTCAGGTAAGCACTTTTTGAAATGATTGCACATCTTCTTAATAACTTTGTTTATGTAATTATGTTACTTCTGAGTACGTAAACGAGATGGTATGTGAACCATTGTTGATAAGAGCCTCTTTCTTTTACCTTATCATCTCCTTTTCTTGTTAAAACTCCTGTCAAAAATACAGCTAAAACGGGACCTTCCAACGAAGATATAAAAACATTCATAAGTTGAACAAGACTTCTTACTTCTAAAAAACAAAAACTCAGTCCTACACTTGCTCCCCCATACACAACAGCTGTAAAAGGTAAATTTAAAGCATTAATTTTAGTAACTGCTTTTTGTAGCAATATCCTATAGAAATACATAATCGTGAACAGAAAGTTTTTAAAATCAAAACTATTAATTTAGAATGAAATGATACGAATGGTGGTGGTATTAGTTTTAACATAAGAAAACCATTGATAAATCTTATAATGGAATATATTTCAAACTAAATATCCGTTAATTCTGTGATTTAAAATGTTAAAAAAATACAGCTATTTGTCAGTGCATAGTAAAACAAAATTCCATGCGAAATTAAGTGCAAAGGCTGGCAGCAGATATCTGTAAAAAAATATTTAGACCTTAATTTCAAAGTCCATAATAAAAAGAGTTGAGAAAAAATTAAGTAAGTTTTGATTTTAAGAAAATTAATACTTTTCTTCTGTCGCATTTAATTACATATATCTTCTTCTCTAGCTTTCCAACTAAAAAAAAAGCAAAGGCAATCCCAGTCAGCTTCTGGCATTGTTGTTTATCCAAGGTAGTTGACACTCAACATGCCACGATTACATTGCACGCGATTTTTGCATTTTCTAGCCACCTGTGACTCAACGACCTCCTTTCCTAGTACCATAGGGTTTGCCAAAAACCAATATCCTTTCAGGATTGCAGGTTTTCTAATCTTTGCAAATGTTTAAACCATCTTATACAATCAGGACAAGATTCGGTTCCTAAATTTAATATAGAGATCACTGTTGTAAAATACTCTCCATATGTTATTTTCATTAACAGGGCCATAACTTTCCTCAATCTTTTTTCAAAGATCAGTAATTTATCTGCTGTTGCATTAGTAAATGTCCAACTATCGCAGCCATAGAGGGCTAGTGGTTAAACTAGAGTATTATTAACTAGAGTATCACCACAATTTCAGTGCATTATTATTTATAGCCCTTAAAAACTACTATTTGCTATCAGAAGATTATTGATTTCTGCGGTTATGTTATTATATTTATTAATTGATGCTCCATGGTTTCCAAATTCTGCAACTGTATTAAATCTGTACTAATTTATTTTACGAAATTAAAAGTTGGTCTTTTAGTGCATCTTTCGTGTCGAACTAAAAATAACGAATTTCAGTGTGTTTTTTTAAATTCATCATTAGACGTAATGATTATTTACTATTTTTCCTCAAAGTTATTCCTTTTTAAAAGTTAAAAATATTCACTATTATGTAAACACATGTTAAGTTTCTGTACACTCTTTTAAAATAGAAAATTCCAGTAGACCAAGTTTTCCATACTCTTAGACCAACATAGGGACATGAGGATTACTGATCGGACATCAATCCAAATTTAGGCTTAGGAAGTTGTATCTATTGCTATCATCTTTATAATCTATTATATATGTAATATATATTGTATAATTGCAAATATTAATAGGTGTCATTTTTTTAAAGTTTTTATACACAATCAAAATATAATGCGGGTGAATGACTGCCAGAAATGATATAAGGCTAAATTTTTAGCTTCAAAACTAAGATAAGATATCCAAGTTAATCTGAATTTTAATGTACTCTATGAATCCAACAAAATGGTAGGAATAAACTGGGTTAATGGGTTTAAAAATTTCAGAATTTTACCTAAAATTATTGAAGAATTTTCTAAATAAGGGGAGTGGTAATTCTAATGCATACAAATATCATATATATATATATATATATATATATATATATATATATATATATATATATATATATATATATATATATATATATATATATATATATATATATATATATATATATATATATATATATACACAGGGTGTCTCAGTTAAGCGTTTCAGAACTTTTAAGAGGGGTAGGGGGCCTCCAGACGACTCGAAATCATATAGCAATGTGGGGTCGGAAATGCTTTCCTGAAACGGTGACGCACACAGAAGCACCATAAAGAAAAGAAACCGTATGTAAAAATTCGCTATAATAATACATTGAAAAAATTACATGGCCTCCTCGGTCATCCGACCCATCATGTCTTGATTTCTGGAGTCATATGAAAACACTGGTTTATGACACCCCTGTTGATAATGCTGGTTGCAAGAATCGCAGTAGCTGGATGCGAAATATGCCTGGAGTATTGCAGAATGTTCGAATGTCCATGCGCCGAAGATGTGAGGTGTACAATGTAGCCGGTGGCAGAAACTTCGAACACCTACTTTGGCCCATGTACCATATAATTTATTCAATGTATTATTACAGCGATTTTTCACTTACGGTCTCTTTTCTTTATGGTGTTTCTGTGTACGTCACCGCTTCAGGAAAGCATTTCCGACCCCACATTGCTATAAGATTTCGAGTCGTCTGGATGCCCCCTACCCCTCTTAGTTCTGAAACGCTTAACTGAGACACCCTGTATATATATATATATATATATATATATATATATATATATATATATATATATATATATATATATATATATATATATATATATATATATATATATATACAGGGTGTTCCAAAATTATCTTCACAGCTTCAAAAATTCATAACTTCGAACATAAACAAGATATTTATATTCTGTCTTTTGAATGTATTACTGCAACTAATAAATTTTTTTTCAATAGGCTGAAAAGTTATAAGTGAGAATGTGGACACCACAACAGAAAGTTCAATGCGTCCCATGGTTCATAGAGACGAAATCAGATACACAGGTTCAACGATTCAAGCTATAAGCACAACTTCCAATATTTTACATCTTCGCGATTTTTGTTCACTGTTTTATTATTGTACTTTTAAACCTAAACCGCGTTTTAATTCACGCCGGTAAGTTTGATTTCTGTTTACATTTTTCTTTTATTTCATGATTTTTTACAACCTAAGGTTTTTTGCGATATCGACACATATAAAGAATAATTTTTATCTTAGGATAATTATTCTTTATTCAGAAATATCGCATTTATAGCAATAGATGTGTCTTGATAACGACTATTTGCTTTTACCATTCTTGTTTCTCTGCAATTTAGTTTTTTTATTTTATTCATGTGTTTTATGTTAATTTGTATATATATATATATATATATATATATATATATATATATATATATATATATATATATATATATATATATATATATATATATATATATATATATATATATATATATTTGTATGCATTAGAATACATAAGTAAAATTATGTCTTATTATAAAAATAGGTCAATAACAAATTTCTTTGTTTAATCTACAGATGATTCCTCTTTCAATTTCCAATAATATTTAGATGTCGTTTATAATAAAAAAAGGTGTTGTACAAAGTTGTTTGTTTTTGAGACTTTTTATCTAATTATTTTGAAATTATGACCTTTGTCTAATTAAAACTTGAAGGAAGGAAAAGAAAAACCATGTTAAACAAATTGATGCCTGAGAGCACACATAAGAAAATATAGACTAAAATTTTGAACATACACAGTATTTTTACCATCCACACAACTTTCCTGTCAGATATAACTCCTCGCTTTCGTTCATACAGTGGTTTGATGAAATCCAGAACTGTCACAGTGGAAGCTGAATTAAGGCAAGAAGATATAGTACTCAAAGAAGCACTAAAAATGCCAGCAATACAAATCCCAGTCATTCCAGGTATTGAACTGAATTTGTTAACAATGAATGCAGGAATAATCTAAAATTTAAAATGCGTTGTATTTTAAATTATGTACGTTTGGTAAGTAAATGAAGACATTTTCAGTTGAAAGGGAAGAAACCCTCCGAAGGAAAAAAATCTCCTTAAAATTGAAAACCATATGCATAGCTGCCAACTCTTCCGGTTTCCCGGGGAGATTTTATTTTCTTATTTAAAGTGATAACGAATCTCATGTTATTCCATTAAACGCTTTAAATAATACTAATAATTATAAATAAGTTTTACCATCACTACATATAAATAATTACAGCAAATTTATGAAAGCACAATAGTATTAACGATAGGAAATTTCTACCTGTCAAAATACAAATATATTTGCCAGTAAGATTGTTTTTTAATAATTGTTTTGCTACCACTAGGAAAAGTTATTCTCGGAAAGAGTGAAAGTTGGCAGGCTTATGATTAATTGTTTAGAAGTATTTTTGAATTTTTAAGCCTATAATGAATAGATTTACTTAAAAGTTACAATATGCATAATAAAAAAAAATTCACATTGATTTAATGAAAACTTTAAACACAATTCATAATTGCTATTTTATACTGTTTTTAAAGCATTAATGAATGAAAATACCTTCTTAAAACCAATTCTATCTTATCGAACAAGTACAGATAAAAAAATGTATACTCTCACTAAAAAAACATAAATGAAACGTATCTTTTCATTTAGAAAATGAAAGAAAGGATCAAATCATTAAATTGCATGAGATTTTGATAATATAATCTATAGGAACAGCAATGAAAGAAGGAATAATATTTATGTTGCAGCATCACACGTCAGCCAAAGTTCTAAGTTTAAAACCTTTAACTCAGTTTATTTCGTTGATTAGTTTTCACCGCGAAGGCACTTAGTTAATAATTCGATTATTTATTTTGAATATATAATTTTTTCTAGCTCAACGGAACTCAAAAAGATTTTTTCATCTTAACATCTAAGTACAGGAATAATACTACAGCACATGAGTTGAGAAAGCCACGATGATGAAAGTATATCTTCAAATATATATATATGTAATTTATTACAATCAGTAATAAATTGAAGATCGTCAGTTAAATTATGGAATGAGGTAACGCTGTTGGCCACTAACAGGGAGTCCTATGAAAACCATAAGGGACCTCTTATACTACAAACTAAAATGATGAAAAGTAAGTAATTTTTGAAAAAAACTTCCGGGTGTCACAAAACTGACCGGAATTTTTGGACTGTGAGGAGAGAAAAATTGAGCTGGCTGCGTTCTGCTTAGAAAAGCGTCGTCATATCATCGAAAAATTTTGGAACTTATAGTCACGGTGAGATAAATTTACTACGTGTGATGTTTCACTCTTAATTGTTGTGGAAAGAGGCGTATGTTCATGGAAGACTTAGTGATAAATCACATTTCCAAATTGTTTAGAAGAAAATTTTTGTGTTCGTTTTTAGTGTAAACCGCAGCAATTTTCCCATGCACCAAAATAATTCTCTTATTCTTTACATTTTTATCTAGAGAAAATGTTAGGACATTTTTAAATACTCATCTAAAACCAATACTAAACAGCAGTTTAATGTAGAAGTATCCTCTTTGAAAAAAATATGTCTTTTTACTTTATTTTATTAAATTATACAGTAAATACAGTTGAGTTTCATTTTCACACATAGTTGAACATGTGTATAAATATATATTTGAATGTATATTTATACACATAGTTGAATTTTACTTTCTATAAATGTTACCTACTTGATCATATCTTTTAATTCCTGTTTGTTCTTTATTTAAAACTGGATCACAGTGATAATAAACAGAATATAATATCAGTCCAAGCGTATGACATGAAAGTAATGACAATGATGCAGGAATAATACTCATTTGAAATGTCCTGAAAAAAGTTTTCTGCTTTTAACTCTTTTCAAAATATAATTGCTAATACTTATATTTTGGAAAAATTTAAACACTTATTATGACAATTGTTGAATAGTGAAAATTAAAGCCTTCCGAAATTAAATTCTTGTAGATTGATTACTACAACTAGAATTTATTTCAAAGTATATTTTTAACTCTCTGTTAAAAAATATTGGATTTTTGATTTATTATTCTAAAAATTAGCATTTTGTCATCCAGAAAGTAATTATTTTGTTCAGCTGAATTAAGCTGTCACACAAATATGACTATAGTTGTCACAAATGACAGGCACTAATGATACGGTAGAAGAAGATTGAAGAGACATTGAACTTTTAGAAAAGTTTTAGAAAAATCTGATCTAAGATAAGAATAATGAATCTCCATTAAAACATAATTACTTAAAAAACTCAATAGACATGAAATAGTAAGATACGGAATGCAATAATATATAATTAATGAATCATAAGCTCACCGAACAAAAAATTAGTCACCCTACTCCGCAAGCACAGATGAATCGGTAGGATTCGTTAGACGACACAGTGGTCAAGTGACGTGCACACTGTTTCAACGTGATCAAAGGCAATTAGCTATCAGTGAGATATTTTTGCTTGAAGCGGAAATTGTGTGTAAATATGGGTAAGTGTAAGGTTGTGATAGAGTGTAAAAGGGAGCAATTGTGTTTTGCCGTGCCCATGGTCATTCGGTGAATGAAGTTGCTAGATTTGCTAGTGTTTCGATGCGGACTGTTCAACGAGTCTACAAGTAGTGGTGTAATACATGTGGTCAGGAAAGACGACGTCAGAATTGTGGTCGGGAAAAGCTCCAGCATGAAAAGGACCGGAGACGTGTTTCAATTGACAGAGAAATTGCTTCAGTTAGTAAATTAAGGTTCATCCCAACCTGTTAGTGAGAGAACACTGCGACGAGAGCTGCATGCAATGAACATTTGGTGTCGAACATGTCGTAAGAGGCCATTGCTCAAACAGGCACATAAGGCAGCGCGACTTCAGAGGGCTAGAAGTCACCGAACGTGGACAGTTGCTGACAGGCGGAATGTAATATGGTCTGATGAATCCCGTTTTTGCCCTTATTCAAAAGACGTACTTCGTCGAGAGCTATGGAGAGTAGGTAAAGCATTTCATCATGACTGTGTGCAAAGTCAGGTTCAAGCCGAAGCTGGGTCTGTCATGCTTTGGGGGCATTTTTCTTATTATGGATTTGGTCCTCTCACTGAGGTGGCCACTAACAAGAACCAACACGTTTACTTGAACATTCTGGATGATTAGATGTTCCCTTTCAGTCAACATCCTAATGAAGAGTGTGTTGTCCATACCCCTATTTTTCAAAATGACAACAGCGAAGATCACCGGGCTGGAAGAATATATGACTAGTTTTATGAACACTCAATCACATCTCGACTGGCTGGCGAAATCACCTGACTTCAATCTCATTAAAACTTTGTGGAACATGTTAGAACAACGGGTAAAACGCCGAAATCAGCAACCTCACAATTTCGTAGATTTGCACTATCAAATCCTCAGAGAGTGGCTTATACTGGATTCGACGTACCAGCAAAACCCATGGACTCAATTCCCAACCGAATCCAGGCAGTTTATCGAATCCAGAGGTGGTGTTACACGCTATTAAATGTTTTTCATTATTTCTCTAAGGGTGTTTTGCTTATTACTTTCATTCTCTGAGAAATTTAGTCCATTATTTTTATTTGAAGTAAAGTTTCCTTTTAATCAAATAAGATATACAATAATATAAGTATGCGTATTAAAATCTCAAACTACTTGAATTTGACCAGAATTGTGTGGCTTGAAATGAAGGAAGTTCTTTCGTGAAAATAAGTCTATTTATTAATGAAAAGTATATAGAAAAATGTTTTCAGTAAAATAAATAAAAGGATTTAGCATTTAGTTATATGCATGGTGTTCGTTAATGACGGCACATAATAGGTAGTTATTAAATCTTTATCAAAAATGATTCCAAATGAGTTGAATTTACCCAAAGGTGTTTCTTTTTTTTCTCTTCCTTATAAAATATTTTAATGGTTGTCTAAAAAACAACATTTGATACGAATGAAAAGTTTACAGATAGAAGAATGACTTCTCTATTTTCATTAATTACGCTTTTAAAAATTAGTATATACTAATTTTTATCTGTAATTTTAAGAAAAAAACGTTTAGATTTGGTGATTAGTTTAAATTATTTGCCATTTAATCACAAATTAGACATTAAAAAGCTTGACCTCTTTATAATAACACATTGAAAATCGAAACAATTTCGGAAATTTCTTTGGCATAAGCCTACAATATGAAATGAAGACATTTCATATCCTTTCCTGAAACAAGAATTTTCGAAATCCAATGATGAAACAAAATTACAATCAAATTGTAGAAGAAAGTATACAATTGTAAAAGGAAATTATACAATTTTATGATGTTTTCAAAAACAAGTAGAAAGCAAGAAAAACCAACCAACTGAAAAATTATGATTTGATTAGGAAAAGAATAGTAAAGCATCAGAGTTAAATAATTTTATACTTATTGAAGAAGGGATTATAGTAAAGACCATTCAATTGAAAATTAATGTCACATCGTTTGAGACTTTGATCCTTTTTAAGATATTTTGAAATCCTCGAAAATTTTCCTTAATTTTTGAGAATTTCATAAAAAAAACTAATGATGCGAAACTGTTTAAATTATTAAAGTGATGTTGTTAGAACAAATTATGACAAAAGTGTCTGAGTCGTCAACGTTGTTTAGTGATATGATTTAAAAATCTCATTAGAAAAGCCATCTTTGCTTCAATTGCTCATTGAATTATGAACAAATATAACGAAAGAAGTTTTAATTTTGGAATAAATATTCGTAAAAAAGTCAGAAGGGAATATAAGTTGCTTCGAAGACATCACAATTTTGTCAGTATATTTTTTTTATCACTTGCCAAGACAAGATCAGAGAAAGCGCAATCTATCCAAATACTAATTTTTTTTGAAAAACTGAATCCTGCCTTAAACCTTAGAGAACGAAAAATATATTCAGTATTTACAGCTAGATAGCACATCCGTCTTTCACGGACGGAAAAAACCGTCTTTCTTAATTTTTTCAAATTAACAATTCTTATAGATTTGTTACGAGTTTAGTTTTTACCTTTCATTAAACACTATTTTTTATTAAAAGCATTTTTTTATTAAAATGCGAATTTAAACAATTTTTTTTTCTTGACGATTCACTAAATGTAACATTAAAATTAAAAACTATTTAATTAAATGTTATTTTCTATTTCATCAGCGTATATTTTGTTTCCCACAATTCTATTTAGATAAAATTTAAAGCAAATACTTTTATATTTCCATACATCAAAATTTGATATCAAAATTTTGATATTAATCAAAATTTGAGCCAAAATTTTGACGGAAAAAATGACGAAAATGTAGATAAAATTGAAATGGTAGACATTTTAATTTTATCTACATTTTCGTCATTTTTTCCGTCAAAATTTTGGCTCAAATTTTGATTTGTCAACGAGATTATTTAGCAGTAGTATAAATCATTACAGCTTATTATTACTTTATAGTTCAGTTCATAATTTTAATTGCGCATGTTTGAAAGACACAATTTTGTACAAAACTTGTCAGAAAATTAAACATAAAACACTGTTAAGAGTTTCATACGGTAAAATAACCAGCAGTAGTTTGTCCATGCAATAAACAATAAAGTTTATGATTAGAAACATTTCCTTATCTTAAAAGTTATGGAAATGGTACGGTAAAGCAACCGTTAACACAAAACTAGACGGTTTCGTAACCATTTGCAACTAACATAGTTCCTAAACCATAAAAATGAAATTTAAATTGACATGGGAGTTCTGTGGAGGTTATGTCATTTTTGCGTGGATGATAGTTTCGTATTTTAAAAGTCACAGATTGACGAATGCAGGACTCTTCAGGTGTTGAAGGAATGTCAGGAATATTGTGGTATCAACGCTGGGATTCGATGAAATGGCTTCGTTAGGTGGGCCTAGTTGGCGCATATAGAATTCTGGTTGCTATTAGGTAAAAGCAATTAATAAACGTTTTTTTCTCACTCATAACACATTGCATATAATCTTTGTTATGGTTATTTGAATATTATGGTTGTATATATGGTAAAATGACAATGAAATAAATTGTTATTTAGCCATTTTTAAAGATAAAATTCTGACAGTGCAGATTTAGAAGTAAATATAATCTTTAACCATTATGTTGCTTATATCTACACCATATGTGTTTTCACGATTACTACATAAACTAACAAAATAAGTTTAAATATAAGCAACAGAATAGTTTTAAATAGTTTAACTTCACCAAATGAAGATTAAATATCTCTATAATTAAAATCAAACTGATGTGTCTTTTTAAAAATATTTAATTAAGTACTAGTAAATCAGGGTTAAATAAATAACTTACAGGCAAATACGATTATAAGTTTTAGTAATTTTAATCTGATGACTGACTAAGATTTTTGGATATTTTTTGTTTAAATAAGAAAATTACACCACTCGTTATCTAGCTTTAAGTTGCGTAATCTTTTTATGTTCTATTGAGAAATATTTGCTTTAATGTTTTTTTAAATATTAAGAATATTTCATTTGCAAATTCAAGAATTATTTTAAAAATTAAAATTTCGGAAATATTTCATGCATAAATTTGTCTTTTTTTTCTGCTTCTGCAATGCAGTTTTAAGCGTAATCGCAAGATTCCAAAAGTTAATATATTTTTAATTGCTTTAATAATATTTTATTTTAAAAATGTTTTATAAAGATAGTATTTGAAATTATATTGTATAGTATTGTATAGTTATAAATCATTCTAACTAAATTATGATATTAAACCTATACTAGTAAAGGAGACTTTTTACCAAAATAAATTTACCTTTTTGAAGATAAAGAATATTTAAATATCCTGGATAATAAAATTGAATAAAATGTTTGGATAGATCAGAATTTGTTGCCTTCTGTCAATAACTAGTAAGTTCACTTGTCGCCGTTGCCCAATCTGCGTTCTAGAAAGTTTATAGAAACATGCAAGTACGAAAATTAATTTATTGCTTAAATAAGGCAGCATAGAACATAAAAAAATTTTGTTAATAGGTCCATTCTGAAGTAGATTGTCACAGAATCACTAACCTGTAACCCGAAATTAATATTTCTCGAAATTCTTAAATTACTCATACTGTAATATATTTTGCCGTTGCTAAATAATGATCCAATTTGCAAATCCTTATTGTCACCATTTAGGCACCTGTAAAAAGATACCTATAAATAAAATAAAGTTCATGTTTTCATCTTAATATATCGAATTTAACCTTACCTGACAAGAGATTTTATTTTTTTTCCGGCTCAGCAAATTTCGATTGAAAGTTTCAGACAAGAAGTATATTAGTAACCGCGAATGTTGATTGCGAATTCAAAGTGAGGAGATATATTTAAACTGGATAATGTTTAATGAAAAGTAGTTGTTAAAAATTCTAGATTATTAAAAGCAATTAGTTTTAAATATTTAGTGGTTTGAAGTACACTGAGGGAAAAAAATCTCAACCCCGTGAAGGAGTTGTGCTAGATAAACTAAATTTGGTAGACTTGTTTATACAACTAAAAGATGATGACTATTAAATTTCGCTCTTGGCGAAAAGTTTCGTAAGTACGTATTCGTATTCTACAGATTGTAAGCGTTATTTTTCGTTAAATTTGGACATAGTAAGTTGCTGTTAGTCAAGAATGCCTTTAATAAAACTAAGAAGCCATTATCAACAGCTCACTGACTTTGAACGTGGTCGTGCAATAGGGCTGAGAGAAGGTGAATTTTCTTTCCTCGATATTGTGTGTGTGTGCGGAAAGACATGAGCGAAATGTATCCACTGTGCATGGTTGTTGGAAGCAATGGTCAAGCGAAAGTACCGCTTCAAAAAGTCAGGGTCCAGGGTGACCTCATGGCACTACTCAGAGGGAAGACCACCGTACACGACGTATGGCTGTGGAGCACCGTATTGCGTCTGCATCAAAAATTCAAGCTGCAGTTGGCCCTGCAGTGATACAAAGAACTGTTAAAAATCAGCTATTTCAAGTACAGCTCCAAACAAAACGCCCTGTAGATTGCATTCCACGCACTCCAAACTATTGCCGTTTACGACGTGAGTGATGTCGAGTTAGAACTCACTGGAGGACAGAGTGGAGATCTATTGTGTTTTCAGGTGAAAGTCATTCTGCCTTGGTGCAAGTGATAGCTGTATATTGGTTAGACTTAGGCCAGGTGAACGCCTGCTGCCGACAGGTCTCCGGTGTAGACACACTGAACCTATACCTGGAGTTATGGTCTGAGGAGCAATTTCCTATGACAGCAGGAGCACTCTAGCGGATATTCCATTGCATCTTGAATACAAATTTGTACTCCAATCTGGTGATTCAACCTGATTTGTTGCCATGAGAAGCATTCAAGGGGATATTTTTCAAAAGGATAACGCTCGTCCTGCTGTTGTAACCCAGCATGCTCTACAGAATGTCGACATGTTGCCTTGGCCTACAAGATCACCAGATCTGTCCTCGAAAGAGCACGTAAGGGACGACAACTTTAGCGTCATCCATAACCAGCATTAGCTATCCCGGTTTCGACTGACCAAGTGCAAAAGACATAGAACTCCATAACACAAAATGACACACGGCATCTGTATAATCCAATGCATGTCCGTTTGCATGATTGCCTTAAAAATTCTGGTGGTTACACAGTTAACCATGCACCAGTAGTTCATATTCGCAATGTCTTTTTCTCTTAATTGCTTTAACCTGTGATCTTAAAACTTTAATCAATTAAATATGTTATTCAGACAAACGCATTGTCGAAATTTCATTACTCTACAATAATTTCTTCTTAGTGTTGGGATTTTTTCATCGGAGTATTTACCAGACTGTAAGAATAAAAATAATTTTGATTGCAACATTATTTCATTTCACAACATATTATTTCTTACTTGCAACATGTAACTATTCATACTTTACCTTTATCATATTAGTTTCATTTTCACTACCATTAATCAAATTGAACTTACTATAATTGTATAATTGAATGCCCCCTCTCTTATTACAAATAAAAACAAAAAGTAAATACCAAGAAATGTAAGCAACTTAAACCAATCAATTTACTAAAAATAATGTTTTAGAAAAACTTACGACTTAGCTCTTTTAAAGCTACTTAAGCTAAGCACCCTTTGAACTTCGACTTGATTCGTCCCATAAAATCCAAATCCGAACAATATTCCACGTGACAGACAGCCCCAAAAGCTATATCGTTTGGTGAAATCCAGGGTGAAGCTAAAATATATATATATATATATATATATATATATATATATATATATATATATATATATATATATATATATATATATATATATATATATATATATATATATATATATATATATAGAATATATAAATATTCAATAGAATCAAAAATCATTTTGGAGCAGTTTTAAATTACAAAATTATTTATTTAGAAGTTTTATAAAAATCGTAAAAATCTCAGCAGGACTTATTTTTAATTAGGTGCATGTGCGGAAAAAAATTTTAAAAAATTTTCCTTATTTTGTCGAGAACCGTACTAGGCAACTAATGAAAAAAGTTTGTTCAAATATCTAAGAAATTTTAAAAGTGTTAAGTAATTTCCAAAGTTATTTTTATACTTTACAAACGTTTTACAATAGTGTCAAATACCTCTTACTACAAAATTCATTACAAGAAAAAAAATTTAAAAAATTTAAAAATGCTGAACTACATTACGTTAAAAATTTTTTGTCCAAAGTAGTCTTCAAAGTAGTACTTTCTTTTAAAAAATTTTAAATGATTCGGGGTTTTCTAGAAATTTTATATTGTATCATTAGACAGAAATAATAACAAGTTATAATACCTTACAATAATGGTCCAAAAACCAAAATGTGATGGTATAGAGAAAGAAAACATGCTTTTATTGGAGATAATCCCCCACAAAACCGGTCTAACGTTTAATAAATCTTGCTAAATAGTACAAAATAAAAGGTCAGGAAAACCCCTGATCATTTTGCGCTTTCTTTTAAAAAGTAGAAAAACTCCTTAAAAAATTGCTTGAAGTCTTAAGATATTTAAATCAAACTTTTTTCATTAGTTGCCAAGTACCTCTCAGTACAAAATTCACTACAGGTAAAAAAAAAATTAAATTTTTTCCATGCATGCATAGCATAAAAAGATACTACTTTAAAATCTTATATCTTGAGCTTTTTTTAACTCTCTTTTTATAATTCTAAATAAATAATTTTGTAATTAGATTTAAATACTTACTCTAGGTTTTTAAAATTTTTCGCGGTTATTAAAAATAATAACTAAACTAATCGATACAAGATACAAGTTTATTACTTGATTTTCTAACATAGTATTAAAAATACTTGTTTTCTTTCGTAATTTTTTGTAGGTCTTCCAACCTCTGATAGCTTTAAAACTGGTAGCTACGTATAAAAAAATCGCATGAACTAAACATCTCTAAGGTTACAAAATTATCCTTTAGTATTTCTTTAAGAAATTTTAAAAAATTTTAAAAACTCAAAGTGTCTTTTTATTGCAGGGTAGTGTATTTAGATTGAAAGAACTAATTCATTATTATGGACAGTATTAACTGTATTAATCAAGTGTAGAAAGTAAAATATTATACAATCATCACTAGCAAATGAAGTCTTAAGAATAAAGAAATCTTAGTAATGTTTTTAGCTTCCTACCATACTTAATAACTTTAAAATTATATCAATACTAATACATTTCGTTATAAACATATACTGTTACATATTAAAACGTAGCCATGGCGTTTATAATTAATATTAAAGACACATTGATTCAATATCATTCAGAACCTCCCCTGTTGTCAATGTCCTGATATCATTCCTGATTGCCCTGTCCTGATATCATTCTCTGTCTGTTGTATAATATCAATTATGAATAATGATTTTGCTGTATATACCTTATTAGATATATACAGCTAACTGAAACAGAACTAAATCACGTATTTAAGTATACAACATTTTTTTTTTCTACGTTAATTCCATATCTATTATTCCAATGTCATTTTAAAAATAATTTTAAAATGACATTGAGAACTTAATTTTAATCACTTTAGTAGAAATTAGGGCATTAATAGATCCCTTCAGTAAGATTTATTATACATCACATCTTATTAAATTTATTTTTAATATAAAATTTGTGAATCACAAATGTTACTTTTAAACATAATGAATAGATCTGTAATAGTAAGAGACTAACATTAGTTACAGTCACACAGAAGTTAATTATCAACTATCAATTACCATTAAAAATTCTATTATTCTAAATATATACAAATGGCATTTATGAAGCACATAATAAAATAAACAAATTAAATATTGCATGCTTACTTAAACATTTCCAATCGATTGTCTGAGTTGGCTTGATTATATATTTTAGATATACCACCTGCATCTCCTATTCCAGCAATATACAATGAGGTTAAACATACCAGTATAAGTGCAGCTTGGTAAACGTCAGTCCATAAAACAGCTTTCAAACCACCCTAAAATTACTCACATTTTTAATATTTTTCCTTAATTATTTAATTAAATTATTATAGTTGTGATTATATAACTGTGATATTATTAACTCACTGCAAGTACAGATTATGGGGTATTAAAGTAAACGAAAACTTTAAAGGCATGCTTATGTTCACAAAAACATAAAAAATAACTATTTTAAATTCAATGCCTTCTAATATATTGTTTGAGAAATTCCTCGATAAAAATTAATAAAGAATTTTCAATATGCTATAAAAAATATAACAATGAAAGTTTATATCTCCTTTCTCTTCAAAATTATAATTTTAATGGGATTTTGCTGTGTAGCTCTATGAAAATCAAACTAAGGAAAAATGGAAACTATAGAAAGTGAGATGGAAATTAATCAAAAGTGTGGATGATTAATACTACTGAAATCTTTAAGAGTAGATAATTAAGAAAAGATGAAAGATGCAGAATAAAAAAAACTGATATACATATTGAAAGACAATAAATCTGTTTCATAAAATTAGAAACTAAAAGCTGAATATTTTCTTAATAATTATTTTGTATCAAGTATTAAATACAAAGCCTATGTCAAAAAATTCGATGATCAAAATTAACGTCGTAACATTAAGTTTCAAGTTCAGTCTTTAAGTTCCCCATTGGCAAAATGGTTGTTGTCTAATTTTTTTTGGAAAAGAAACTTTATTGTGTTTTTATTTTGGACATCTTTAACTGTTAATCCTGAACTGCTTCGCAGACATATTTAAATGTAGCTCAGACACATTCTATGTAAATTCTTTTGATGACTGAATAGACATTGAACAGCCAATCGAGATGAATGTTAACTTTTTCGGATTGGTACAAGGGTGTTTGATGGAGATTGCAAGCTGCATCATACACCCGTTTCGGATTCACAAGTTCATATATAGAAATAGGATTTGAAAGCTGGGCTTTTTTCCAATTTTATATGAATAGTGAATGAATCATTTAAATTGCGTGGAAGACAGTATACGGTCTTGTGCAAGTTATTCGGTCGGTACGTTGATAATGGATCCCTTTATCTTTAACTGGTGATCAACATCTAGATCTCGTATTTGCATGAAAGGGGTTCGGGAAGTCACCATTCGCTCTTCGGTAGGGTCTTCGGTAATTCTCTCAACCACTTTGGTACTTTAGTGAGAGACGGGCTTCATGCTTGCGTTTGTAAACGGAATCTTTTCGTTCTTCCACTTGCGTGTAACGCTTAAGGTATTCCCGTCTACGTTCTTTGACTTTTTCAGCCTCGGTAAGTGTAGACCTTGACATCGTTTTTTTCTTGCTTCAACTCTAACTTTTCGGACCGTGTCAATCAGTGTGAACTATCTTTATTTGTGATATTCACCTGAATTAGTAAACGATCCAATTGAAAACGATCCAGTTTGAACTATAGGTTAGAATTTCTGATTCTAAATTAAAACAACGAAAACAAAAATATCGTTCAAATTATGAAATTCTCTTTTATTCACAACTCAATACTAACAAAGTTTCATTATTATTCGTGAGATAATTCCTTTTAACTATTATGTGCATTACTTTAATAACAGTTAAGTTATATTCACAGTTTGCTCATGGTGGGAAATTAAGATTAATACTCCTTGTGTGTTTGAAATATTTAAATTATTGTGTGTATTACCTCAACAATATAAGCTCGTAGAAGTTTACAATCCAAGTCCCTCATTAAAACACATAAAGAAGTCCATTTAAAATCAAAATTAAAATTGTCAATTTTCGTAAATAATAACAATATGTACAATATATGTATAATAATATAATAATAATATAATATAATAATAATTTTTAAATAATATGAAATAGCACTATAAACTCACTACAGAGCAGTAAAGAGTACAAATTACTCCTAAAGATATCACAGATAGTTCTATAGACAAGTCTGTAACAGCACTGAAAGCTAATACTGCTCCATAAAGATTCAGAACAATAAAGAATATCTAAAAATAAACAGTAAAAACTATATAAATGAAAGATCAAAATATTGATGCTGTAATATTAAAAATTGAAGTGAAATAGAATGAGAAGTTAGGAGACAAAAATTTATTATTTACCATTTGTACAACGAAGAACGCTGATATAATGTATCTTGTCTTGCTTCCGAACCTCATTTCCAAAAACTGAAAAGATTTTTTAAAATTGTTTTTTGTTTTTAAAACAAAAAAATTGTTTTTAAAGCAAAAGTTGTATTTTAAAACAAATTATTGCTAGTTTCATTTTAATTTTAAGCAATTTTCATATTCTGCGTAACTTAAAAATTACTTTCGGAAAAAAAAAATTACTCTCAAAAAATTTTCTGGTGTCTCATTTTAGTACAAATTATTGTATCTAAGAACGCAAGAGATGTTTTATATGATTCTAAGAAACATTTAATTTAAAAAAAAAAAATAGAGTTTCAAATTTTAATAAAAATGAAAATATTGAAGATTTCAAATTGGCAATTTTAAACTTGTTTTAAAGAAGGTAACCATTAATATAGTTTTTTTTAGCTTTATTCATTATTTGTTATTATTATATTAATAAAATTAAATAGATAAAAATGGAATTCGATATTTTACTAATTTATAATTTTTCTTAAAATACTTATTAAACACCAAATTATATTTTTCAATTTCCAGGAGAAAACTAAAGCAAGAACTTGATTTTTGCTGCCTTAAATACAAAAATGTATGTCAATTTCAATCAAAAACGAATAAATTTATAAACTAATAATTTTGATCCAGTTATAAATAAAATTTTAAAAAAAAGGCATTTACCTTGTGAACTGTTGATACACCACACTGTAAATATGCTGGTATAAAACCCAAGATGAAATAACCATTCCAATGGACATCATTTGAAGTGGTATAGCAAATTGGAAACCACATGGAAAGCTCGAAACGCGTGTTTCCGTGAATGGGAAAAGCTCAAAACGCCTGTTTGCGAAAGCGCATAAAGCTCAAAATGCGTGTTTGCAAAAATGGGCATAGCATCTGATTTCATTTTTTAACTTCTTTTATGAGTACTTTTCTAAAGAATAAGCTTATAAATCGAAATAAATTTTGATGTTAATCATCGTGAAGGAATTCCTGATTTTTTTCACATGATGATAATCGGAATAAATTCGTTCTTTCTATCTTTTTTAAGAGACTTCAAAAGTCAACGATTGCTTTCACAAGGGATTCGCTGCGGGTGCCATAAATTTATAATAGTAATTGTAAATTTACGTTTACGAAATTAGAATTTAAAATTCACTTTATCGTTAGAGTCCGAATACGAAGAACTCACCTGAAAAGTAACATTTATAATATTCCTAGAGACCGCAACCTCGAAACCCGGAACTTTACCCAGTAATGATTATGCTTAGTGTTCAAATGAGTAAGGAAAAGTAAGCACGCAATTCCCAGTTTAGTTGTTGAATGTGAGTTGATTACTGAAATTGAGCATCTTTTTTTCCCTTTTTTGCTGTGTCTATTTTCGTAAACACGCATTTTAGAGCTTCGTCCATTTTCGTAAACACACATTTTGAGCTTCGTCTATTTTCGTTAAAACTCATTTCGAGTTATGTATAAATTCAAAAACTCGCTGATGAACGGGATTTTACGCCATTTTTCGACCAACCAATATGCGTTTTGTTGTCATTTTCTTACTTCCTCTGAAATTCGATGGATGTCAATTATAAGTTAAAATCAGTTATAAGGCAATCGAGTTTTTCGATTATAAGTTACGATTAATAAGCTGCTTAAAATAAAACTTTATACTTTAAAATTTTATCATTTTTCATATAATCGATAACAAAATCTAAATTGTAATTTTAAATTTCCTGGAAAAAATTTAAGTTATAATTAATTTTTTGAGTCTTAAATACAAAAGAAATAATCATATTCAACCGAGAACTGATAAATTGGTTGAATGAATTTTGAAATAATTCTTACCCACATATAAACAAAATATTCACACAAAAAACATTTACCTCGTAAACTGTTGATACACCACACTGGAAATATACTGGTATAAATACCCAAGATGCCAAAACCATTCCAATGGGCATCACTAGAGGTCCTATAGCAAATTGGAAACCATATTTGTATACTTCCGCGGGTGCGGAAAGTATACAAGAGGGTGATAGGAAAGTCACTACTACTGATAGAATAACTGGTATTCTCGTCATATTCCTACCAGCCAAAATATATTCTGTTGCCGTCATTTTCTTACTTCCTTTGAATTTCGATAAAAGTCCAATACCTACTGAAATCAGTAATGAAATGCATATCACAATGTAATCAACTACACCAAGATAACTTTTACCTTCCATCTTTGTTGCATCGGAGATGGAAATTAAGTGTTAAGAAAGTGTTTCTAAAAAGGAAAAAAAAATAAGTGATGAAATGTAGGGATCATTAAGAGTAAAAAATAAATCCAAAACTAATAAATGTGAGTAATGCAAAATATGATCAATTTTAATCATAGTATTGTATTCTTCTGAAATAATGGCCAGTATCCTTTGTAAAAAAGGAACACTAATTGAACCAAGAATTTATGGATGACAAATAGATAAATAAAGCGCTAACAATCGTTAAATGCATTATTTATCTCCAAATTACAAAAATATCGCTCAAGTCATTCCGTTTCTTTTTCAATTTTCCGGCTGCTTATGCTAGTTTATATGTAATTTTTTTATTTAATTAAAATGTATGTTTTATTATTTTTAAATGAATGCATTAATTGTTTTTCCTAATAATTTACCAAATGAAGAGCTTAGAGGAAGGAAAAGATTCTAAGTGACATTTTGTTAAATTTTGAAACATCAGCTTTAAAAATATTGCAACAGCAATAAGATGATTACGAAACCTATTTTCTCATTCGAAGAATCTTATTTAATGACCTGATGACTGAAATAATCTTCTATATGTACAGTTCGCAAAATAAACAAGAACTTTTAAGCAGTTTTCACAATACTACTCCAAAATTAAAAAAATAATAAAACACCGAATAACTTTAAAACTAATGATCGGAATTTTAGAAAATCGGACTGGATTTTAATGATTTCAAGTGCCTAATCTTAATTATGCTAATTACACAATTAATGCAGACCATATTTTAAATTACGAAATCAGACATAAAAGCCTTTCAAGGAATAAAAATGGCTTCATATTTTTTATTCTAAGAATACAAAGAGGACAGCTGTGATCTGGTAAACATGCTCGCAAATAGTTTAGGCAAAAAAGAGATCAAAAGTAAAAGACTCTTCAATGTTAACTTTAATTTTTGAGAATTTCCCATTATCCCTAGAACTTTTAAAGCGAATCGAAACTTATTTGCACGTGATTATAAAACAAGTTTATCCAAAGAAAATTCCATGCGAAAACTGATTTTTAATAGCTATTTATTTTATTTCAGTATTTTATTTTTCAAATATTAAAAAAAATTTGAATTGTAAGGTATACGCATTTTTACATCATTCTAAAAACTGTAATTTTAAATGTAAAAATACAGCTTATGCACGATATTTGCCGAATAGTCCTTGAAAAATCTAATTTTAAATATACAAATATTTGACGTTTTTTCGAAAGCTCCATAAACAAAAGATTGCTATTCACAGAATCGTCAATTAGGAAATTTCAACGAACAAAACCACGTATGCCGAAATAGTGATATAGTTTTGGACTTGGAAATTTTTAAACAAATTCGAAGATATAACTGGGCAATCATCCTAAACGTAAAAAATTATTGTTTGGAATACCGTGCTGGTGCATACTTAACTTCAAAATCATCATTGTTGAAAATATCGGGTTATGTCCCACACCTTAAAGAGTAAGATGGCTAAGGGCAAGATGTACCTTTATTATTAAAATTTATCTTATTCAATTTAATCGACTGTGAAATGAAAAAAAAACAAGTTTTGCAAACTTGAAACTTATTTCCCTAAAAGGGCAAAATGGTTTTATTTTCCTTTTAGTTTGATAAGGATAAAAATAAATTCAGTGGGTTGCGTCTCTCTAGTAATAATATTTATGTAAGTAATTTGAGCTATTGAATAAACCTTTTTCTCTTTTTTCTTCTTTTCCCTCTATCATTTAAATTAACTAGAGATTAAACGCCCATGCAACTTTAATAAAAAAATATTGCCTGAATCACCGCAATACTTGACCTTGTTATATGATTATTTTCAGACATTCGATCGCTATGAAGTGTTTAAGAGTTTAAGACAGATTAATGGTAGAAATATTATTGTTTTTTATAGATGAAACAGTTTTCTAAGCAATCCTTATAAAAATATTAGAAAGCTTTATTTTTTCAATTCCATCTGTTTCTTATTTTGGCAAAATCTCAGGATAAAACGCTATAACTACTTAGTATAACAACAGAATAACGTATTAATAGAAATTGCCAAAAGAGATCAAACTTATATTTTTGTTACGCTAAATAAAATTTAAAAAAACATCCTAATCAATATACAGAAACAGTCAGCAAGTATTTTGAAAGACCCATCTACCTATAAAACTAAAGCAGAATGCTATAAATATGTGTGTATGAACATTATACAAATCTGCACCTGAACCAATCCGCCCCAAATTTGGTATACTTACATTCGAAGATACGGTGGACCTAATTATTTAGATTTCAACTCTATCTGATGACCGGCTAATGCGCTACGTCCCATAGAACAGAGTTACAACTTAAATAATGTAACAGCAACAAGAATCAAAAATGAAAATTTGAAATTGAAATCATTTTTTTTTAAAAAGCCAATTCATTGAAAAATTTGTGATTTAAGCTTGTTTTTGCAATCACAATTAAAACATGCCTGAAATATGTATATATAAATGTAAAGTGAGTTTTAGTAAGTTAGATTTCTAACTTTTTTCTGTTTTTGATAAACTAAATGTTAAGAATTGGAAATGTAATAGAAAGGGACAACAAATAACGAAACATAAAAGTTTTTAAGTCAGCATTATTTCAGCAAGTAATTTGTTGCAGGATTAAATAATTATTGTAATACCATGACACTAATTTTTAAAAACACTAGGGGAGAGTGGGGTCAATTGTAAAATTTTTTACTTAACTATTTTTAACTAACAGAAAATCCAATATATTATCAGTATTAATTGACAGACGAGTAAAGTGGACTATTCTCTACTAGAAAAAAAAAAATACCTTATTTTAAAAGTTATTATATTAGTAATTAACAATTTTCGACAGTCGTGCACTTGTTACAACTGTCCCCACTTACGGGGTCAATTGTAACAGTTCATAAAGTCAACTAAAACATAGTTAATTATACATATTATCATAGTTGTGATATATTTTTTTATTGATCAAAATAGTAGTGATATTTTAGGAGTAAAAATAATAATGAGCAGAGACCTAAAGGGTTCAACTTTTAACTTTAAGGGGTTAAAAATTTTAATTTATGCTGTGAAAGGTGACAAATAAAATAATGCGCATGCAACATAATATAAATGATATAGGAAACTATTGGTGGTTCTTAAAGAGTTAAGTAATTGTTTGTAAGCATAAGATTATTTATTTTCAGCTGTTGCAATCGTCCCTCTACTTATTGTTACAATTGTCCCCAAGACGCCATTTCAGCTTCATTTGTTAAAAACAATGCTAGTTAATTAACTAAACTAATCTTTTTTTTCTGAAATGTTAATTAAGGTGTCCACTTACATATTTGGTTAATAATTTTTATTAATTTAAACAAAATTACTTTGTTATAATATAATATTCTAATGCCAAAAAAATTACTTGCGCAGCGTGAAAATATCTTTTGTGATGTAACTCTTTCAAAAGTACCTAGAAATGGTTGCCAGCAGGTGTGTACATGTAGATTTATTAAATACACCTTGTGCGCCACCTAAGAACCAAATCTAAAACCCGACACTCGAAATTTTTGCTCTGTTACAATCGTACCCTGTTACAATTGACCCCACTCTCCCCTACTTTTTAAAAATACTAGCGCCTTTGATTTGAATTGTTCCGGAGGGCATAAAAAAATCACCTAACTCTAAATGACGCGAATATCGTATTTGTGAGCTTATGTGGGGAAAAAGACATAAGAAACTAAAAAAAAAAAATTTCAATTTTGAAAGCTATAGAAAATTCTTTAAATCTTTTCAAGATCAGGATTTAGATTTCAGATTTTATACTGCTTTCCAGGTCGTTGGGCTACCGAAGCGGGGGTGCCATCCCCTCCGCAGAGGATCAAAATTGTGATGGCATGTCTTCGGATCATCCTCAGGGATGTTTCCCAGACCGTCGCCAATAGCCCATTGTGCAGCTCTAGTGCGACGTAAATGAACTACTACTACTACTATACTGCTTTCCAAAATTAAATAATACCATAATTATTTTCAAATGGCATAGTGACCTCTCTTCAGTTAAAATACTTTTTTAAATAGTGATGGTCATCTTTGTTTATTTGTTTTAAATGTCATTAATTTATTTACTTTTTTGCGTTCAGCATAAGAGTAACTTGCGTAACTAAACCTGTCACAAAAAAAAGCCATAAAAATAAGAAATGTGAAAATACGCAGGAGCGTAAAAAAATGTACCGAGAGTTAAAAGCAATAAAATGATTATTAGTTCAATAATAGTTCAAGAATTGGGTACTTGCACTTTAAAGAAGAAGAAGACCACAGATGTACACACACGTGAATTATGACGTCAACTTCAGCTGATCGCTTATAAGTAAGATGGCGTGTTAAAGGTGAGCAAAATTTCTCCACATAAGTTAGAATGTTGATTAACGTGAAGTTAATTAAATACAGCGCTGTAACGTGCATCAGAATTGCTAAAATATAATTTCTTCCCGTCAACGTCTTTTCTTAACTTGGATTTATTATTTGTTTATAGATTCTATTGTAATGATGATATATTTTGAAGTGATACTTCTTATGCGACTTCCAACAAGGTTGCGTTAAACGTTTAACGCTACATTTTTATTGGCCGGGAAACGAGCGACTAGGGGAAGGACGATTCCATAATGTTAAAAATTTCGTCGGAAGAGTGAAAACAGGGAAAGAGTGAAATTACACTGAGAATATTGGGGATTTTTTGTTCGCTTCCTTGGGGTATTGACTAAATTTCAAAGGTTTACGGTCACCGTTTGCATTTGTTTTTATGTTTATTTTTTGCGACGTTTGCTGTCATTTTCGAACTCGTATAAAATATGTTATTTGTTGAATTTTTTCGTTATGTCTTTGTTTTTGTTATCTGTTTTGCTTTTGTTTTTAAATTTTTTTTTACTTTAAAGTTAGTTAGATCTTAATATATGTATGTTGTCGGCATTGTAGAGAATACTGGATGCTTTTAGGCAAAGTATGAAATGTGAGAATTATACCGGGCAATGAATGGTACTTGACCTTAAAAAAACATCAGTGTAGGGCAGAAGTCGCCAAAATGGTCTATATAGACCCCCAGGGGTCTATTTAACAAAAGCGGGGGTCGATCTGAGACAGGGGGGCGAATGGGGGTCGATCCGAATCGGAAGGGTCGATTGTGGGTCGAAAAAAAAACAGTTCTCAATACGCAAATCACACATACCTAATTAAGTATGTAAAATTTGTGAATTTTTTCTATAATTGACTAAATATCAGTTTCTTTATAAAACATAAATTAATAAACATATATTAATTGGGGTGAAACAAGTATTTACGTACCACCGCTCAGTGGCACGAACTCAGCGCAGTTTATAAGTCATATGCATATGTGCGCTTGTCCAAATGTCACGTGTGACGAGCATTGACGTTACAAATGCAAATATCATGCGCAGTTTCAACTATGTTTGCAAACTGTTAGTTATTGTTTCGATAAAACCATTCGTTTGGTTTAGATATCAATTTTAATTATCAATGCACAAAAAAAAGAAGGTAAGCATTAATAATATGGATTAGCACACCCCGCGATAAAACTATAGCACACTTTGTATTTTTTTACGAAAATTACAAAATTGATCAATTTTGACGAAAATTAAAATTGACCAATTTTGAACCCAATATAGCGAATCTTTCAAAAATACACCAGGCACACCCATCTCATTGATCAAGAAGCAATAAATCTTTAGTTACTTTACTTATTATATCTACTTATGCATAATTACTTATTATTTAATGATAAGGTATTTAAATTTCAATATTAATATGTTTTTCATAAAACTATTGTTACACAATGTACTATTACTTTAATAAATGTTTAAAATCATAAAATAAATGTACAACACAGTATCTAATAGAGTTTTATTTTAATTAACAGTAAATTACTTTTGTGGGGGTCGATGGACATTTCGAAAAATTATATAGGGGTCGATGATCAAAAAAGTTTGGCGACCCCTGGTGTAGGGTATACCGGGCAAATATATACCGGGCAATGGCACTTGACCTTAAAAAAACGACATTGTATCGTATACCGGGCAATGGCACTTGACCTTAAAAAAAACATCAGTGTAGGGTTTGCCGGGCAAATATATACCAGGCAATCGCACTTGACCTTAAAAAAAACATCAGTGTAGGGTATACCGGACAGTGGCATGGTATATATTTGCTCGGCATACCCTACACTGATGTTTTTTTAAGGTCAAATGCCACTGCCCGGTTTATACACGGAATTCTTTTCGCGATCTCCCCTCCCCCTCACGCTCCTCCAACATGTACAGAATTGCTGGAACAGCGACCGATAATTGTCAACAGTACTGAGGTACGTACCTCTCTGCATCAAAAACGTTCTTTGAAGATAAAAAAAATCAAATCTGACTGTCTTCTCTGTAAAGCCTAATAATCAATTCTTTCTTTTTTGATGACCCTAGTCAAGTTTTTTTTTCAGAAAATCCCGCCAAAATTTGACTTCCAATGTTGGCGCTAAAATAAGGCGATATTTTGTTAAGCTTAAGCTTTCACCAGCAAAGTTTTCCCGATATCGAGCTCATTTTCCCCTTTCTAAATTTTCTAAGTTCATTTGTATTATGGAATCGTCCTGTCCCTAGTCGCTTGTGGCCGGGAAATCACGTGGTAGGATCCAGTTTTCCCTCATTCATTTCCTTATTGCTTTGGTTCTCACTAGCACAAAAATAATAAAAGTAATAAACATATTCGCGATCGCAACGAACTATAGGGGGCGTTGTTGTATGAGACGCTTACCTGCGATTTCCATATGAACCGTCATTCAGTTACTCTGGAGACGTCGTTAATGTAGCGTGTAGCATTGCAACGTTCCTTCTTTAATGTGGCTTATTAAATTTAAAAAAGAAAAATGCTTGATCTTCTTTCTTGTACAACCGAAAACAAAATGGTATCTCTTTTTATTAGAGAAGGAATATCCAAAACACATCGGAAAAATATTTGTACATTAACAGAAAAAAATATGTATATTCTTATAAGAGTTAAAACCTAATGCCCGAGAAATAGTATTACTAAATTTAATGATATAACATGAAAGGCCCATTTAAACTTTACATTCTATAGTTTTAAGAATCATATTAGTTCAAAAATTAAAATGAACAAAAAGTATACATAAGCCTCATAATTTTATGAAATTTAATTTTGTAAACAACGTTATTTTGACAACAATTTTTATCAAAAAATTTCAAGTTTCAATAAAAATCATTATTTAGAAACTAAGAAACGTAAAATAAAGAATGCTCACGAAACAAAAACAAAAAAACAATTCTTTTTTGTCGCCATTTTTAGTGCTACGAATATTCGTCTTTGGGATTTGCCAAAAACAAAACAAGATGCAATTTTATTTTTTCAGGAGGGAAATATTTTACCGAAAAAACGAAAATGTACCAATTCCCACAACATAAAACTTTATCTTGGCAAACGTACGTTTTGGAAATGTTATTTCATTTGGAATCTTATTCATCAGAGTTCATATGGCGATATGATTGTTTTGAATCTATGCTAAACTCTATATCGGCTCATTTTCCACTGAAATCCAATTAACTATTTTGATTTTAAATAAAGTGTTTTATTTTATGGACTGTCGCAAAAATTTTAAGTGTAGATTGGCGGCACTTAAAAACCGCCAAATCTGTAGCGGCGGTGGCGTTAATACGTCGTAAGTACCGAATTTTTATTCCATACTTTTCTGAATCATATTATTTCAAACATTGGAATATACAAGAAGTATACATAAACACATAATGTTATACCATTTAATTTTTCAAAAGTATTTTGAGAACAATTTTTATCAAAAAATTATAAACTAAAAAACGGAAAATAAAGAATTCTTAGGATAAAAAAAAACGATTTTAAGAATTATTAACATTGAAATAAAAACTTTCATATTGTTTCTTTTTTTATTATTCTTATAGTTCTTAATCAGACGTAAAAAACCATTCTGTAGAGAACCATCATCAAATGAAAAAAAAATATTTACAAGCAAATTTTTTATTGTAAAAATCATTGCACTTACCTGATTTATGATTCCCGGAGAATTCCAAAATGATAAGTTCCTTGTTTGAAAACTTTATTCTCATATAATAGATACATAGTTTATACCTTCATTACTTTTAGATAACATACTACACAGCAAACTTTTATAATTGATATGAATTGGAATATGTAGCTTAAAAACAGAACAGCTGAATTCTAGTTGAAATTATCTATTCTTTCAAAACTAAAAAAAAACTTACCAAGAAAACGATTAATATTAATTAAGAATCAGCACAAATGGCACTATTTCAAGTAACTTGGATAATTTTTTATTGTTGTTTTCCGAATTATATGGATATAGAAATATATACTATTCTATAACGAAGAAGAATATGCTATGACTATTACAATTCTGTATGTTCTGAATTCATATTTATTCACTGGAATGACGAAAGCAATGTTGACTTCACTTTAATTCGTAATGAATTGAAGACAGAAGAAATGCATTTTACCTTAATACACACATCTGTAACAGTATCCGAAATCGGAAGTCATCAGTTGCAAGTTTGTTGATAATAGAAATGAAAAATTATTGAGGAATTTTTCTTCAAATGTTTGGCGTGTTCTGTTCCTGAAAGATTTACTAATATTCTCGAGATTTTTTTCAAGTTCTTCGGCCTTTTCCTTAGGGAAATTTCGTTTCTTATTTGCTGCTAAAAAATGGCGTCTGATTCAGTCAATGACTTTGATGGAACTAAATGAAAACGTGATAAATTAATGTCCGATATTTACAGGCTCCCGCTAGACGGCGTACTCGAGCGTTGCGATCGCGAATTGTTTTTCTATAAATATTTTAGTTTGATTTGATACACATATAATTTAATAGGGTAGTATTTTTTATTTTCAAACTTAGTGGATAACAATTGTAAAAAATGAGTGAAAACAATCCCACGGACAATGCGACGGATGTAAGGTTATGTCAAGTTACGTCTCTTGTGAATATCAATTGATTGTTAGGTTTTCTCTTTTCTAATTGCCATTTATATTTCACCAAATGCAGCCATGAGGGATATTGAATTATTTATTGCAAAATCTTTATTTCCACTATCCACTGCAGGTTCACAAGCTCTGGCTGACGTTACTGGTGAAGAAATTGATTATTGTGAGCGGCCTGTGATCCTTGCCGGAGATTTTAGTGTGAATTTCTCGTTACCTGAAGCTGAAACATTATTAACCTTCCTTAAGGACAAATTTGGATTGGAAATGATAAATGGTAGGTATGATCCAACAACCAAAGGGGTAACTACCATAGATGCAGTTTTTGCAAGAAATATTGAAAAAATAGAACTCAAACATTTCGTATCTTACTTTAGTTATCATAATACCATTGTAAATGTTATAGATTTGAATATTTCTCTACTCGAAAATGATAATTAAAAGATGCGATCAATTGTGAATTGTAAGCATTGTTCTTAAAGTTTGTCTTAAGGAAACAATATGATTTCACTAAAAATCAATTTCTACCCCTTCCTATTTTCATTTCCACATTACGAAGTTACACTTCTTCCGCGCGGTGGGACTCCACGCACTATTTTTTTTATTTTGTGTAACTGACAACTTCAGTACATAATAAATTTGTTTATGTCTTACATGGCTTCGTGACTGCCTTTGTGTTAAGTAATATATAGTGAAAGAATTGAAACATTTGTGAAAGATTCATAGTGAAAGAATATAGAATGTGTCATTTAAAGAGAACTGATACTTCAGGGGCTTGGTTAACTCGAAATAGAAGGGAAAGAACAGTTACTAGTTGCTAATATTAAAAAATGCCACGTTTCAACAACCAATCAGAATCAAGATACTCAGATTACGTCACTTGTATACTTCCCACTATTAACTGCAGAATTGGCTGTAAAAAATATCCTGCGCGCCACTTTGCAGCCCGCAAGGAATACCAATAAAGGGTTGGAATTCGACGCGCTGAAAGAGCTATTTTTATTTATAAATTTAAGAGCATTTTTGAATTGGTACAATGACATAAGTGTAGAAAATTTATGGTTTGAATTAATAGATGGCGTTGCCTATTTTTTTGTTTTGGCTATTCTAATGTTTACTTTTTGTTTTGTTGTTATTAAAGAATATGAATCCCACCTCTCTGACGCTTTTTTAACATGGTGCTGAAAACCCCAAGAAGAAGATTGAAAATATTTATTACTGAAGAAGGGTTCGTTTGAATTTGATTTTGAGCTTTGCATTGAAATTATTTCTTTTTTCTTTATTCGATTAATTTGTTCTGAATTCGAAAATGTCTACTGAACTTTCAAAATGGAAGCAGAAACGAGGTGCTGTCAAAGCATCAACGACTAGATTGTTCGGCGAAATCGAAAATGAAATTGCGAACATTGAAACTTTAGATGAATTATTGGCTAAACTTATTGAAAAGGAATCTTTATTGAAGGAACTGGATTTGAAAATTGAAGATTTGATTGATGCTGACGAAATTAAAAAGGAATACGAACAATCGGAAGAATATTCTGATAAGATGTTTCAAAAACGAAAATTTCAAGATCTTTATCTTCGTCGAATGATAAGCTGGATATGGAAAACTGTAAGAACGATAACGAAAGTATTTCAACCGAAATTATTTCTGAAGAATTTCAAAATGTTCACGTACAATTACCGAGCATTAATATTGAAAAATTCTACGGTGATGTTAAACTATGGAATAACTTCTGGGAACAATTTAAATCGACTATTCATGAAAATAAGACTTTGAAAACTGTAGATAAGTTTGTGTATTTAAAGTCATATCTTGGCGGAGCTGCTGCAAGAGCTGTGAATGAACTTTCGATTTGTGATTCTAATTATCTTGCAGCCGTTGATATTTTACAAGATCGCTGAGGAAGAAGTGACTTAATTATTAATGCTCAGACGAACGAACTGTTAAATTTAAATGCAGTAAAGGTTTCTAGCTATGTTGATGAGCTGAGGAAACTTTACGATAGCATTGAAATTGAAATACGAAGTTTAAAGTTTTTAAACGTGATGTCTGAAACCTATAGAAATCTACTCTGTTCAATATTGATGAAGCTGATTCCTGAAGATATAATTTTGGATTTTAACCGACAAAGAACGAAGGATTCTACTTGGAATGTTGAAGAATTGTTAAAATTTATTAGAAACGGAATTGATAGCCGTGAACGATCAGCTCTACTCTCAAAAAATTCAAGAAATGAAAATCTTAACGAAAATTTTAAATTCACTCCAAAATCGAAAGTAGAAGAAAAATCTTGGAATAAAAGAAAACCAAAGGTAAGCGCCTTTGCTTTATCAACATTCAATTTGAAATGTAATTTTTGTTCTAAGAGTCACTATAAATTTAAATGTAATGAAGTTAATGTTTATAATAAAAGACAATTTTAATGAAAAGTGGTAAATGCTTCAGTTTCTTTCAAAAAGGACATTTATCTATATCTTCGGATTGCATGAAAAGAAATCTTGCTTGTTTTCACTGCAAACAGAAGCATCATTATTCTGTTTGTATGAAACAGCCTGAAAACGAAAGTCCCGTTTCGAATAATGATAAAGAAATGCTCGTAAATAAAAATAATGGATCTCATGTTGTGCAAAACTCTGTGACACAGAATTCAAATGTAATTTTACAAACTGTTACCACTGTTGCTGTGAACAAGACTGAATGTTTAGTTAGATATTTGCTTAACGGAGGTAGTCAAACGTCTTTTATAAATAAAAAGTTATCGAAAAAGTTAAATTTGCCTGTTACAGGAGAAATTGATTTTAATATTCATACATTTGGATCTAGTAAGAGTGTAAATAATCGTAGAAGGAAAGTGAAATTGAAACTTGTTGATCTAATCAATTCTGATCAGTTTGTTATTGTTGAAGCTATTGAGTATCCCGTGATTACTGCTGCTGAAATTAAAATGTCTGGAGATGACTTAACTAAAACTTCGCATTCTTTGGGAATTGAACTTTCAGATGATGTGCCAACTGATCAGCAAATGTATAAATATTATGTATATATTAGAAAATGATGTTTGCTGGAAAATTGTTACTGGAAAAATCGAACGAATAAATGAAGCATTAGTTGCTGCAGAAACTAGATTAGGATGGTGTATTCAAGGTACCGTTATGAGTTCTGATTTACGATCAATGACTGTTAGTTCAAATTTATGTTTAGATGAAGAGCTATCTAATAATATTAAATCTTTCTGGGGAATAGAATCGTCAGGAATAGCACCGGTCTTGGATGAAAACGACAAGGATATAAAAGCACTTTCTTTATTTGAACAATTTATTCGCATAAGAGATGGCCGTTATGAAGTAAACCTTCCATGGAAGAATGATATAGTTGATTTACATGATAATTTTCATAATGCTGAAAAATGAATGAAAAAATTGATCAAGAGATTTACGTCCAATCCTTATTTTTTCGAATAGTATAAAAACGTAATAAATGAACAACTGAAGAAAGAAACAATGGAAAAAACAGAAAAGAATGATTTTAACTCAAAGAAAACTTATTGCGTTCCTCATCGGGTTGTATTTAGAGAAGATCATTCCACAACAAAACTGCGTGTAATCTATGATGCTTCTTCTAGAGAAAAATGTCATCATTCTTTGAATGATTGTTTATTGCAAGGACCTAACTTATTTCCTGATTTACTGATAGTTTTATTGAATTTTCGTAAAGGTGAAATTGCTGCAATTGCCGACATTCAAAAGGCTTTTTTACAAATTTCAATTGCACCAGAAGATCGTGATGCCTTAAGATTTTTATGGATTTCAGAAGACGCTAAGTTTCCCAATACAAAATTTGAAATTTACAGAATGAGTCGTGTGATGTTTGGAGCAACATCAAGCCCCTTTTTACTAGCATCACTTGAAGAAATTTCAAAACATTTATCCCATGACAACTAACCTGTTAAATTCTTGCATGTATGTTGATGATCTTGTGTATTCAACGAATTCTGTAGAGGAAGCATCGTAAGTACAGGAAGAAGCAAACCTAATATTTAAGCAGGCCTCCATGAACATCGTGAAGTGGAAATCCAACTCAAGAATTTAGAACAACAAAATATATGGCTCAGAAGTTCAAGCCGATGGAACCGAAGAAGTAAAAGTTCTTAAATTGAAGTGGGACTTGTCGAATGGCTGTTTTAATTTTAAAACTGGAGATATTTTTAATTTTATAATTTCTAATCCTCGTACAAAACGAACTTTATTGCAAGCTACTTCAAGAATTTTCGATCCTTTCGGATGGCTGTCCTCATTCATGATTCAAGTCAAAAACATGTTCCAAAAACTTTGGCTATTGAAAATTGATTGGAACGATACTCTACCTCCTGAAATCGATAAAAATTGGCAAGAATGGTACAAGCAACTTCATTTTTTGGAACAAATTGTGGTTCCAAGGTAGCTAAATAGAGTTTTGGATCCATCTAGTGATGAATTACACTGCTTTTGTGATGCAAGCAAAAGTGCTTATGGAGCTACAGTTTATTTGATATCTGCCAGTTCAACATCTGGATCATCCCAGTTAGTGATAGCTAAAAGTCGCGTTTCTCCGTTAAAATAATTGTCTCTTCCTAAACTAGAATTAATGACAGATACAGGGGGGGGGGGCTTTAGTGATATACAGGGGATGTTCCACAATCTGTTTTTCAAAGTTTCATTTATTTATGTTTTTTAGTTTGATTATTTTCAAAATCAAGTACTCATTTATTTCGTTATGATTAAAACAATAACAAAATGTGCTTAGATGAAACTAGAGTAATTATTAATAAAATGATCTTTGCTTATTCAAAAATGTCCACTTAAAGAAATGAGTCGCTAACACAGGAATTGTTGAGTAGGATGCTCAAGGGGGAGGATCCTCCTAGTTTTTAAACAAGGCTTTATTTAAAATCATTTATAGCTTTTTTTTAAAAATTAAGACTTATTATCGTTATTGCGCTAGTCATTAAATCTAAAAGAAAGTTAATTGCTTCACAGAGATAATTCAGTGAAAGACTTTTACAATCAGTGCCCTCTGATATTCCAATAACTCATTGTGAATATTAATTGAAATATTACTTTCGAACATCAATCAGTAGCGAATTATTTAAATAATGATCTTTTTGGAGAAATCGCTTATAGTCAGGAATGAAATTTTATTTTGACAGTACCATTAATGAAAATGAATTTCTTAAAAGTAAAAAGAAATATTCCCAAGGGGCGAAATTGCTGATATTTTTAAAATATTTATTTATTTTCCCAAAATTCGATGGTCGAAATTTAATTAACTTTTATTCGAGTTCGATGCTTTTTTTCGTTATTAATCTATGCACTGTAAAACACCCACGTAAGTAAATATTTAATACACGTGTTGAACTCTGATATTAACATGATTTGAGTGGAAGTTGTTTTACTCAATAATAAAAATGAGCAAAAAATAGAAATAGATACTTCTATTTTTGCCTCTCTGAGAGGCTCAGAACACTAACTCTTCTGATGTTTTTGGTATTTTGTTTCCTTCATTAAATAGAAACAATATCTAAATACCTGGGTCGAGGCTCCAACCTCTTTACATTTCGTTTAAAAAAAGCCTATGATTGTTTGGCAATTATTTTCGTTTATTTATGATACAATAAAATACAATAAAATTTAGAAATCATACAAATTTAGAAATTTTTTTATTCTATTATCACAAATTTGGCTCTTCGAACTCAGTATCCGATTCAATTGACAAAAAATTTAAACCATATAAGCGTTATTTTATAACCGTCGTTGAACAGCGGAAACAAATTTTTCAGTTTACGACTACCAATGTACAACCTTGTAATTTTGAACCCAATCCAGAAGACAAGGGAACTTCTGGATCAAGTATTGGGGAAAAAAATTGCCTTCGTCTAGGACTTTTTGGACTTACACGCCTTTGCGTTACTTGGTGTGAAAAACCAAAAAAACCTCCCACGGTCAATGTGATGGCAAGCTAACTCCAACCCGTGATCCGTAAACCACTGGTGATATTTTTCATCAGTGTTGTGGTCCGTGCGAGACGGGTGTGAAATTCGTATCGACCAGCCACAGCTGGGATTTGAACCCTGGTCATCTTATTGGGTGGCGAACCCTCTATCGTTTGAGCCACCACGGCTGGTATTAAGTTTCATTGATTATCCCTGCTCCTTCATTCACAAACATTAATTAATTAATTTGTTTTTTGAATAATTTGCTTTTAATTTGCTAGAAAAACTCGCTTAACATATTTCTCCAAAAAATCTATAAACATTAGTGCTTAAAATTACTCTGCATATATATATAAAGATTTTTCTTGTGCTGCAACAAAAATCATCGCATGAATTTCGCCATCTTAGTTAGCACCTATGGAAACCAAATTTACAGCTTGTGTTCTGCTTTAATGGCTGTTTTTCGGTAGTTGAATGGAATAAGAGTTCCTGCAGTCTCATCAATCACTACTGTTATAGATTATAAATAATAATTATTATGTAATCAATTACTTGTAATTTTATAATAAGAATCAAGTAATGAGGTCCAAAAAAATTTCATTTCGTATCAAAACAAAATTTAAAAAAAAAAAAAAAAAAAAAAAAAAAAATTCGTTATTTTACCCTAATCGTCCGCGCACACAAATGTGACGCCATATGAAACGAAAATACGTGAAAAAAGACATTATTTTATGAGGGATGATCCCGTTCAAAGTCTATGGCATTTTTAATAAATCTTGTTTTAAAGTAGAAAATAAAATTGGTGAAAACCCCAAAGCTTTCTTTAAAAAAGTAAAAATATATATATAATTAGAAAATTGCTATACTCTCTCGCTAGTTAAAAGAAAACCATTATTATTATGAAGAGAGCCTGTTTGCATGTAAGTTCACGCCAAATGGAGGCTAAGATCACAGCACGAACGTATATCAGCATCGCCAATTCTTGACACGACGTTGTACAGCCTTCTTTTTGCTTGCTTTCTTAAATCGCAAGAAATGGGGTAAATAAAACTTATTGAATAAAAACTATTTTGCTAATAAGAATTAATAAAAATGATATCTAAATATCGTAACAAATATACTTGTTTCTGTGTGTTCGCATTTAAAGAAACTGATGAAAGAATAATAAATATTGTTTCTTACAGACGATTTTCATCTTCAGCAAAACTAAAGTTTAAAAAAATTCTGTATCTTGCTATTGGTTTGTTAAGGGCATGCCAGCATAAGACACGCCATTTTTAGTGGTACAGTCAAATTCAGTGCTTGTGCAACGTCGTATAGCTGTTTCTTTTTTAAAAACAAATGTTGTCCTTACTTATCGCCAGTCTAGGATTTCAGTACGACTACGAAACTATAACCCTTTTATAATAATTCCATGATATATATAGTAAAAGATAGCAAATTAAATTTCTGTCTGGCGAGGTTAACTTTAAAAAACTTCTATGTTCTTTCGAAAGCCTATTTATATAATCTTATTTCTAAATAAAACGGAACTATATGAAATCACGGATTATTACTCAAATCCTGTAACGCGATGGTATTTTCTTAAGTTGCAACAGAGTATAGAAACTTTTTAGATGCTCAAAATAATCAAATCATACTTTTTCCATTCGTTATTAAATACGATTCACTACAAAATTATTAAAAAAGTAATACTAACATTTTTCTGAGAATGAGCAGTATAAGAGTGCTACTTAAAATTTTCCTATCTTGCACAATTTTAAGCATTTTTTTCTCAACTTTTGAAATGATGACTTTGTTATTAATAAAAAATTTCTCCAAAAATTTCATTTAACTTTTCTAAATATTTTAAAATTGATAGCAACACCAGAAAACGCAACATAAAAAAAGAATTAGTTTCTGATATAACTGTCCATATCTTCATAAGTATTTAAGCTAAGCTAACGAAATTCTATGATGTTTCGTATATTTTTCATACATATCAATGAAGTTTAAGGCTTTTAGAAGTTTGAGGGACCGTTAATAAATTACAAACGGAAAATAGCGTTTTTGAAGACCATATGGAAAAATTACAGGAAATTTTACTTTATGGAAAAATTAGACCATATGGAAAAATTACTTTCGACAGTTAATTTGGTTATTATATGCAATAAGTAGTTATGTATGCAATAAGTTTCAATAAATTTTCACCCCGGATGCCCCCGCTAGGGGGCGGGACGGGGATGAGCTTTGAATATGCAATAAGTAGATAAAATTTCGTAAACCTAGCTCAAATACTTATGGATATATGAATATTTTTATTTTAAAAAAAAATTCTTGGTTTTACGCTTTTTTGTTGTAACTTTAAAAACATTCAATAAAACTGAACAAAATTTTTGAAACCGAACAATAAATTAAATTAAAACTAGGAGGCTCCGCCCCGTGCTCGCTAACGCTCGCCAACCTCCGAGAATTGCTACGCAATACTATGTGGTTCACGCCGTGAACCATGGCTCTCTGCTCTCGCTCGCCAATGAACACAATGTTCTAGCAGAAAGACATAATATATTATCATCAAAGACATAGTATTTTATCATCAAAGACATAGTATTTTATCATCAAAGACATAGTATTGTACTTATGTAGAAGAATTCTACCAATGTTCTTATTGGCTTTTAAAAAAGTATATTAGCTATTTAGATTGTACATGGTGAAAAAATCAAAACATTAGCTAAATAAGAAACATATTAGCAAAATAAATTATCAAATATTGCTTCACTAATATTCTGCATTTTAAAGCGTGAAAATTCGATGCATAAACAAACGCGAAATATAAAAAAATTCAATGCATTCAATACAAACACTTAAACGTTTTTTGGACGTTTAGGTAGCTCCCAGTAGAAAAATATCAATTCAACAGCGGCCTTTTAAAGCATTCTCACTTCAATTAATTAATTAATTCCTAATTGAGTTTAAATTAAATATTGTCATGTTTTTAGTGCATGAATCTGAATTGAACAACCTGATAATGCTCACTCTGGTTATTGTTATCTGGTTGCTCACTACGTGCTCTTGCGCGCCGAATCCAATCAATTAAAAATGAAAACTGTTGCCAGCGCGAGAAAAGAAATATCATCGGTTTTATTGATACATACATACATACGTACGTATTAGCGTTTTATATAATATATATAGATTGAAACTGAACAAAGTAATCGATGCAAGTCACAAGTTCATTACAATATTTTATGTCATTCGGTGTTTAAAAATACTTATTTCCGTTCGTAATTTATTGCCTCTTCCTCAAACATCGTAGCTTTATATTTTATGTATTGCTATTTAGGAATGAATATTAAACTTGCCAAAACAAAAAGAGATTGCATTTTACAAACTTTAGAGCATATTTTTAAAAAAAGTTAAGTAAATGTTATAATTTTTCTTATAACTAATAAAAAAATATATAAAACAGTTATTTTAAACTAGTGGAAATAACAATAAAAATATTCATATTTACCTTATTTTTATGGATGCATAGATCTCCTATCACGAGTTGGGGTGAGTAAAGTGAGAGTTAAGAGTACCAGTAGAGTTCATTCCAGCTATTCGGGGGAAGGAAGTCTTGAACAAAAGCGAAAGAAGAATCGGAGAGAGTAAATATCGATCCGTGATTAAGCATATTTTAGAAAAGAAATGAATAAAAATGTTATTGAAAGGTCCTTCTTTCATAGTGAACCAAAGAATCAAAACAATTTGTCAATTTAAAATTCTCACAAAAAAATGGACTCATATTTCCTACATTTTCGTTTAGCCTTTCCTACCTATGAAAAACTAAACTCTTCCGTTAAGCTTTGCCCTCATCCGCCGACTTGCGATGGTTGAATAATCTCCATACATTAAGACTGTTTTTCGAAGGTTACGTCACAATATGAAATTATGCTTTCTTGCGAATAATAAGCTAATATTTTTATAACTGCTGTGAGTTTTCAACTGTTTCTCATGAGTAATAGATCAAGTGCTGTCTACGCTTCCAGCGCTGTAGTTAACACCCAGATAATTCATCCCTGCATGATTATAAATATAGTTTAAAATAAACGCATTGATTCAAGTATAAGACACCTGAACTATGGCTTTTTCTTTATTTTCCTTGCCAACAGAGTTTAGAAAAACAGCGTTAAAGCGAGACTGAGGGCGTATGTTTGCTAATAACTCAAGAATAGATGCATCTATTTTGATCATGCTTTTGTTTTTGTTTTCTTTTTTTTTCCCCAGAAAATTCCAAATTTTTCGTAAGCAATCAACTTTTTATGTGGTTCAATTACGAAATGAAAAATAAGAAATTTCATTGATAAAAACTATTGTTATAAATTAAAACGCGCACTTTTGTTGAAACAGCGTTTTAAAAAATATTTAAAAAATAGAAACTGGTAAGACCTCTAGAAAAAATTAAAGAAACTTAATGCTTGCTACTAAACTCCTAGTTTAAGTGCAGAAGTAACTCGTGCTAGAAACAAACATGCAAGCATATATGTGTTATCTAAATTAAAGAAATATTATATTTTAATAACAATAGTAATCCTAAACATAAATATGATTATTCTTATCATCCAAGCTCTTCAGTTTCAAAGATTTTAAATTTATTAAATTCTAATGCTAAAAGATTTTAAGGAAAATTAATTATAATAATTGTTCACATATGTTTTTGTTACGAATTTTAAATTCTGAATTTACATATTATTATCCAATTAATGTAAGCAAAATAAACTTTATATTAAAAAAAATCAATAATCAGTTATTGGTACTGTGATGTGATATTACGTATTTAATAAATTTTGAAATTTAATTTCATAAATTTAATTTTTTATCATTCACAATCCTGTTATAATAAAAATATGTTTTAATTTAAGTATAACAGCATTAAGAATGATAAAAAAATTAGACTTAAGAAATAAAAGAAATTTTAAAAGCTAGGAAATATGTAATGTCTGTAATAGCATGTAATAGGGGTATCATTAAGCCAAGTTAACCAACAAGAATTACAGCGTTAATTTTTAATTTACCAAATCTCACCCGCAACCGATTATACACATAGATACAATATGAAATACCGTGCCAATAGATACAATATGAAATACCGTGATAGGAATCCAATATGAGAATACCGTGCAAATTATACAAAGCGATAGTTATTGAATACGATATCATTGTGCTAAATTTTATTTGGGTAACAAAATTATTAACAGCAATATTGGTGTAAAAATTAAATTGAGAAAATTGCGAGTTATATTTTTGACAGTGCATTGCGATATTAAAGTTCCTACTCATTAGTCATGGGTGTTAATGTTAATGCCGTTAAAACTGAAAAAAGCGGTCGTCAGCATACGGTCTTTATCGACAATAACTAGAAGTGGATAGCGTGGGTACAGATACCCCAAACGCATATAAATTATCTATAAGTATACACATTCAAGACTTAAGATGAGTTAAGTCTCTATTCCTATACTTAATTATAAGAAAAGTTTTTAATAGCAAAAGTCTTTCGTCTAGGCTTATAAAGGTTAAATAAAACATGTTGACTAGTAAAACTCAATTTTAATTATCAATTAAAAGGTTCAAATGAATGTAAAACATGATTTTAACTTTTTGCTTAAATATTCATTTACTTGGTTATGTTGTTTTTAGTTCTTCAGTTTTAAACGAAACCCTTTAGATATATTTTTTAGAGTTCATTCTCTGCTTAAAATGTATTGTTTACTGTTTTAGATCTGTGTATTCCTTAACGTAAAAAAAATGTATAGTAGTTAAAGTTTCGTATCAACCAGCCACACCTGGGATTTAAACCTGGTTCATCCCATTGGGAGGTGAGCGCTCCATCACCTGAGCCACAGCTCCTCAAAGTACTCCTTTTGACATGCACTTGCGCACACACTTTACATTACTATCTGAGGACTATCTGAACATGTAAAGTATCTTTTCAGGAGCAATTTTTTACGTTGAATGGAGTGAGACCAATTTCGAGAGGGTCTGATTAATAAGTTATAAGCATTTCATGTACATAAAGTTCAATTTTGTACTTGCACTTATTTACACATTTTACATTACTATACAGACAGATAAAATATTTCTTCCTATGCAGTTTTTTTGTTTTGAACGAATCAGATTAAATACGAATCAAAAGAACTAATATTTCAAAAGTTTAAATGATTTGTTTTGTATAACAAAACTTTCAATGAAAAAAAAACGTGTTTTTCCGGAGAAAAAGTCTAGTCTTGCTGCACTAAAATATAAAATGTAAGAAAACAGGATTTAATATAATGATGAAATAAAAGAGTATTATGACTAACAAAATGAATAACAAGAAGTTGAAAGTTCTGTTAAAATATTTAAAGCTGAAAATAACTTTTACTCCACATTTTCTTGGAAAATAAACTGTACAGGTAAAATTTAAACTCTTTACAAATTCTAATATTATAATTCAGACATGTTACACTTGCTAATTTATTTCAATAAATCTCAAATTCAATCAGTAGATCTATATTTTAGTATTTTGTCGAAAGCGCTTTTCGCACTAGAGCTGCACAATGGGCTATTGGCGACGGTCTGGGAAACATCCCGGAAGATGATCCGAAGACATGCCATCTCAATTTTGATCCTCTGCGGAGGGGATGGCACCCCCGCTTCGGTTGCCCGACGACCTGCGCGCGAAGTCGAGCACTTTACTGTAGCACAGTTTAACGAGGACCAATACAAGTTGTTATATGGATTTGAATGATTGTTTTGAATTGTTAGAATTTCGTTTGGAAAATACAGACATGCAGACATGTTTCAATTTAGATCTGTATTTATTAACAAATGCAAATATTAACGCATTCTTCAAATCAGTGAACCTAGCTTCGTATTAACTGTTCAATAAGTCCAGCATTCATAAAAACATTGACCTGAGACTGCTATATTTAAACGTTAAAATATAAAAAACAGCACATGCGCACTATATCCAAAATATAACTAAATTCCACATTCACACCAGAGCATTTAAAAATGTAGGAATATAAAAATAATAAAATTTTGATACAATTCAAGTTTCTGATTTGAGACATAATTGCCAACACATTTATAAATATTAGGTTCTAGAATAAAAATCATGAAATTTTGATACAATTCAAGTTTCTGATTTGAGACATAATTGCCAACACATTTATAAATATTAGGTTTTAGTATAAAAATTATGAAATTTTGTTACAATTCAAGTTTTTGATTTGAGACATAATTGCCAACACATTTATAAATATTAGGTTCTAGTATAAAAATCATGAAATTTTGATACAATTCAAGTTTCTAATTTGAGACATAATTGCCAACACATTTATAAATATTAAGTTCTAGCATAAAAATCATGAAATTTTGATACAATTCAAGTTTCTGATTTGAGACATAATTGCCAACACATTCATAAATATTAGGTTCTAGTATAAAAATCATGAAATTTTGAGACAATTCAAGTTTCTGCTTAGAAATATTATAGCCAGAACCTTTATAAATATGGGATATTAATATGAAAATCACGAAATTTTAAAACGTATTGTGCTGTATGATATGAAACATGAACTTTTCAAAATTACAGAATTTAATTTTATGAAAATTATGAAATTATATGCATATTATTCATACGGGGCAATATGCTTGACATAATGGTCATCTTGACTATTTTAAGGAGCAAACGAATAAAGAAATTCTGCAGAATTTGCAAGACAAGGAAGACATCGATGAAGAAATTTATCAAGACTTTCATTTGATGTTTTCAATTTCCTCCTGTAAGACAGTTTTGGGTTCAGAGTAAGTTTTTTTTTAATATTGCCCCCTAAAAAGAATCCTAAGATGGCTTTAACGAACGATCTACACTCAGAAATACTGTATTTCGAAGAAAAAAATGAGCAACGATAAACTGATTTTTTTCTTGATGAGATGAACCAATTTCTTTGAGCGTGTGCTAAAAAAAATCACAATATTTTAGTCTTGATTTAGTCAAGATTCATTCAGCTCGATAATTGACATTCTATTATATTCTGTAGATTTTTTAATGCAGCATTCTAACATCATAAAGTAAGAATTCAGCATTTGTATTCAGTGCTAAAATTGGATTTCGGAAGTATCGATATAAAAATGAATACAATCAGCAACCATATTACTACAAACAACTGACTATAACAACATTACAGAATTTCAATTCGATATAATTTCTTTACATAGAAATATTGTTATAATAAATATGTTATAAATAAATAAATATGATACAAATAATTGGTTTAATAAATTGATTATAGATTATATTTAAAGCATCTAAATGTTCGAACAATTCGCAACAATGATCTAAAGCATTAATGTTCCAAACATTGAACCAAAACCTTAATAAAATAGCTTAAATGAAGGAAAAAATCATATACGAAATATCTCAAATAGATATTAGATTTATTTTCAATTACAAACGCTGTTAGTGACAAATGGAGCTAATAATGCTACTTAGGAACTCAGGATTTAATGTCATATACAGTTATGAAATGCCTAGAATAAAAAATGAATAAATTTCTTCGATTAAAGTATGCATTTTTTGCTTTGCAATAAAACAATGACGTTTAATCAACGTTTAAGTGTTTCTTTCTTAACATCAAAACTTTGAAAAAATCTTTTGCTTTCGATTGTTAGGTTTGCTTTTTTTTCACAAACAAAATTAAGCTGGTATCGAATTTTTTTTTTTTTTTTTTTTTTTGCGCAGGCAACTACTGTTACAAAATTTTACTTGGAGCTATTATAAGTGCTCAGGACTATTAACTGGAAAAAATTCAAATTATCATGAAGTATAATTAGGGAGAAACTGTAACATACTTGAGGAGTCATAATTTGGGAGAATATTAAAAAAAAAATCAGAAGCACCATCGCTGATTTGGGTGTTCAACTAATAACAACATTTTGTTTCGCTGTGCAAAAACCTCAAGACTTAAAAATTTGAAGTTGCGAAGGTAAGTCGAAAAATGTACAGAAAGTAGTCTGAAATTAAAAAAAATTCTACATTCGTTAGAGAATGCAACTGCGGAGTTGAAATTTAAGGTACTGAAAGTGGCATTTTCATTTATAAGCTTTGCAACTGCTTTCCCCGGGAAAATTCCAATTAATAATCCTCATTTAATACGATAGATTATAACTCCGAGAATATTTTTTATATAAGGTAAGTCTAGGTTAAATGGTCATAGAGAAGTTACGACCAGTTTAAATATCTCCTATAATTGTTAATACACTATTGACCATTAAAATTTATACACCAGGAAGGAATGCAAAAAAATAGATAAGGCACATACATTATAGTTGGAAGAGCAAGTGATTCATTTTTCAGGATATTTGGATGTATGGAACCTGAGGGATCAGTACTCAAAGCAGCCTCCCCTGGCAGAAATAACAGCAGTTATTCTCCTGGGCATCGAGTCAACCAGAAATTTGATAGCATGGACGGGTACAGCATTTCATGTAGCTTTAACATTATGTCACAATTCATCGACTATAATGAGTGACAAGCGGTGGCGTGTCAGTCGTTCGGCAACCATTGATCAGATGCTTTCAATTGGTGAGAGAGATCAGGAGAACGTGTTGGCCAAAGCAACAGGAGAACATGCTCTGTGTCAAGGAAGGTCAGGACTATACGGGCAACAAATGTTAGTGCATTGTCCTGCTGAAACGTAGCGCTATAGACACCTCGAAGAAAGGGCATAGCAACTGGCCCTAGCACATCAGAAATGTAACGGCTGTTGTTCGAAGCGCCGGTAATGCGAACAAGAGGTGATCGAGACGTGTATCCAATGGCACTCCATACCATTACCCCAGGTGATCGATCAGTATGACGATGTCGAATGCAAGCTGCCAATGGGCATCCTCCACGATGCTTCCAAACACAGATGCAGCCATCATGATGCGGTATACAGAACCTGGATTCGTCTGAAAAGACGACGTCAGGCCATTCCTGCGTCTAGGTTCGGCGTTGATCACACCATTTGAGGCGTTCCTGCCTGTGATGTTCTGTTGCTGCAAGCGTCATCGAACTGTTTGTATAGACACTTGTTGTCTTGCAAATGGTTGGCTCAGGGCTCGTGACGTAGCTGTGCGATTCCTTAAGGCCATGTGGATAACATGTCTGTCTTCTCTTCTGTTAGTGATGGGGGGGGCAGCTGAGATCCTGCACGGTGTTCCATATGACCGTCCTGAACCCATCGATTTCATATTCTGATAACAGTCATGGGATCTCGACCAACGCGAGCAGCACTACTTCGGTATGATAAACCACAATCCCGGTAGGCCACAATTCGACCTCGATCAAACTCAGACACGAGCTGGTGGGCATTTCTCCTTCTTACACGAGGCATAACAAAAACATTTTTACCCAAGAACAAAACTAGACAACGAGAAAAAACATTTTCACCAAGAAAATTTTTTTACCAAGAACAAAACAAAATGGAAAAACTGCAATATCCTTCTTATGTTATACAAAAACATAAAAAGTAAAATTTTTAAATAAAACTTTGTATATTATGCCGTTTTCTTACCAGATAATTACAGACCTGACATTTTAAAGAGCAAAAATCCGGAAAACTAAATAATCCAAAGAAAAAACACATTTTAACTTTTCATTTGAGTTATTATAAAAGAACCTAAATAATCTAAATTCACTTGAATATATAAATGAATATTTTTATGTAACTAAGTATTGTAATATAAGATCATAAAAAATAATAATTTTCATTTGAAAGCTTCTACTTCATCAATCAAGCATAAAATATTCTAAATATCTATTTAAATTTCGCTTGCAAACTAAAACATTAAAAAAGTAAAACTAAAACATTAAAAAAATGTAAATAAGTATAAGGCAACAGATATGATATAAGTTAGAAGCTTACTAGAATGTAATCTGCAATATTTCTCGCAATTATAAAATATTACAAAGTAGAGACTTTTGTTTCCGCGAAATAATTCTGAAAATTTTCAGATATCTCAGTTTCCTTTCAGTTAATTTTTTTTATAATACTGATTTCGCTTCAATTATGTTTTATGATACTTTTTTTTTGTTGAAAATTTTCACTAATGAGAAATCGTTTTATTAAAAAAAAATCATGTTATGTTTCTAACACCTTCACGGGAAAATATTTTGAACAACAAATAGCACAGAATTATAAAAATGACGTACAAGAAACATCTGAAACCAAACTAGACACTTCATTTGCAGAACACTAAAAAATTACTAGTGATGACATGGATTTCATAATTTATTCATAAAATCCACAACAAATATTTATAAGAAAGATCAATCGAAAAAAATAATAATACACAACCATGTTTCATTTAGAAATATTTTTTGATTAATCGTATCGTTTTAAACTGTCTTTTCTAATAAAATATTTATGTTTATTGGAACAATGAGTTTATCTATAAACAAAAGGTCATAAATTGTTACTTGAACGCAATTAATCATTAAGGAATTCACAACTTTAACAAAGCATTTTTCTTGTTTCTTATTTACTTCTTTTCTCCATGCTTCTTAAATAAGTTGAAATTTTATCTCTCCAAGGAATAATTTATAGTTTGCATCTTTCAGTACTCTTAATAAATTATTACTATATTAATTGATATAAACTTTTGATCATTTTTTTTAGCTTTATATTCTTAGATAAACTTATTTTTGAAGAATGAATGGATATTTTTCCTGGAACTAACACTATAAGTTTAGATCGAAACGCCGAACAATCAGGTTTGATTAATTGCTTGCCATTAATTAAGTTAGTGGCCTCAACGCTCCTGTCAAGAACAGGCTTCCATTTATATAAGGGCTATTCAGAAACTAATGTTATCTGAAGTAAGCCATCTCCTTGAAGTCTCCTTGGTCACGTATTGTATTCCGTTATTCTAAGATTACTGGGAGAAGTAAACTTTTAAATAGGCTTTTGAATGTAGGTAACATTTGTACTACACTGTACAACTTTTTTATCAAATGATTGGATTCTTAAGTACTAATGTGCAGTTTTAAAGCCTCCACCAATTGAGGTTAAATAATTAGTGAAGCCGATAGATAAAGTTACGATAAAAAACACAAAAACATATTTTTCCTGAATAAAATCCTTTTCTTTTTGACGGATTTAAATTATTAACTGTCTAATTATGGAGAGTAACTATAATTAAGAAAACACGGGCCCAATAGTTTAGGAAGGAGAAGAGTGCACTGTAAACAATTACGGTATAAAATACCGGATAATATACCGGCACTTTTGTGCATCATCCGTAAATTATATTTTACCGTAAAGTATTATAACTAAGGCCCGGATTTTGATGACATTTGCATTTTTTGAGATTTATAGGGCATTTTCTTTAAAATTTTGGGGCGCATTTTGCATTTTAAAGCATTTTTTAAATTTTTTGTTAAATTTTTCTAATTTTCATTATTTTTTATAATTTTTTATTATTACACTGGCTTTCAAACAATGAAGAAAATTTCTAGGATATTAACAGGTGAAGCAACATCTTTTCAAATTGAAGAAGAATTGTCAGTAAGTGTGACCGTCCTTTTCAAGTACGCACCAATAACATCAGTAGACGTTGAAAGAAGCTTCTCCTGGTATAAAAATTTGCTTTCAGACAAGAGACGCTCGTTTACATTTCAAAATATTAAAAAAAAAATTAATAATCCACTGTAATTCTGATATTTAGTAATATTATGAGATGGAAGTTGTTATATTCACTTAAGTTTCTATACAAAATGAAAATGTTTTGGAGTCAATATATTTTCCTTTTTTTGTTATTTTTGGATATAAAACATATTTGTCGAACTTTAATGACCGTAGAACAAGTATTGCTTTGCTTTATTTTTTTTTAAACGACTCATAATAATTTTGAAGAGTAAAACATTGCTTTAGTTCAATATTTTTACTACTATTTAAGTCATGTCATAAGGCATTTTTAGCGCAATTTTCGCATTTTAAGGGCATTTTTTGCACTTTTAAGGGCATTTTTTGCAGTTCATAAGGGCATTTTTTGCACTTTTTAAGGGCATTAATTGAGATTTTTTAGGTCATCAAAATCCGGGCTCTAATTATAACCTACAATAATATATATTTTTTTTAATTTGAGTGATTCAGTGATTTTACGGTAAATATTACTGTAAAAATTATGGTGTATCAGATTTTTTGTTCCGTAACGTGGTACAGTAAAAATGAATTTTAGGATAAAAGGAACAGGCACTCTAAGTGCCGGTAGTTTTTAGTTTAGATTCGGAATTTTTTACAGTATGTATAGTTTAGACCCCTTAATGTTCACTTCACTTTTTAGCATTTTGCTTAAATTATTTAAGTGAATCATAACACTTTGAATGATCAATTCAGAAACTGTTATCCGGAGTAATGTTATCTCGTTAACGTCTAGTTGGTCATGAATTTACTTAAAAAAAGTCAAGTTTTAAATAGGATTTTGAATGCAGAGGGCATTTATAAGAAACTATACATAACTAAAATTAAAAAAATGAAACAATCGAATACCTTATGATGTTATGATCGGATTTTCAAATACTAACGTTTTTAGAGATTAGGGCTAGTCAATTTGTGCAGACAGCAGAACCAGTAATTTACGTTACATATTCTGACACGAAAACATACTTTCTCTCACCGAATCGTTTTTCTTTTTTCCGATATATATGAATTCTAGTTTCCCAAAATTAGATAATGGTTACATTCAAGAAAACATAGTCCCAATAGTTAAGAGCATATTCTTCTTCACTGTAGTCTCTATGCGAGTGCCCGAATGAATTTAAAGACTGATTTGAGACGTCTTTCAATTAGTTGGCCACCTGTCTTATCAGAACTGGTCAAAAGTATTGAAAGTCTTGCGGCCTTGCGGAATTTTGTTTCTAATGTAAATTTGTAAATTTTTTCTCCTTTTGTTTTTTACTTACAACTGTAAGCCTCATGCTATACTTTGTGGTGCATGAGGAGTTTTAAGTCGTTTAAATTAAAAAAAAAAAAAAAAAAATAGTTAAGAGCAGACATGTTTTGAGTCCTTGATGCTAATTTCACTTTTTGCACCTTTTGTTCAAACATGCGTATTTCCGTTGAACTCTTCGATTGAATCATAGCGTTTTTCAAATAATTATAAAACTTATGTACCCAAAAAAAATTCCATGCAAATGAATTAATTTTATAATTTTTTTATTACTAAATTTGTCGAATAAGTTTCAAACATAAAGGTTTTTTAGAGCTATGTGATTTTTAAATGAATGTCATTTAACTCATCTTAACACTAAATTATGTGCAATGAAAAAATCAAAAGTTTTCAGCTGCTCACAACTAAATAAATTATTTAGGTATATTTTTTTTATTTGGGGAAAACTTTGCGGTATTTAAAGAAACTGTTGTCAAATAATTACTCTTAAGAGAAAATTTTACTTAATTCTCCTCCGTTTCTAGACATCAAACAAGTTTAAAAAAATATTACTTAGATTTTACAGTTGATACTAACGCGTTATCCTCGTGGTTGCAAAACAAAGGCAAGGAAATTTTCCCTCAGCATCGTAGAGTTTTCCTTTACTGGAGGTTTTTTCCATTTCCCCTCCATTAAATTTGTTTTAAATGCAAGTCTGAATCTGTTTTAATGCCTGAATTCTGCAGCCTTTTAGGCTGAAACTTAAAATGCACAGAAAACAGAATTTTGAAAAATGTCTGGTAAAAATAAGGATCTCATCATTATCCCCCTCTTATATGGAATATAACCTTTTATGTGATTTAAGTGTATAGTTATATGCATTAAGATCATGAAAAATTGTAAAAAGCTGAAGCTGCAATTAGTGCATGTGATAACATAGTTCAAATTGCGTTAAAATGTGCTTTCCATTCTTTTTGATATTAAGTTGAGCATGAATGGTTCATGGTTAGATGAATAATGAAACTTTTTCTATGTTTAAGAGATTAAATTTAGAATTGTAAAATAAAAATGCGACTCAATTAATTTTAATGTTCTTGCATAAAACATTCAAAAAAAAAAACATTTTATTCCATCTCTCTATTTACCATTTCCTTAAGCTTTGTTAAAGTAAGATATTCTCATAAAGTAGGTGCCAGGAATATAATCACCCATGAAATCGCATTAGCTAATTTTAAATCACATGTCTTATGGTAAAAAAATGTAAGAACGGTGGTCTAAGGAAATAAATTAAATCGGTAAAAAATTTCTTTCAATTTCTAATTTTTAATTGAGAAGCAATATTCAAAATTTTAATTTCTCGTGTACTAAAAAATTATTTTGGGATGTTTTAGCTCATAAAATTTTAAATAATCGCTTTGTTTTAATTATATTTTTTAATATATAGTACTTTAAAGTAATTTATTTTATCTTCTTAATCGTTTTGATATTAATTTCTCAATTTGCTTTCCCTTAATACTGTCTGCCCGGTTAATTTTTTTTATTCATTTATTTACTTTAACATAAAATATCATATCATCAACTGTTAATCCATCTAATAAATTTAAAAAGTTTATCCATTCTCTTAGAGCAAGTTAATAAGAAAATTAATTCATAATATCTCTTTACGAAACATTATAAATCTTTTATATAACTACATCTATGACATAAATTTGAACTGAATGAACTTATACGTATTCATTTATTTTCTTAAATTTTAATATAATATTGTGAACGTAACACTCTGCAAGCAACAAAATTCAATTGATGAATAAAATTTATTCAAATATTACGTAACACTCATAGAGCCATGTATATTCTCATTTCTCTTCTTATTTTTGTCAACAATGAAAAATGTAGAAAATTGAGATAGAATTGAGTGTTAAATTTTTTGTATGTAAAAAACTTAAACAACAATGTATTTCATAATTAGTATTTGTTATTTATAGTACATTTTTTTGCTTCTCCCAAACAAAATCTCCCGGAGCATTTTTACCACAATTTAACAATTTCTGTACAATATTTTTTTAACCAGAAATCAAGCTTGAAATGAAAAAAAAAGTAAATTTGGCTGTAAATAATATTAATATATAAATAACTTATGAATGTACATGAAGGAATTGTAAAACTTTGCTTTAAAGTTAAATTAACTAGATTTTAATAATTTATATCATTACAAGCCACAGAAGTGGAGACGAGACATTTTCAAGCTATTTTCTTTTCCTAGCCTTTGGCAGCAATTCGGGTCTAATAACGTCCGTTATTTTAAGAATCAGGAAAGAACGAATCTATTATTATTATTATTATTAAAAGAAGTAATTTATGCTGATTAATTTTATGAAAATATAAAAATTTCATCAATTTAGAGATATTTTAAAATTTTAATTTTCCGATATTAGCTAAGATTTTAATTGTTAAATTTCAATCTCACATTTAAGTAATATACATCTTACATATTATCCAATAAATTTCTATAATTAATTGCATTTTTAAAATAATTTGTACTTTTTTGTTAACTTCTTCGTTCCTAATCAGCCTAACTGAAGTATTTTAAATGGACTTACTATTTGTGAAAATATATTACCTTTCACAGTATAATATGTTAAACAATATTTTCTTTAATATTAATTTTCAATAAAGAGTTTGTTATTTTATATTTATGCTTAGTTATACTTATAAAGCTCCAAATTTTAAAAAAAAAATTATATTCTAATGTTAAATCCTCTTATGCAAACGATTCACTTCAAACAACATTTGAAAAGTATGCTTTTTCCAACATTTTTCGTGGAAAGTAATTCTTTTTCGCTTTAAGGATATTTACATAAATTCAGAAAGAGAATTTTGTATTCTGATAATGTGTTCATCCATTAAGGAAATAGCATAAAAATAAATTATTCGTTAGCTTAAATGTATGAATGATAAGACTGGCAGCGTTGAAACAACAAGATTTTTTGTCTTGATAATGATGCAAATTTTCTCTCATTTCTAACTTTTTTCTCCAACAAGTTTCATTTTTCTAAAGTAAATGTGTTATATTTTATTTTTCAATAAATCAACATTTTAATAAAATCCCAGAAGTAGATGCAAATTACGGTACAAACTTCGAAAAGAAGAAAATTTTATAAAACATGCATACTTCAAAATTTTAATAAAAGCATTTTGTGTCTTATATTATTTAATTACGAAAAGAACAATAGAAGAAAAGTAAATACAAGTGCAAAATACTCAACTGTAAATAATTTTAAAATATAGGACCAACCACTAGGTTTATAAAATACTTACTTTTATTTCCGCTTGTAAAATGAGGAAGAGACACTTAATAATTGTACAGTGTACAGAATTGAAAAAAACGAGTACCTGGAATAACTTTTGATCTAATGATTGGATTTTTACATCCCAGGAGTGGTTCTTAACAGTTCAAGGGCTTGACCTCAAACATGTTTATTAATTAGTACATACAATATTTTAAATTAAGAAATCATACACAAAAACGTACTTTCCGTGAATAAATATAAGTACCGTAAACAAGGGGCGAGTCTACCCATTTTTTCAGTTTGTCAACTTTCAAGTGGTCAAACTTTTGTAAATATTAAAGAAAAAAGGCTTTTAATAAGTGTTTCGGAATTGCTATTTATCCCTCTTTAAAGCTGTGAAATCGATTTCAGAAAATATTAACAGTTACGCTGTTACTGTATATTTTTATAGAACTGCTGACAAATCTCTCGTATGGGGCGAGTCAACCCATTCTACTAAAATGAATGTTAACATTGTAAATAATCAAATTTTACTATTAAATTGCTATTTTAGTTACTATATAGGATATTTATGAAGTAAAATTCATAACTTTATTATATATTCCATTTTTTTATTCATAAAATAACACAAATTGAGTATTTGATTGATTATCACATTTTGATCACAGTTTTGTTTTTATAATCATTAATATAATAAAATAACATTTTTTTCTGATAATAATTTATAAAATAAATTAAAATAAATTAAAATATAAATTTACAATTAAATAATTAATAAATAATAATAATTAAAGATTATTAACAAAATCGAAATTCAAACATTGGGAATCATGAAAAATCCTTTTCCCATTCTTTTGGGAGGTAATAATAATTTATAAATAATAATTTATTTAACTTGCATTAAATAAAAAAAGTTAATTTTGTAATATAAAAATTTAAAAAATAGGTAAAATAAACATATTTTATATTTACATTGATATTTAACCTATAAATTTTCTTATTAATGATAAATTTCTCAATGCAGAATTAAAATAATATACTCAAATTCATTTAAAATGACTTAATTTTAATATAAACAAAGTTCTAAATTATATTATTATGCTTTATTAAAACTAAATGCGAATGGGTAGACTCGCCCCGCGAATTCTGGCTTTTTGTTTACAACAGCAAAACTCACATTATTTTTGATTTTTTTTTCATATAAAATTAATGTAATCTTAGTCTTAGATAAGTTTATCACTTAACCAAAGTGAAAATAATAATAATGATAATATACTTACGGAGCACCAACTAAATGTTTGCTGATTTTCAATACAAATCTCTCAAAAGACGTTTGAACAGGTCGGTTAAAAAGACACCAAATAAATAAAAACGGATCAAACTACTACAGCGCCATCTTCCTTAGAGTCTGAACTAAGTCCTCCGTCGGTGAAAAAATTTTTATTTGCAATTTATAATAGTGAAAATTAAATAAAACTAAAATGGGTAGACTCGCCCCTGGATGGGTAGACTCGCCCCGCTTTACGGTACCTTTTTTGATAAGTTGGGAGCCTCAAAATAAGAGATGGAGTAACCACAATCTGCAAAATATAGTTCTAATAGTTTGGATGTTTGTACTTCTTAATGCTAATTTTACTTTTTGCACATTTTGACATATTTACTGGGAAACTCTTTAAGCAAATTGAATACTTTTTTCCCACAAATATTAAAGGTATTCATTCAAAGATAGTAGATACGAAAAATAATTTTTAATAATTGTGTAATGTTTTCAAATATTTTATTTAGCAATGAAACAAATTTTGAGTCGTTACGTATACAGTTTTATACATTATAACTTTATGTGATAAAATACAAAATTTAAATGAAATCGGGTGCAAACTTTTTAAAAATTTGTTAACACAGCAACTATTTGATTTATTTTGATCAAATTTTGTATTTTGCCATTTAAAAATTACATTCTTTAAAATATTGTAAAATTTTTATATCTTACAATTCAAACTTTTTTAGACCATTATAATATCAAATATGAAAAGACAATAAAAAATTATTGCAAATTACTTTTTGTATGAAATTTTCTCCGGGTAAATGAATTTTGCAATTGTGCACAAAACATTTTAATTCGTTTATAAAGTTCCTCAGATATAACGGAAAGAAAAATTAGAATTAAGAGGTCCAACCATCTGACTGCTCTCTTCTCCATATTTTCCAGTTTACGGCAACCACTCATCCTTCAAAAGAAACGAGTGTTAATTCAGAGAAACTACCTTTTTGAGTCTGGCTCTCTAAATTAATTAATTTAATTAATAGTTATAATTAATTAATTATCAAATTTTTCCCCTTTATACCATCAGGCTGGGATCCGCAAACTGCATTAATTTGTGAGAATTCGTGAAAATTTTTTGATTCACTTATAAAGTTCTCACGATATGGCAAAACTTGCTAAAATTAAAATTATAGTTAAAAGTAAAATTACATTTTAGACCGCTAATATGGTATTAACTGCAGCTCGAATATGGTCTTATTTACGGTAAAATTTAATCTATCAATATACAGTCTCATAACCGGTTTGATTTGATTCACCCAATTAGCCCAATTTTTTAACTTTTTGTGATTTTACTGGCTTTTATACTTCCTATTTAAATCTTGTGTTTTACCTAAAGTAAAACACAAGTTGTTCAAAACACAAACTGTTCGATTTTACCTTATGTGTAATCAATTTTGGCCTCTCTGATGCTGGCCACCAAAATGTTGCTTCAGTATAAGGGGCTGTTGACCTTCTTCTAAAATCCTAAATTTTAAATATATATAAAGGTCTTTTGGCCTATTTTTAAAATTTTTTTCCCTGAGTGTTATACTTCTCACTTCTACAGGTTATAATGTTTGTTCGTTTGTTATCGACTAATGTTTTAAAATTTGAACCTCGAATCTTTGATTCAGCTGGCTATACCATAACAACACAGGAATTGTAGTAATGTTCCAACATGCATTGTTATTTTATTCTTCCTAATGTTAGTTCATGTTCGTCGGGCTGTTGCCTAGACAATTGTAAATTTTCTTTGGTTTTAATAAATACCATGGTGGGGCTTCGCCGGGTTCCCCGGCCTGACACATATCGAGGTTGCGCCCCCTCCCCTGGACGGGTCTACCGCGGCGACGGGGCAGAAAACTTCGCATACTCTAAAAATAGGGTGGGTCGTTTAAATCTTAACCTAACCGGTTTGAGTGATGAAAAGAGTGACCAAAGTGATCTGAAAAAAAAAACAAGACAGTTTTGAGGATTGGTAATGTATAGCAATCAGAGGACTTAATAAAATTAAAACAAATTATATACGATATTAAGGTTTTAATCTGATATCTAATACGATATTAAGGTTGAATTAAGGTTACTCAGATCGCGAAGCAATTTGATGTTTGGGGAGTGATAGCTAACAGAGGGTGGAACCTCCTAGTAATAATTAAAAATAATATGTTATAAAAGACACTACTTCTGCAGCTGTTAATAGTGCAAGCAGATTATGTACTACGATTTATTTCTTGTAAGTGCTATCTATCAGGTGTTAAATTTTAGCACACACATTTTAAGCTATCAATTAGTTTTATAATTTGCATATTTTGGAGTTTTTTTAGTCTGAGATTTATCAATCTAGGATTTTGATATTGTCTCAATCCGGAAAAAATATTTGCCAAAGTAGTATTTGATAATTTTCAAAGCTTCTGTTCACAAATATTTGCCAAAGTAGTATTTGATAATTTTCAAAGCTTCTGTTCACAAATTGAAAACATCCCACGTTTCTCCTTAAAATAGCTTTACTGGTAAAATAAATAAAATCTCATAAGATAACGTCAGCTTGGTGAAAAAAATCTTTTTGGATAACTCTCATGAAAACTCATTATAAAACTCTGAATTTCAAAAGAAAACCTATGTATATAAAAGAAGATATAAATTGCACTTGCTTGATAATTAAAAAAAATTGAAATGCAGTTTTGATATAATTTTTTCGTTGCATGCAGTTATTTTCATTTGAAAAAATTTCGGAAAAATCAGAAAGATGGTCACAGTTTCATAGAAAATCATAGTTTCTATAGCTGAAAAAAAAAGTTCTAAAATGTCAAAATGAAAACAAATTATTGGAAGAGAACTTCTCCATTGAGCAATCCTAAGTTATCTTGTCATAAATTATTTTTATTGGGATATTTTAAAAGTTTCTTTTCAGCATTTAAAACTTCATGGCTTACTCTAGGCTTGTCTGAGTTTCCACAATTTAAATTTTAAATTAGTTATGGAGATGAAAGAGAATTTGCGCCAAAAATTTTCTTCTTTGGAATGGCGTCCTCTTAACTGCATCTAAATACTGAAATTCAAAAGGTATTAAATACGGGTAAAAACTGGAAAGTCTTGTAAAAATTGTGATTATGATTTGGGCCACATATTTATACCTGTCACTTCCCCCGAGTGAATGTTATCCAAAAAAATTAAAATGCCAAGCAAAAAATCGAATATCTAAAAAAAATGGAAATTCCAAAGAAATAGAATATCCAAAAAAATGGAATGTCCAAAAAAATTCAAAAATAATTCAAATTCAAAATTTATAATTCAAAAATTTATGTTTTTATGCACAAAAGGTTCAGCTTTCTAGTTATATATCTTTAAACATAGGAAAAATTATAACGACAAACAAAATATTAACTAATTTTTATGATGAATTGAATGTTATCAAAACCAGGTAGATGAAACTAACAATTTAGACGTGGTAAGAGGTTCAAGTATTAAAAATATAGCTTTTCACTTATATTGTACCTCACCTTTTGATGTCAATGCACTGAATGTTGATTTAAATAGTTGATTAAATTTAATTATTGATTTGAATCAACTCGATATCTTCATTTTATAAGCTCTTGCTTGACTTATTATGAAAAGTATAAAACTATAAATGAATGAAATAAAAAAAATAAGAGAAAGATTAGATGTTGACAGACGCAAATATTAACATTTACATCGAAATTTTAAGAAAGGTAAAGGCCATTTCTCATTTTTCTAATTAGATCTGTCACAAAATACAAGGCTATTGTTTTATGTCACTAACAAGTAACATACAACAATTGTAACACACATTCTGAACTTTTATGTTTAAATGTTTTATTTCAAGTACATTCTGCTGCATATAAAATTATAATAATTACCGTAAACCGGGGCTAGTATACCCATCCAGGGGCGAGTCTACCCATTTTAGTTTTATTTAATTTTCACTATTTTAAATTGCAAATAAAAAAATTTTTACCGACGGAGGACTTAGTTCAGACTCTAAGGAAGATGGCGCTGTAGTAGTTTGATCCGTTTTTATTTATTTGGTGTCTTTTTAACCGACCTGTTCAAACATCTTTTGAGAGATTTGTATTGAAAATCAGCAAACTTTTAGTTGGTGCTCCGTAAGTATATTATTATTATTACTATTTTCACTTTGGTTAAGTGATAAACTTATCTAAGACTAAGATTACATTAATTTTATATGAAAAAAAAACAAAAAGAATGTAAGTTTTGCTGTTGTAAACAAAAAGCCAGAATTCGCGGGGCGAGTCTACCCATTCGTATTTAGTTTTAATAAAGCATAATAATATAATTTAGAACTTTGTTTATATTAAAATTAAGTCATTTTAAATGAATTTGAGTATATTATTTTAATTCTGCATTGAGAAATTTATCATTAATAAGAAAATTTATAGGTTAAATATAAATGTAAATATAAAATATGTTTATTTTACCTATTTTTTCAATTTTTATATTACAAAATTAACTTTTTTTATTTAATGCAAGTTAAATAAATTATTATTTATAAATTATTATTACCTCCCAAACGAATGGGAAAAGGATTTTTCATGATTCCCAATGTTTGAATTTCGATTTTGTTAATAATCTTTAATTATTATTATTTATTAATTATTTAATTGCAAATTTATATTAATTTTAATTAATTTTTATCAACAATAATCAGAAAAAAATTTTATTTTATAATGTTAATGATTATAAAAACAAAACTGTGATCAAAATGTGATAATCGATCAAATACTCAATTTGTGTTATTTTATGAATAAAAAAATGGAATATATAATAAAGTTATGAATTTTATTTCATAAATATCCTATATAGTAACTAAAATAACAATTTAATAGTAAAATTTGATTATTTACAATGTTTACATTTATTTTAGTAGAATGGGTAGACTCGCCCTATACGAGAGATTTGTCAGCAGTTCTATAAAAATATACAGTAACAGCGTAACTGTTAATATTTTCTAAAATCGATTTCACAGCCTTAAAGAGGGATAAATAGCGATTCCGAAACACCTATTACAAGCCTTTTTTCCTTAATATTTACAAAAGTTTGACTACTTGAAAGTTGACAAACTGAAAAAATGGGTAGACCTGCCCCGGTTTACGGTATATAAACTGTTGTTTGTTATTTTTTTACTTATTACTTATTATCCCCCCCCCCCTCTTTTTTTCATATGTCTATAATTTTTCTGTTTTATTCTTCATTTTGAACTTTTATATATATATATATATATATATATATGTTGGGTTCAAAGTTGCAATGTAACTACTCCTTTCTCTGAATCACTTATTTGTATAAAAGTCTAAAATTATAAATTATAATGTTTCATATCAGCTTTTTAGAACAAGTGTATTTGTTTTTTAAAAGAAATCTTACCCTCTCTTGACGTAAAAAATTATTAACTAAGCATAACTCAATAAGAAGGGTCAATAACTCTTACACTTTGGTGGCAGACAATACTCTTGTATAAACTTTGGAAAAGTAAAAATATCGATTTCGAATAAAATATGTTAATTCAGTTGTGGCAAGAACTTACGACTTACTTCAAGATGTTTACTAAAGGGGCATTTTTTCATTTAGAAAGGGGCTATTACTAAGCTGAAAAAAACGGATCGTTTAATATCTTAAGATAAAAGGTTTTTGCGTTACCCTTCTGATTTACCATGTTTCTTGCTTATAAAAATACAAATGAAAAAGAGGCCCAAAAGTACGCGTTTGTTTTGTAGGCACGTTATTCATTACGCTGTTTCTGAGAAATGCATTATACCGATTATCTATAGCTTCAACTGCGGAGAAGTATACAAGAATTCCCCCTCTAATGTTACAGCATGAAAAAAATGCTTTTTTTTTCAAAAGGAGAAAATTATAATGGTTTTGCCCTAAATTTTAAGTATCTTTTAACGGTAATAAATGTACTCATTGGGCGATGATTTTATTGTTTTCGTTTATTATATTTAATTAAATTTAGGAAATTAGCTATAATTATTATAGGTTATTTGTAGCATGTACCCAGCAATTATCAGATATCTAGCCTACTCGATGATATTTTCATTACCTGTTTTTCACCCGAACCCAGGAAAAGAACTTCTCTAACCAGTGCAGGGTACCCGGAGTTTCAATATCCTGCACCGAGTTCCCCGAACCCGGCTAATTTTATCGGATATCTAGTACCGAATAACACTTATTTACGTTATTATGTGTAAATGTTAACACTTATTATTTAGTTTTGGGAATCCGCGTATTCCATCAGTCACTTAATAATTAAGCTGAAATATTTATATAAGCGCGACATATTTTACTGGTAAAGTGTACACCTTTGGAGCAGAGAAATATGTTCTCTAAAGAGAGGTGTGCACTTAGGAGTAGAACATAAGAATTCAAAAATCTAATGCTGAAAACTATTTTATTTAAATTTTTATGGTGGTTAAAGAAATACAAAATTAGAAATAGGGATTTGCATTGACATTTTTTATAGTTAAGGAAATTATTATGAATGAAATTTAAAGATAACTACTGAAAAATGCTATAGCTAAATTTATCCTCTAGCTAAATTTGCTTTTAGCAAATGAGTAACTACATTAAAATATTTTTATGATTTGTGTTTTTGACTTAGCATTTTTTTAAACAATGTGATAGACAACACATAAAAAACAGAACATAAATATTTTTTCTCAAACAAAACATTCATTATTCTAATGCTATTTCTAGTTAAAACATCATTGAAAATTATTTTAGTAAAAGTAAAAGAACATGTTAAAACTGAAACGAAGAAATTTTTAGAGGTAGTTTTGATTTTTCAAACCAAAATAGGTAATCTTTTTAGTGCAAGTTTTATTACAAGTTGAGTTGTTTAAGAACAATAACAACAAAAAACTCACTGGGAAACATTTAATAACATTTTAAGAATAAATTGATTTACCTTTACTATGGAAAAGAAGCATGTATGCATAAAATTCGCTATTGGTTAATTCAAACAAAATTTTTACTAGAAAGCATGTTTATTACTCCTTTGCTCAATGAACTTAATTTTCCGGGATCAGTCTGGTTAAAACTCGTTTACCGAAGGAAGTTTTTTTATTTCTAAGTATCGCAAATATGAGTTAGTTTCATAGATGAAATTTTTCCTGAACGAAGATTTACCCCTTGTTTGTAACTTAATCTAGGAGTTATTATATCTTTTGACAGTTCGAATTAGGATAAGAAGATTAATAAGTACAGTGAACCACCATATCTTTTGTTCAAAATTGATAATAAGAATTTTTTTTCACAGAATATCGAAAAGCTTAAGATATTTCTGAGGTAGATCACATCCCATATAAATTACGTCTGAAATTATCGGAATTAAAAATTAAACGTTTATAGTCAAAACATTTTTCATTTGATATACCATAATTTTATTAAAACATTCTTAATATATTCTACGGTTAACAGAAGATTAAAGAAGTTCCCACTTCATTACAAAGTTTTATGTTAATCATTCTACGTCCAAACAGACAATCAAATTTCTTTTAAATTTAACTTTAAAAAATCTTAAAAACTTGTGTTTTACATAGAAAAAGTAAGTTACGTAAGCGTATGATAAATTTCATTAAAAAAACCTATCTCATAAAGACATAGCTTGTAAACTATTTGTATCGATAAAATTATACGATTTTTATGTTTTATTTTATTTTTCAACCATTGTTGAACAACTGACCCAATTTTTAAGTTTACTACTAATGTTAAACTCCGTAGCCTTGCAATTCTGAACTCGATCCAGAAGACAAGGTAACTCCTGGAACAAGTATTGGGAGAAATTTGCCTTCATGAAAGACTTTTTGATGGAACTAACCTCATTTGCGTTACATGGAGAGAGAAACCACAAAAATCTTCCTCGGTTATTATGATACCAATGAGGATACTTCAGCACTGTGGTCGGCGAGAGCCGGGCACGGAATTATTTTCTACCTGCCATCACTGGGATTCGAACCCTATCACCTTATTGGGATGCAAGTGCTCTATACCCTGAGTCTCCCCCCCAGGGGCACACTCTTGTGTGACGGGCGTGGCGCACCCGGGGCCCCCAGCTGGACCTGAGCATTTTTCTATATTTCTCCTGCGACGGTCCTGTTTTGAGTTTCTGACTTTCATTATTTATTACATTGACCTAGTGAGCAATTATTTGAGCTTTTATATTTTTGATTATTTTTATTTTTGATTATTTTTGTTGCGTTTATATATACATATGTATATTTATTAATTATGTTTCACTTCTTCATTTGTATTATATTTATTTATAAAAAATTTTCACTCTTGTCGTGGTTGCCAAATTGACTGGTAAAGGGCTTTTCGTCTTGGTTTCGGTTTTATATCAAACTCTGATGGGAAGAAAACCACCCGCGTGTTTGCCGTGCGTGGAGACCCGTGTCCCTGGAAAGGGGGATCCTGGTAGTTGAGGGCCATCTTGGTACCCCAACACACTACTTTGGCCCCTGCTTCAGGTAAACGGGAGGTGCATAGTGGCCCGTATGCATCAATCGGCATGTCACAAACGTCATCTGATGGCTAGGGTCAAGCCCGGGGTCACTTACTGAGCACCTCGTTAAGGGTGGAGGCTGCTTCAGGGGTGACTTTCGGGCGTATAGCTATTGGCCAGCATCGGTGTTAAGTAACAGATTTTTTACTGTCACTTACATCCCCTAAGTTGGACTCCGTGGTGGGTGGTGCAGTTGATAGTGGAAGTTGATTATTTTTTCTATGGCTGAAAATGAACAGATGGTGTTCAGTTCCGCACACCGAAACAAAAGCGGGACAATTTTCTCACCTAGTTTCAATCTTGCTAAATGCACAAATTACGACCACACTACAGCAAAATTTCTGATCTTAAGCTCTACAGAAAAGAAACTTTCGTCTATATCACCATTTTTAGTTCAAAAAACGCTTGAAGCAAATATTGGTAATCCTAAAAATGTAAAACAGATGCCATCAGGAGACTTGTTAATTGAAACAAATTCCAACAAACAAACAGCTTCACTTTTGAAATTATCTGAACTCGGAAACGTTAAAATCTCAGTAACCCCTCACAACACTCTAAATATATCTAAAGGCGTGATCTCTGATAAGACGTTACAATCACTTCCAATTTCTGAAATAATCGAAGGTCTCTCCAGTCAAGGAGTTATAGATGCACGGCACATAACCATAAAAAAAGGTCCAGAAATAGTTACTACTCAACACATAATCTTAACATTCAACACTTCAATACTACCTGATGATATTAAAGCAGGATACCGAAACTGTAAAGTTCGCCCATACATTCCCAATCCACTCCGATGCTTTAAATGTCAAAAATTCGGCCATTCTACAAACAACTGCAGAGGAAAAGAGACTTGCTCTCGCTGCAGTGAAACCGGTCACACTTTTAAAACATGTAATCAGCCAGAAAAATGTACTAACTGTTCCGAATCTCACTCTGCAAATTCTTGTCAATGCCCTAGATGGAAACAAGAAAAACAAATACTAAATATAAAAGTAATGCAAAACTTATCATATTTTGAGGCTAAAAGCAAATTTTTAAACTCACAACCTAGACTTAATGTTTCATATGCTTCAGTGGTCAAAACTCCAAAAGCAACCAAATCCATTGGTATACAGACTGAAACTAATGAATCTGAGATTCGGAATACAAAACGTACCATATCACCCAAATGTCCAAAAGCTCTGACAACAACCCCTTCTCAGACAACCAATGTGTTAAAATCAAAATCTGCACAATCTTCACAGCAATCCAAAGTCGCAATCCCGTCAACTTCTGATCAGTTATTATCTCAAAATACTAGTAAAAGCAGTCAATATCTGAAAATAACCCCACAAATGGTCAATGTTCTTCACAAAAAATTAACTCAATCCCCATTGGTAAGTAAACCCAAATACATATCTAAAAGCAGACAAAATCGTTTCAATAAAAACCGGAAAAAATTATCAAATAACCAACAGGATCAGTTTTCATCAGATACAATGGTTACAGACGACGAAAATTGCTCAGATGCTTCTCAAATGCAAATAGAAAAAGGGATGGAAACTCCAGAAAACCTTAAACCAAAAAACATAAAAATTAAAAATGGCCGATAGACTTATATCTTGGAATTGTCGCGGGTTTTATGTTAATTTGCCAGATATCAAAAATATTATTGAAAAACATAACCCCGTTTGTCTCGCACTTCAGGAAACATTTTTGAAACATAACCACAAAGCCAATATACAAAAATATTCGCACGTAAGAAACGACTTTATTAATGGAAATAAAGCATGCGGAGGTGTATCTCTCTTAATTTCAAAAAGTTATCCATTTTCGACTGTTCCATTAACAACTACCTTGCAAGCAGTAGCAGCACAAGTTACATTTCAATCAAAGCTCATCACAATATGCAGTCTGTACCTTCCACCAAATCAATCAATATCGCAATCAGATCTTAACAACCTAATAGCAGAATTACCAGAGCCGTTTATAATCACAGGTGATCTAAATGGACATAGCACAACTTGGGGCAGTGATACTACAAATTCTCGTGGGAATCAAATTGATACATTAATAGACGACCACCAACTCTGTTTACTAAATACGGATGAAAAAACACATTTTCACTTTCCATCTCGTACATTCCATACCATTGATTTGACACTGTGTTCACCACGTATTTATACCCTGTTGCAATTTTTTGTTTGGAATGACCTTTATCATAGCGACCATTTTCCTCTAATCATCAATATTTTTAAACCTGGGAATACTAATACAGTACATTTTCCTAGACTGCTAACACATTTAGCAAATTGGTCACTTTTTCAAGAGTCACTAACATTCAATGAAGAAATTGTTGATAATGGTAATATTGAAGAAGCCTGCACAACATATTACAAGTACTCTCATAAACGCATCTGAAAATTCCATTCCACGTACCTCAACTAATTTACCTAAATACCCAAAACCATGGTGGAACGAAGAATGCAGACAAACTCATAAAGCTCAAAAACGAGCCTGGAGAATATTCCGTCGATACCCAACTGTTGAAAATTTAATCCTGTTTAAAAAATCCCGTGCACTTGCAAGGAAAACTAGAAGGCAAAGCCAAAGAGAATCTTGGATTAAATATATAAGTACCATAAATAACAATACGAAAGCAAAAGAAATTTGGGCAAAAATAAAAAAAATATCTGGTCATTACAACTCCTTACCTATTACGCATCTTGAAGTAAATGGAAATAAAATAACAGAAATTAAAGAAATAGCAAATACCCTCGCCGAAAACTTTTCCCGAGCCTCTAGTACAGAAAATTACTCTCCAACTTTCCAAAAATACAAAACTCAAACTGAAAAAAATGTACTTAGACCCTCTGTTGAACCTCACAATGATTACAATTCTCCTCTAACAATAACTGAATTAAAATCTGCTATTAATAAATGTAAAGAAACATCTCCAGGGCCTGACAAAATTCACAATAGTATGTTTAAACACCTCTCTGACACCCATTTGGAAATAATTTTAAAACTGTTTAATAGAGTTTGGGTGAATAGACAATTCCCATCAATATGGAGAAAATCATATATAGTTGCCATTCCTAAACCAGGTAAGGACCTTATACACCCTACCAATTACCGACCAATCGCTCTCACCAGTTGTCTTTGCAAACTTCTAGAGAGAATAATAAACGCAAGATTAATATATTTATTGGAATCTCGTTGTATTTTATCTAAGAGACAAAGCGGATTTCGCAAGTGTAATTCAACTGTTGACAATCTAATGCTCTTAGAAACTGATATACGTGAAGCGTTTTTAAAAAGGCAACATCTTGTGACGATATTTTTTGATATTGAGAAAGCGTATGATCGAACGTGGAGATACGGCATTTTAAGGGACCTTTTAAATTATGACATTAATGGAAATATGTTTTATTTTATTCAAAACTTTTTAACAGACAGGACATTTCAAGTTAGAATGAATAACACTTTATCTGACACTTTTAATCAAGAGGAAGGTGTTCCTCAAGGTAGTGTCATTAGTGTAACCTTATTTCTTATAAAAATAAACGATATTTTAACCACATTACCATCTACAGTGGACGGCAGGTTATTCGTTGATGATCTGCGGATCTCTTGTAAAGCATCTCATATGCACACTATCGAAAGACAATTGCAGCTCGCTATTAATAAATTATCCCAATGGACAGAGTTAAATGGTTTTAATTTTTCTACAACTAAGACAACGAGTATACACTTCTGTCGACGAAGAGGGCTCCACCCCGATCCTGAACTGTATCTCAAAAACTTTCGCATTCCCGTTTTAAGCGAAACAAAATTTCTTGGTTTGATCTTAGACTCTAAACTCACTTTTGCATCTCATATTAAGCACTTAAGAAAAACCTGTGGACTGAAATTAAATTTACTTAAAGTTTTGACAAACACCTCTTGGGGTGCAGATACAGATGCCATGCTCAAAATTTATAGGTGTATCATTCGATCTAAACTCGACTATGGTTGCGTTGTCTACGGATCAGCTAGAAAATCTGTTCTTAAATATCTTGACACCATCCATAATTCCGGCATACGTATAGCAACAGGAGCATTTCGCACATCACCCATAAAAAGTCTAAACGTTTTATATCATGAACCAACTCTTGCTGAACGACGCAATAAGCTAACATTGAGATATTATTTTCATGTCAAAAGCCATCATATACATTCCATGTTTTCAAATGTTACAACTCCATTTTATGAAAGATTATTTAGTAACAGACCCTCTGCAATACCGACTTTTGGTTTGAGAGTAAGAAAGCTTTTATCTGACCTAAACCTAGAAGACTTTAATATTTTACCTGCGAGCGAATTAAGACCTCCTTGGGACGTCATTTCTCTCCAAACTATTGATATTTTTAACAATCTGACAAAAGCACAAACTGCTGCTGACATTTACTTACAGCTTTTTAATTCACACCAAGAACAATATAGTAATTTTAATTCCATTTTTACAGATGGCTCTAAAGGCCTTGACCATGTTGCAAGCGCTGTTGTTACCCCTTTCTCCACAATATCTGAAAAATTACATTCAAAATGCTCCGTATTTACATCTGAATGCCATGCGGTTTATCTGGCTCTTCAATTTATTTCTTCTCAAAGGTTGAAAAAATGGATAATATATTCAGATTCAAAAAGTGTCATAGTTGCCTTACAAAATAAAGAACTAAATACACATTCTATTATAAATAATATTTTAAACCTATACAGCAATTTATTCCTAAAAGAATATGCCATAATTTTCTGTTGGGTGCCAGGCCATGCTGGCATTTCGGGTAATGAAGCAGCAGATAAAGTGGCTAAGTCAACAAACAATATAACAAACAACCCCCTTACCTACACAGATATCAAAAATGCAATTGACAATGAACAGTATTTACACTGGCAAAATGATTGGGAAAATGAAATAAATAATAAATTGCATGGCATTAAACCTTCTATTAAAGCTTATAAAAGTCTAAACATTAGTCGAAAGCAGGAAGTAGTATTGAATCGCTTGCGCATTGGCCACTCTCGATTAACCCATAAACATCTTTTATTAAACGAAACTGCACCCGAATGTTCTCATTGTAGAGAACAGCTCACTATTAAACATATTTTAACAAAGTGTAACGAATTTAAAACACAGAGACAACGCCACTTTGGTTGCTTTAATCCAACATTGACTTTATTAATTGGAGATAAACCTCACAATAACATTTTTAATTATCTAAGGGACATTGGTTTTTACAAATCAATTTAGCTTTAACTTATAGCAGAATGTTTCTTATAAAACAAGTTGTAGGTGCGGTATGGCCAAAAATGGCTTTTGCGCCAATAATACTTAATTAACTAACTAACTATACCCTGAGTCTCTGCTGCTCTGGGCTTTCTCCTATTTTATTTTATAACCATCGTTGAACAGCCAACCCAGTTTTGAGTTTACGACTACCAATGTAAACAAACTAATTATTTGGTCTAAAAATTAGCCTATAAGACGAAATAATAGACAAATTTGTAGAATAAAATGATATTGGAACAGACTATCAGACTATATACTTACAGTAGAAACAATTTATCGAAATTGTATACCTTTTCCCTCTTAGAACATAATTAATTAAATTGAATTCTTACATTTCATGGCTGGCTATTCAATATAATATGATGAACATAATTAATACGGTGTTTTTCCCCTTTTTGCATCTAGAACTGTCTGCACACATATGGGGAGAATTTTCACCAGTTTTTGATACATGACCATACAAATTGCTTTCCAGGCGTTCATCACGACAGAAGTGAGAGCTGGCAGCGAGGATCGACTTTATTGGCTACATAATCTGAGTTAGAACTCGTTTCATATTTATTCCATGTGGCTTAGGTTGCCACATATCAGAACTGTAAGAATTATATTCCAGTTTTTAAACACCCATTTCATGAAACCATGGTCTGGATGTGTGAATTGAGCTGTAATCCAGCTGGAAAAGAAATGGTCCCCCCGGAAAATATTGTTATTGATTTGGGAGGGCAGCATCGCCTAGTATGTATATATATATATATATATATATATATATATATATATATATATATATATATATATATATATATATATATATATATATATATATATATATATATATATTCCTATTCAGAGTTGAATCAAATAAAAATCAAAATTAACGGAATAAAAATAGGAATCAATTTTAATGAGCTTGGCAATTATCGCCCTCTCTCGGAGCTAATCCATCTGTTTTGTCTCATTAAAAGTGAAAGCTTTTTAACTAGATTATTTTTATTTAAACTGAATGTTGAAACTTAGTAGCTTGAAAATGAGAACAAATATATTCTAATTCAATGGCTGTCTTACTTGGTAATATCATTCCAAAATAAGTTTCACTTTATTTAGATAAAAGAAAATCTAACTAAACCAGTTCCTTGGATGGTTCAGGAAAATTAAGTAATCTTAAGAATCCAGTTTTATTTTACCTGTGTGCGAGAAGAAAAAAAACATCATTCTTTGATTATTATTTTTTAATAATTGGTGATTGAAAATAATTTTTATTGAGGCAATTTATGGATGAATTTTTATAATGAAATTTCAAATAGTTATCAAGAGCAATTTTAATAACAACATTCCATACTTCCTATGAAATATTACTTCAAATTACGGTGATTATGATTTTTTTTGCGGAAAATTTGTTTCCTGAAATACTAGTAGCTTTTATATCAAGAATTATATCAATCTCAGAGATATCTTTTTAATTTAGCGCCTAGGGGACCACTCTTTTGTAATAATGTGAATTAGTATTAAATGATAATTATGATGCATTACTTTTTAAAATTGCTTACAGCATGTATTTTTTTTGAAAAAATTTTATTAATGTGCCTTTTCAAAACTAGTACTTAACCTTTTTTATCATCCTGGTTTATCAAAATAAAAATATATCAGAGTAATTATCAAAATAAAAAGAACGTAATAATAGCAGCGAATAATACTTGGAAAGGATGATAAAATACCTTTAAATTAGGAGTAAATAAACATTTTACAAATAAACAATACTTTTATAACTCTTATTAATTTAATGCTGATGAGAACCATAAAAATCTAGAGCTTTACGTGAGAAAATTTAGCCGTGCCATGTGATTTATCTATCCATTAGGAAAACACAGGCAGGTCAATATTTTCATCTGAGTTTCCTGTGAATAGTTTTATTAAATGATCAATGAATTTCTCTAAAAAAAGGCCTCTAAAGATAAAAATACAGCAATAAAAGTAATGTTCAAGTTTATAAAAAAATATGTGTCTATCTTATGTCAGAATTTAAGAAAATATATTATAGATAAATTGATTAACCTCATTTTTTAGCAAAATAATCTTAAGAGAATTTATTAATAAAGGAAATTTCATGAAATTGTCATTAATGATTCTAAAGCAACAAAGTTGAAAACATAACCCTATTTAACATTACCTATACACAAATAATTCATGATTAATCATGAAACGTTTATTTCTTATAGGTTTCTGCTACAGTAATAACGCTTCTTTTGTTTCCATTTTCTCAAGGATATTTTTTCTATCCAATTTATGACCTAATCTACAAGACGGCAGATTCACTAACAACCAACTAAAATAAATATTTAATGAAAAGCTATAAATATATGGCTCCTCTTCTCATGTTCCCAGCTTTCTTCACGTACCATTGACCTCAAAGAACGTTAGCATGTTTTCTTCAAAAATAGCTCATATTTTTGTCGAAAGTGATATTTCATTCTTAGAGGAGTTATTATTTTATTGCTTTTGACGAATAAAACAAAAACTCTCTGAGAACATATCTTATTTTTTGGAGAAAAAGTAAGAGGCAGTTTTTTCTCACACTTGAAAAGGAATTTTGATTAGCAAAATGAATTTAGATTCTGCCTAATAATGAATATATGAGGAAAAAGGATAGGGTATACTCTGTATTACGTACCCATGTCCGAGAGTTCGAACCCCACCGGTCGAAGACTCCCCGTATAGTAAAGTGGCTGATGCACGTTAAATCTGTCGAGTCGCGTAGGTCCTCCATAATCCCATAACAAATCAATACCTCTGGGGGTACAGGATTGGAGATCGATCGTTCTCTGATTCAGGTCAAAATTACGATCTGTGGATGAATGAATGGATGCATGAATGGGTCCGCCCTATAAACGGGTGTGACGTTTGGTTTGGCAGAAGTCGAATTCTTGGCCATAGATGGCGCCACTGGAAAACAAGAACAATCGCACCCCCTCTGCCTAAACAGGCATAGGTCAACGTATACTGAAGTGGAAAACATTGTTAATGAAGTCCAAATTAATTTTAAAAAATAGACACATTATAGTTTCAGTTCTTTAAATTCGAACCTTCCACGGTGTCTAAACATTAAAAGACATTAAAAAAGTAAAGAGATGTACAGGTGCAAAGTGAACCAATCAAGACAGAGGAACATGTTTGAACAAGATAATATAAAAAGGACTATAAGAAGCAAGTGTAAGGGGGTTAATCGAGAAATCTCCGGACTGCAAAAAATTAAATTAGAATATATTTCCAAACATTGGGAAACAAAGATATATAAGAAAAATTATTGCCTAAATTACTAGAATTTTTTAAAATATGGAAAGAATCCCAGAAATCGAACGCGGTAGATGAAGAACATTGTTGAATGATTTCAGCAGAAGAATACTCAAGCCTATGCTTAGAATTCTATCGATGTAGGGCGATGACGGATTGTTTAGTATCGTGACCGATTTTGGATAAATTATATGTACTCTTAAACTTCGATTTAACTCCTTGAATGGCGATGGTTTTTAAATGAAAACCAGAAAGCAAACAAAATAATTCAAAAATTTATCTAAATAAATTGTTCTACTAGGGTCAAAACTAAAATTATTTTTAGAATTCAAGTGTTTTATTTTTTGAAAAATTTTTGCTTCTCAAGAAGTTGAAGAGCATGATGGGTCAAAAATTAAACAATCTTTAATCTTCCAACATAGTTAGATGGGTATCAGGAAGAAAATTCAAACCTAAGCATAGATTTGAATTTTCTTATGCTAAAATAATTTATTATTGCCATTCATCTACCGACCTTGATTTCTGGAAACCATTCCGTGTTTTTAAAATTTCTGATAATTAAGTCTATGATCTTCCTAGTATCCTATCGATTGGTCGTATTAGAAAGAAATATTGTAGACCAAAGAACTCTTCGATTCAGCTTTTAACATGTAAAATCTATGACGGGCTTGTCATACTTTGAATATATTTTCTACATTAAGAAGTATAGTTTACATTTTAGAAAAAAGTACCATTAGTTTTTCAATCCTTTCAGTCTACTGAAATGTAAAACAAAGCTTTTTATCATTATTACTGTTTGCAATATTATCTGTGAAACTTAAAACACTTTCTACCTTCGAGTAATGAAGGAAAGCTTTTTTCGTTCCTAAGTTCATCGTTTACTAGGAAAGACAAATCTTTCATACCGTTTTTCTCTCTAGGTGATCTTCTTCGCCCTGAAATCCACGTATCTATTTTCACTTCTTTATGGAAGTTTTATTTTCAGCTCATTGACTTTTCGAAAAACTGATGTGAAGAGCCTTTTAAACTGATTGTTTATTTTCCGCAACCCAGATTTCCGTTCATGGATTTTAATTTAAGTACTATAGGTTTATATTTTATTTCATAAACAAAATTTTATGATTATAATTTTAAAAAAACTTCAAGAGATAAATTGTCGCATTATTATTTTAAAAAAATAATCATATTACCATGTCATGCATATATCTATAACGTTTATATATCTATGATATATCATTTATATATATACATATTGAGGGGATATAATTTTAGACTATGTCTAACCTTCATCTATCAAAAGGTACCTCAAGATAGAATCAAGTTAACATGTCTTATATACTAGTGATTTGGTATTTAATATTTATAGTGGTAGTTACACCACATTCATTTTTTATAGCATTTCACTCATTTTTTTTTTTCTTTTTTGTTTTATTAACCGAGAGATTTTATATACTTCACCGAATTTATTTTTCTGAGCAGTATATTTTTAAGCAAATCAACTATATTGACTATAAATATTGACCTTCATCTATTAAACCTTCATCATGAATGTCAACCTTTATCTATTAAAAGGTACCTCTTGATAGATGAAGGTTGACATGAGGGGAGATAATTTTTAGACTATGTCAACCTTCATCTATCAAAAGGTACCTCTTTTTTTTCTTCTTCTGTTTATCACCGTTTGTGCATTTAGTGCCCTAAAATCACCGCAACTGGCCTTCACTCCAATGTTCCCTTTTTTGGGATCATGTGAAGTGGGGATGCATAATTACTTCTAGATGGTCTTATTTGTCCTAATTCTATCATTTTTTTAAATTCTGATTTTGCAATTTTTAGTCTATCCGGAGCTAATCCGCGAGGTTTTTTCTACTACTGGAGGACCTACCGTATTTATAAAATGAAGGGTGTTATGTTTTACGGGTTGATTGGGATCCGGTAATTTAGTAATTGAAGGAAATTCTGCTAAAAGTGAATGAATCACGGAATCACCTGATATTGTTTTAACTGAAAGCAAAATTGTTTCTTTAACATGACCTTTTGTTTTAAATTTAGTCGTCAAATCTCTTAGACATTTATTGCGTAGATCTGTTACTAAAGCGAAAGAGTGAAGGAAATCGGCACCTAAAATTGGCGTCTAAAATAGTAGCAATAAAAAATTACCAAGAAAAATTCGTCTTAATCTGTAGGAACATCATATGTCACATGACTATTCATATTACTTTTATGAGAGTTGCGAATGGCAACAGATCAAAAAATAATAATAAAAAATGAGTGTTCTAAAAAATGTCTGCTGATCATTTTTATCCTGTAACTCTGTTGCGTACAACTGGTGACCCGGATTTTTGACATGGCTACAAAAAACAGTGAAAAGATCGAAGCAACGATCGTCATGGACGCCGAAGCTAATAAAGTAAGCATTAAAATTCCACCTTTTTGGAGAGAGAAACCCGACATTTGGTTTTACCAAGTAGAAGCACAGTTTCAAATAAATAAGATCACAACTGAAGAAACCAAATTTAATTATTTGATATCCCAACTGGAACCGAAGTATGTAGAAAATATTTGGGACATTATTAAAGACACTAAGCCTAACAAATATACTTTGGCGAAAGAAAGACTTTTAAATACGTTTAAGGAAAGCGAAAACAAGAGAATTCAGCGCTTAGTTACAGGATTAGAACTTGGAGATTACAAGCCAAGCCAACTTTTGCAAAAAATGAAAAATTTAGGAGCAGACGATTTTTCAGAAAAAGTGTTAAAATCTTTATGGCTTGATAAAATGCCGAATTTTATACGAAATATTCTGCTTGTCAGTGAAGAAAGTTTAGATAAACTGTCTACGATGGCGGATAAAATTCACGAAATGAAAACTGGGGAAGAAATATGTGCTGTTTCACCAAATGTTACCAACAATGATGCTTTAATTGCACGAATAGCAGCATTAGAACAGAAAATTGATTCACTGCAAATAAATGACCGTAGTAGATCTAAATTTAGAAATAATTACCGAAATACATCTCGAAGTCGCAGTCATTCAATAAAAGCATTCAATAGGAAAGGTAAATATTGTTACTATCATTTTAAATTTGGTAATCGTTGCCGACCTGAGAAATGTTATTCACCATGTGCTTGGCGAGAAAAGTCGGAAAACTCCATGATGCAACAGGATTAGCGGCTACAACTGTTGCTGATGTTAATGAAAGCCGCAAGTTCAGATTATTTGTAAAGGATAAAAATTCAGGATTACGATTTTTAGTTGATTCAGGAGCTGATGTTAGTCTAATACCTGCAACTCATCGAAATAAAACAGTAGAAGATTTTAAACTATATGCAGCAAATGGATCCGAGATTACAACCTATGGAATCAAAATATTAACTGTTGATTTAGGACTTCGCCGCTCATTTAATTTCCCATTTATTGTCGCCAAAATTAATAAAGGAATAATAGGGGCCGATTTCCTTAATAAGTTTAATTTATTAATTGACTTTAAAGAAAAAAGATTAATTGATGGAGTAACCAATTTAATAGTTAAAGGAGAAATTTCTCCAATATGCATGACGGAAACAATTTCCACTATGGATAAAAATTCTAAGTTTTCTGAATTATTCTCTTCATATCCAAATTTAACTAAGCCAAACTTATTAATTAGTGATGCTAAACATGAAATTCGACATTTTATCGCCACAACGGGAAAACCTGTGTTTTCTAAGGCACGACAATTAGATCCAAAAAAATTGAAAATAGCCAAAGAAGAATTTCAATTCATGCTAGACAACGGGATTATTAGACTTTCAAAATCGCCCTGGGCAAGTCCCTTACATATGGTTAAAAAGAAGGATGGGTCTTACAGACCATGTGGAGATTATAGAAGACTAAACGACCAAACAATACCAGACCGATATCCAATACCAAGAATCGAAGATTTCCATCATATTTTAAAAGACACCAAAGTATTTTCTAAATTCGATTTATTTAAAGCTTATTATCAACTTCCTATAAATGAAGAGGACAAACAAAAAACCGCAATAATTACCCCTTTCGGACTCTTTGAATTCAACGTTATGAGTTTCGGCCTCAGAAATGCACCTTCAACGTTTCATAAATGAAGTTCTGTGTGGACTTGATTTCGTTTTTCCTTATCTAGACGATATATTAGTGGCATCTCGAAACAAAGAAGAGCATCAATCTCATTTAAAACAACTTTTTGATAAATTAGATAAATATGGCCTCAGAATCAATATCTCCAAGTCAGTCATTGCTGTGGAGAAATTGGAGTTTTTGGGATATGAAATCAGTTCGGAAGGATCCAAGCCCCTTTCCCAAAAAGTAGAAGCAATCCATAATTACAAGTTGCCAGAAACCATACGTGAACTGAGAACCTTTCTTGGTCTAATAAACTATTATAGACGATACATCAAAGACGCTGCTAAAACACAAGCAATTCTCCACGAATATTTGAAAGGAGCTCATAAAAATGACAAAAGAAAAATAATGTGGACTGAACAAGCTATTAACATGTTTGAAAAATGCAAACAAGACTTATCCAATGTAGCCTTGCTAACATATCCGAAGTTTGAATTACCTCTATGCCTTTGCTCAGATGCTTCAGATTTCGCAATCGGATCTGTATTGGAACAATACGAAAATGGTGCTTGGAAACCGATAGCTTTCTATTCAAAAAAATTAAATGATGCACAGTAATCATATAGTACCTACGACAGAGAATTATTAGGGATATATCTTTCTGTAAAGCATTTCAAACATCTATTAGAAGGTCGAGAATTTACTATATTTACAGACCATAAGCCACTGGTTTTTGCCTTCAAACAAAAAAATGAAAAAGCATCTCCAAGACAAAATAGACATCTCCAGTACATATCCCAGTTTTCGACTAACCTTCAACACATTATTGGCAAAAATAATATCGTCGCAGACGCGTTATCCCGAATTCAAGAAGTAACTAGTGTAGATTATGAGAAAATTGCTGATGATCAAAGTAGTGATGAAGAATTAAAACAACTAATGCAATCAGACACAACCTTAAAATTTAAACAACAACCACTACAGTCTGGTAAATTTCTATGGTGTGATATTTCTGCTAATAAAATTAGACCATATATACCTAAAAATTCAAGAATGATTATTTTCAAACTGATACATGGTTTATCTCATCCAGGAATCAGATCAACTATCAAACAGATAGCGTCAAGATTTATTTGGCCTGGAATTCGAAAAGATGTTCGAATTTGGGCACAATCCTGTATTGATTGCCAAAAAAACAAAATTTCAAAACATACTAAATCCCAGTTTGGAGAATATCGACAACCCGATGAAAGATTTAACGAGATACATATTGACCTAATTGGACCGTTACCCCCATCCAATGGAAACAGATACTGTTTGACTTGTATTGACCGTTTTACAAGCTGAATAGAAGTAGTTCCTATACCTGATATCAAAGCTGAAACAGTCGCCAGATGTTTCTATGAAAATTGGATAGTTAGATTTGGAGTGCCATACAGAGTAATTACCGATAGAGGATCACAGTTTGATTCTGAAACGTTTAAATCTCTTACCAACTTATGTGGAGTAAATCAACAGAACAACTGCATATCATCCTCAGTGCAATGGCAAAATTGAGCGTCAACATCGTACATTGAAAACTGCAATAAAGGCACACAACTCTATTAAATGGTCTGAAACTCTTCCTACTGTCTTACTTGGTCTCAGAGCTGCTCTACGCGATGACACCAACTATTCAATATCTCAGATGGTTTATGGTAAATGTATTAAACTTCCTGGTGAATTTTTTGATAACTCAAAAGTGACAACATCCACGGAAAACTTTATTAGCAATCTTCAAAATCAAATGGAAACATTAAAACCTTTAGAGTCAAAATATTTCAAAAGGAACAAAGCATTTGTGCACAAAGATTTAAGTTCATGTTCACATGTTTTTATGCGGATTGATAGAGTCAGGAAGCCATTAGAGTCTCCTTATCAAGGACCCTATAAAGTGATGGATAAGTCAGAAAAGTATTTTGTAATTAGTTATAAAGGAAAAAACGTAAGCATTTCAATAGACAGGCTTAAACCAGCTTATCTACTGAATTCTGAAAATGAGAATCCAGATTACGATGAAATCCTAAAAGCTGCAAAACCTAACGAATGTTTAACATCAAATAAATTACAAGAAAATGCAGCCAATTCCGAGCAAAATGTTAAAATGTCTAGATTTGGCAGAAAAATAAAAAAGCCTTCGCTTTTTAGAACAAAACTGTATTAATTAGATACATATACATTTATTTTATATATATATTTTTTATTGCATTGAAACTAGAATGGTATAATTTGTATATATGTTATATTAATATCTTGTATATATGTTTTCGTATTATGATGAGTCATTATGTAGTATAATTTTTGAACTGTATATATGCTGTTATATTATCATTATATGACAAATTTGACATACTTGCCAAGCATCGTAACTTAGTTACTGGTGAGGGAGTATTGTAGGAACATCATATGTCACATGACTATTCATATTACTTTTATGAGAGTTGCGAATGGCAACAGATCAAAAAATAATAATAAAAAATGAGTGTTCTAAAAAATGTCTGCTGATCATTTTTATCCTGTAACTCTGTTGCGTACAAATCCGAAATCTGAAGAAAGTGTTTTTTTGTCCATAAACATTAATTGGTGTAGAATTAGCAGCGAAAACTGTTTGCAGAGGATTATTTCTTCTTTGAATACAATTTGGCGGGAGAATGGACACGTCGGATCCAGTATCGACCAGACATGATAAGTTTGTTCTCCGGTTTCGAATAAACAGGCGACGCGATGTTTGTGGAAAAGAACATGTCTCGTTTATTCTTCGCCAACTACGTTTTTCCAAAACTTACATGGCATAACACATTTTCCTGGTTTACATTTGTTTCCAAAATGGCAATGGTACCAGCAAACAGATGAATCTCGTTTTTTAACACTATTACTTCTGTTCCTGCGATAAGAAGAACGAGAGCGAGAAATTTCAAACTTATTAATTCTTTCATTTAATTTTTTTATTTGGCGAAGTAATTTCTCCTTCATTGAATTTGAATCGTTTTCAGTTATAAAGTGGGTTTCCATAGGAACTGGCGTGACTTCTAATATCTTATCGGAAATGTCGGCTACTTTTTCTAAAGTTAAACCTGAAACAGTTGCTAAATATCAGAGTCAAACTAAACAAAATTCTTGATGGATATAATTAATATCAATTCAAATCGTCCGCATAGAAGATGTTGCGTCATCCTCTCTCACTGTAAATGTAGTAATGTAGCGGTACTCAGAAGCTTCAAGGATTCCTATGAGAGCGGTCATAACCAACCAATCTCCCTTGTTAATAATTTTAAATAAAGTTGAAAGAAAATTTTTAATTATCCTGCTTACCAGCCTATTTGTCCCTTTCCTGCTCTTTTGATTGCTATATAGAATAATTTTTTACAATCTAGCATCTTACATCGTGGCGTCAGCGAACTTTATAAAATAAAAGGATAAAAATGGCTGATGATGAAGTTAACAAAAGATTTGACATACTTAAAACGCAGCGAAAAAGCCTGCGTGCTGCGTTTACTGAATGCGTCACCAAGATTGAGGATACCTTAAAAACAGAAATAGTGGATAAAACAAACTTTCCGAATTTGCAAAGGCAAATCACCGATAAATTCTCAAGATTGGAATTAATTCAAGAAGAAATAAACAACTTATTATTATCAACAGAAACTTTGATGGCGTATTATGATGAAGATTTCCAGACAGCGGAAACTTATCGTGATAAATACTCTGAATTGTGTAGTACTTTGGAGGACCATCCTACTGCAATAAAAGAACTGTCAATTCCAGAAAAAAGAAAATATAAATTACCTACAATTGAGTTAAAGAAGTTCAGCGGGGATGCGAGAATATTTAGGATTCTGGAGCCAATTTTAGAAAATACACGAAGACTCAGAAATTTCAGAGGACGATAAATTCCAATACCTAATTCAGGCGATGGTCCCCAATTCTAAAACCTCAAGGTTAGTGCTGAGTTTCCCTCCAACGAAAGAGAACTATAAAAAGTGTATCACACAACTCGGTTTGGACGGGAGGATTTATTAGTGCAAATATACGTCCGTGACCAACTTAGCATGGTCATGCGAAATGCTACGGGCGGAAAAGCGAAAGACCTCTCGGAACTATATGATGAACTTAAATCTAAATTAATGTGTTTAGAAACTCTCGGTAAAGGTTCTGAAACTTTTTCAGACTTTTTAGAGCCACTGGTTGAAAGCTGTTTACCGGAACAAATACTCCGCGCCTACGAACGCAGCAGACAAATGGATAGTACCAAAGAAGGAAGTAGTGCAAGATCGTTGAATAAACTTTCAACTTTTCTTGCTCAAGAAGTTAAAAATGAGGAAATGATACAATTTGCCCGTTCCGGCATATCGGCTAACGAGAAAATAAAAACAAAGAAACTGGAGAGAGATCAGGCAGTGGCTACAGGTGCGGCGCTCTTAAATCAGACCAATAGCTCAGGTAAGCGATTTCGTTGTATTTTCTGTTCTAAAACAAATCATAAATCTATTGATTGTTATTTTTCTAAAAAGATGGCGTTTAATGTCAGGAAGAAAATTTTAATTCAAAAACATGCTTGTTTCAAATGCTTACGTATTGGTCATTCACTGCGTAGTTGTAGAATTCCGATTACCTGTAATTTATGTAGTAAAACCGATCATTGTATATTGTTATGCCCCGAAAAAGAAAATAATATTTCTGATGTAGGTAATTTAGATGCAATTAGTTCCGATACAATTAATTCTAATACTGAAAATGTGGTCACTAGTACTCTCAATAATAAAATAGTCAATAATAACATATTTTTGCAAACAATTGTATTTAAAATTGTTGTAAATAAGAAGGAAACAACTGTTCGTGGGTTAATAGACAGTGGATCACAATATTCGTATATAAGTGAAAAATTAATTGAAAAATTACACTTGCAACCCAAAGGTAAACAAACCCTTGTCCATGGTTTGTTTGGGGGGAGTGTGACCCGTCCTCGTAATCACTCATTATTTGAGATAAAAATCAAAAGTCTGAATGGCAATTACATACATGATATTGATGTTTTTTCTGAAAACAAAATTTGTGGGCATGTTCCCAAAGTAAATAATTTGTATGCTTTAGTTGAACTTAAAGAAAAAGGTATTGATGTTCCTGATTTAAATGTGGCTCTAAATGAAATTGATATATTATTGGGTGCCCAAGCAATTAGTGATATTTTACAAGATGAAATATATAAACTAAATTGGGGTTTATTGGCTGTTAAAACAAAACTTGGGTTTACAATAATGGCCAAAGTTAATGGTATAATTAATGAACATCAGGTATCGCCTGCCTTGCGTGAACGCGATTTGTGTAATAAAACATTTTCTATGCTATCTTTCAATTTTAACAACTTAAATGTTAGAGAATTGTGGGATTTGGATGTTATTGGAATCCGTGATCCAATAGAAAATAATAAACAGGCAGTTCTGCATTCTGATATGATAAATCAGTTTAATGAAAACTTAAAGGTTCTTCCTAATGGAAGGTATGAACTTTGTTTACCTTTCAAAGGGGATGTGACTTTGCCAGAAAATAAGGACGCAGTTCTTAAAAGGCATAGGCGAATGATTCAAAGATCTATTACAAATAACACTATAGATGAATATGTGTCTGTATTTAAAGAATGGGAGGAATTAAAAATAATTGAAAGAGTTCCCACAAATGAAATATCAGATAAAAGTTATTACCTTTCCCATAGACCGGTAATAATGGAAACTAGTGAAACTACACGAATATTTGATGCTAGTGCTAAAGTCGGTCAACAACCCTCCTTGAACGATTGTTTATTTAGAGGGCCTAATTTAATTGAGCTAATTCCAGATGTATTAGATCGGTTTCGAATGTATCCAATAGGGTTATCTAGTGATATAGAGAAGGCATATTTGATGTTAGGTGTTTCACCCGAGCATCGTAATTTTTTGCGATTTTTTTTACCCTTCGAGAAATGAAGAAATTGTCTATAGACATTGTAGGGTAGTGTTTGGGGTTTCTTCTAGCCCTTTTCTACTATCCGCCTCAATTAATCACCTTTTGGATAATACTAACACAGATTATGCAGAAATTGTTTCGAAACTCAAAAATTCATTTAATGTGGATAACTGCATAACTGGAGCATTTAGTGAGACTGAAAGAGATAAATTCATTTTGGGTGCTCAAAATATTATGAAAAGAGTGCGCTTTAACTTAAGAAACTGGGAAAGCAATTCTAAAGGTCCCAACATTACCAATGAGATCGCTTCCGATGAGAATTGGCGACATGTGCCTAGCAAAATGAATCACGCTGACCTCATTCTCGTGGATATACTCCACGACAATTATTAGAATCAAAATGGCATGAAGGACCGAAATGGCTACTTAGTTCAAGTGAGAACTGGCCTTTAAATGACACGATTTGTGAAAATAAAGAACTAAGCGCTGAAAGCAGAAAAATAAAAATTAGTAATGTCAATGTAACCGAGGAGTCACCATGGTATGCAACAAAGTTTTCCAATTATCACACTATGATTCGTGTATTTGCGTGGGTGATCAGATTCGTGAATAATTTGCGTACGGCCTCAGATAAAAGAGAGCTTGCCGATCTAACTACAACTGAAATCGAAATAGCAGAGAAAACTGTTACACGCGAAATACAAAAAGACTTTTTTCCAAACTTTAAAGAAATTCCAGTCGTTAATGTTTATAAAGATAGTGACAATTTGATTCGTGTCAAAACCAAAATCATCGAGCGTAATGACGATCTGAACTTTAAGGCTCCTATCCTTTTGCCAAGTGACTGTTTGTTCACAAAAAAGTTAATCGAGTATCAACATCGAATAAATTGTCACGCGGGAGTTCAAATTTTGCTCTCCATTATCAGAGAAAAATATTGGATCTTAAAAGCTCGAAAAACAATTAGAAGTGTGGTTAAAAATTGCGTGCGTTGTAAACGATATACTGCAAAAGCGGCAGTTAGCCAGCCAGTATCGTTACCCCTCGATAGAGTAAAAGACGCTAACGTATTTGAGGTCATAGGAATCGATCTGGCTGGATCTCTATTTTTGAGAAATAGCGAGAAGGTGGGGATAGTGCTGTACACTTGCGCAATTTTTAGAGCAGTGCACTTGGAAATGGTAGCATCTTTATCAACTGAGAACTTTCTGTTATCTCTTCGGTGATTCATCGCTCGTCGTGGTAGACCCAACATCATCTATTGCGATAACAGCGCGAATTTCCGCGGCGTATACCGTGAGCTTAAAAACTTAAATTGGGCTAAAATAGTACGAGAAACTGAAATACAACAAATAAAATGGAAGTTTAACCCTCCAACCGCCGCATGGTGGGGTGGTTGGTGGGAAAGACTTATTCGTGTAATAAAAGATCTACTAAGGCGTACACTGGGCAGTTCAGTGCTCAATTATGAAGAGCTGTTCACCATTCTGTGTGATTGTGAAGCAATTATTAACAATAGACCCTTGACGTATGTGTCCGAAGACACATCAGATTTGAAACCACTGACCCCTGCTATGTTTTTGGCCACTAATGCATCCTTTGACGTAACTGATTTAGATTTAAATGACTTTTCGAAGTTTCAAAAAAGAATAAGATATCGTCGTAAACTTATTCTTGATCTAAGATCTCGTTTTCGAAAAGAATATTTAAGTCAATTGATCCAAAGAAGGAGCCACTAGAAATTTTGCCGTTGGAGAAATTGTCTTAATTGGTAATGACAACAAAAAACGTTTGAATTGGCCCTTAGGTAAAATATTGGAGTTGATACCCGGAAAAGACGGGAAAATTCGTACTCTTAAGCTCCACTGTAATAAAAACATACTAATCAGACCTGTTGGTAGAATTTATTCCTTAGAAGTTCCAGCAAATTCCATTTTGGAAACAACATCATCTTCTGACAGTGAACCATCAGTAGCTCCTGACGGCGAATGTTCTGCAGTTCCTCCCCTAGAGACTACTGTTCCTTCGGCAACCAGTGATGGTACTCAAGTGCCTCTCCTCCCACTCATGAGTGACAGAGTGTCCAAGTATGGACGTAAGATAAAAACGCCAAACCGGCTGGGACTAAAGTAACTTTTGACTATTTTTTTTTACTCTAAAATTTCGTCAAAAAGGGGGGTGGATGTTGCGTCATCCTCTCTCACTGTAAATGTAGTAATGTAGCGGTACTCAGAGGCTTCAAGGATTCCTATGAGAGCGGTCATAACCAACCAATCTCCCTTGTTAATAATTTTAAATAAAGTTGAAAGAAAATTTGTAATTATCCTGTTTACCAGCCTATTTGTCCCTTTCCTGCTTTTTTGACTGCTATATAGAATAGTTTTTTACAATCTAGCATCTTACAGAAGAGTTATATTTATTGACTATGTCAACCTTCATCTAGATAAAAATCAAGCTAACATGTCTTATATACTAGTGATTTGGTATTTAATATTTGTAGTGGTAGTTACGCCACTATATATATATATATATATATATATAATATGCGAGCGTTAGAATATTTCCTTTCCATAAATAAATTAAACTACTCAAATGGCAGGACTAGTTTATTATTCAAAAGTAAAAGAAATATGACTAAACAATAAACAGAAGCTTAAAAATATATTTAAAATTTCATTCAAATTAGTAGGTGAAGAAGAATAAGAAAATATAATAATGCAAGGTGTTACGTAATGACCTCCCTAATTATATATTCGTAGAATTATTATAAAAATGAAGTAAAAGAATCCAGACATTAGTGGGTGCAATTGATATTTAAGTGAGAAGATACAAAAGCTATCGAAATCTAATGAGTCACTACTCCGGAAGGCAGGACTGAAAATATCAAAACCAGTCTGATTGCTATAGAAAACCGAAAGGGTGCAAACACTGGTTAATATAAACACCTCCAAATTTCATCAAGTTAAATTAAAAATAAGTTGTAATAATAACATTTAAACTCCACTTGATAATGAAACCCGTTTTGATGTTTTTATTACTGATTTCTCAGATATGATTCGCTAGATTTTGATCTCTTTGTCTCTTTTCATTGGTTGAACACTAATTTGCAATCAATAACGTGCATACTTTTAATACAGAATGTCTACATATGATTCTAAATCAATAAGAAACACTTTCTGCGATAATGTTAAAAAATATCTTAGGTTATAAGTATTTAACAAATTTTTATAATAATTAAAAATTAAGTTAAAACTATCAAAACAGAAGTTTGTGGATTAAGTTAAAATTTTTAAAGTAAGTAGAATGGTATCAGGGGTCTGTTTAGAAGAAATTTGGGTCCGTTAACGGACCCTTCACAAAATATCTTTTCATAAAAACGGACCCTTCACAAAATATCTTTTCATAAAAACGGACCCTTCACAAAATATTTTAACTTAAAAACGGACCCTTCACAAAATATTTTAACTTAAAAACGGACCCTTCACAAAATGATTTTTCTCTTAATCGGACCCTTCACAAATTTGTTTATCTTCATTATTATTTTATTAATCGAATAAACCCTTTCCAGGGCAGAAAACAAGAAAGATGGATGTAAACGAATTAAGTTTTGTCTTTGGCAGACGATTCTTCATTATTCGTTCGAAATTAATATTCTGCGTTCAGCAGTATAGGCTAAATACCAAATATTTGTATGTTGCATCTCTAATTTAGAAGCAGCAATTGTTGTTTATTTTTTAAAATTTAATTTTTTTAATTATAATTTTACAGTGTTAAGCATAATCTTGTATGTCTTTACAATTTAAAAACTCCTTGAAAAAAAATTTTTTTTGCAATAACGGACCCTATTTGCACAAATTTGTAAAAGCGGACCCTGGTTGAAAGAATGTGAGTAATTTTTTCACAATTTCACGAAAAACGGACCTTTCACAAAACGTCTGGACAGACCCCTGGATATAATCGGATACTACATCAGAGTGTTAATGTATAATTGAAAATTCTGCGATCTTTTTATTGAATATTTTTTTTATTTTGATGTAATGATTTGCTTATCGTCAAAAAACAAATATTATTGTGATAAATGACGAATATATAATTGGTGTTTATCTTTCAATAATTTAACATTTCCAGTTTAGAGACTTTTATACAATTATAAATGTAGTTAGCAATAATAATAATTCAAGTGAAATAAATTTCTAAAGAAGTTTAATCCAGTTCATTTAAATATTTTAGGCTAAAAAAAATTACAAAACAAGCAACATTTATTTAAACAATTGAGCAAGCATTAATGTAATTTCTTAAAGGATTTATTTAGGTTCTAAATGGTGGGGTCTAAATATCTGAGATTTTTATACAGTAGAGCGCTGTTTATCAACACCGAAGAGCCATTACATTATGACCACCCTGCTAATAACATGTAAGACCACCTTTAGCCCTCAAAACTGCTAGCAACCGCCGTGCCATTGAATCCACAAGGTGCTGATAGGTAGTCTGAGGTATCTGGTACCAAGCGCTCACCAACTGGTCCTGCAATTCCCTCACATTGCGAGGGGATAGCGTGGCAGCACGAATTTGGTTTTCCAAGTAGGGCCACAAATGCTCTATTGGATTAAGGTCAGGTGAATTTGGGGGCCAAGACGTGACTTGAAAGTCACTAGAATGTTCCTCGACGATTCGACCCTTATGACATGGTGCATTATCCTGTTGGTAAACACCATCCCCGCAGGAAAAACTGTTGCCATGAATGGGTGAGCCTGGTCTGCAACTATGTTCAAGTAGCTTACACACGTCAGGGATTGTTCTATGAGGATTATGGGTCCTAATGTGCCCCATGAAAGCATTGTTCCTGGGAGAGAAACCATGAAAACCTGGGCGAGCCCATTGTTATAGATGGAGGGTGGTCATTATGTAATGGCTCTTCGGTGCAGATCAATCAGGACCAATACCGATCCGGATAGCGGAAAATCGTATGATTGGGCAGCTTTTTTAAAAACGGCTCTCGAGAATGTTGTTAACACTTTTCTAGACTTAAGACTGGACACAGTAACAATTCCTATTTTACCGTACTAAAAATGGCTGCTAAAAAATGTTTAAACATCTTGTTTTTTTACAAAATTGACCAACAAAATTTGTTTTTAAACTGAGAAACACTTGAAAGAGAGAGAGAGCACTTTATATCCTCTTTCTTAAAAAAAAGAAGTCTTTTTGCTTATTAAAAACTACTTGTCAGTTGCCTCCAACGCCCACATTTGAAACTAGAGAACGATTTAGAAGTTTTGTATTTACAAAGGGACGAAAAAAGCTATTTTTGACTTCTTTCAGATATTTAGAAAATAAAGAAGCATTTTCACGAAGAAAATAAAATTTGGGAAAAAAGCATGTGGGTTCTTTGACTGATCCGGGCAATTGGACAATCCGGTCAATTGGTTCGGCGCTCTACTGTAAAAAGAAATGGTAAAAAGCATATTATTTGTATTAGAGTAGTAGTTGAAAGTAAAAAAGTAAAATATAAATACTTCAGTGAACTCGAAGCTTTTCTCCCACATAAAAAGTTTTACATGTCAGCAAAACAAATCAGTTTGAAATATTTAACCTTATTTGATTTCTAAAGAAACATTTAAATTATTTTTAAATGAATAATTACTTTAAATGAATTACTTTTATATGACTCCATAAAAAAAATTTATAACTGTAATTACTTTTATTATTAGTTCATGAGTGGTATTATTTAATAAATAACTAATTTGAATGAATTATTTTTCTGACTACATAGTAAATATTTATTATATACTTTAATTATTAGTAGTACAAATTTGATTCTCAAAAATAATAAGCAAATCAAGTTACACTCTGTAGCAGATCCTCCTTTCATGTGATAATGGTCGGTCAATTAGTATCGGGTTACTCAGTACAACGGATACCTTTTCAAAATTATCTAAAAAATTGTAATTTTTTTAAAAAAATAAAATTATTATAATAATAACGTATTGAAAAAATACTGAACTGGACATAATCTTATAAAAAAATTGCTTTAGTAACTAATTACCATCACGTTTCCCAAAGTAAAATAAGATAACTAAACTCATTAACGAGGAAAAGTAACTATTTGCAGCGTTCATAACAGTGTTTGTTAGTTTTCATTTTAACGAAAATCAAAATGCGACTCATTTTATTCATTTTCAGCTCAAGTTCATAAGCCAAATACAAATTAATTACTAGGCTATATTCGTGTTTCATCGGCCGTAAGAAGTATGTTTCATCACCTTCTTTAATTTTTAACGGAAATTATTCTCCACTTTTAATTTCTCCTACCATTCTGCTGTCTCAGAAGATACAAAACTAAAATAATAATAATAATAATTATGACTAGACTTTGTTGACATGTGAGTAACAATAAAGGTTAAATTGGGGTGAAGAAAAGAGGTGAACCCTAGGAAATTACTTTCTCTCGAGCTTTTAGTGTTTTTTTCATTTGACCGTTTCTCATTGAGTTTAATTACATTATTATAAACACAAAATTTGTGAAATCAGATATTTATAAGCACAGAAGCTCAAATTTGTGGACAATCAGTTAAAATTGGTAAAAATTTGAAAATCCCACCCTTATTTTTATCAAAAAAAGTGGTTTCAAAAATTTGTATATAATAATCACAAATCATATAATAATATCATAACTGGTTTCTTTATTTTTACTCACAAATCGCTGATAGAAACACCCTAAGATTCACATGTATCATATGGTGTTTTGCATGCTGAATTATAGAGCCCATAAGCTAAATAAATTTTCACGTGTGTGGAATATAATATAAATCTAACCTCCATAGTTACGAGTCACATGTTTATCCAATTCGAAGATTTTAAATGTTAATTTAAAAACAAAAGAAAATAGCCACAGTTAAATATTCTAAGAATCTCGACGCAGTTCTACTGAGCATTAAGAACTGAACTCAATTCTCGGTAAATGTATTAAATTCCAATTAAATTTAAAAACGAATAAAGCGAATTTAGTTGATCTACTCATTATTTAGATAGCTTGAAATAATTGCGAATGTCTATCTGATTCACTGACAAATCTGTCAACATATTCAAAATAAAATCACTTTAAATGCAAAATCGTACTACCAAACACGTCCTAAAGGCTTTTGGCTCGAAATAAGAATGACAATTTCATTGAAATGATTTCTATTCAAATACACAACTTCATATGATTAAATAGAAAACGGCGTACCCCTCCAAAATTGCATATTCAAACGATTTTATGAAAACTCTATTTTCGAAAGTCAATACATGATACAAAAAGTTTTTATTGTAAAAAGCATGCATTTTCTACATCCATACGTATGATATTGGATTTATGTTGAAACTGAGTTTAAAATGATTTCTAGAAAAGAAAATTACTTCAATTTATAAAAGTTTTTATTAGCTTTATTAAAAACTAAGAATGAAAGGAAAAATACGGAAAAAGTGATTTAAATAGCTATTTTACACTTAATATCAAATATTTTAAAAGGAAATTGAAAAAATTATTTAATCCAAAATCTCCAACCTACTCGTATGTGACAGATATGTACTATGTATGTACTATGTATGTGACAGATATGTAAATAAAATATGTTACTTTTGAATAAGATATGCCATTTCAATAAATAAAATATTGCAAGTTATTTCGTAATCATCCCCCTTAGGGCATGCATTAAGTAAACTGAAACAAAATAGACGTCGCAAATGAATATTCAAGCAAGAAACAAACAAATATCACTCTGAAATGTATAGCATAGTCAAAGTAGACGGAAAAAACAGCGTGCTTCGAATTATTTCTCAGAAAACTGGAAATGATTTCATTTCATTTAGGGAATCTCAAGTAAGAATGAGTCTGCGCACCACCTCCTAGAAAAGGGAAGGCCTCAGCATGGATCAATTTCGTAGTCCAACGTAACGAACATAAACTGCGCAGTGGAGGAAATAATAAAAATGCACTACGTTCGGGCTACTAAGCAGAGTACTGGGGGAAAATACGAAATATGTCATTACTTTTGGACTACAAATTGATCTACTTTCTTGTTTATGTTAACCCGTGTTGAGGCCTTATCTCTTCTAGGAGGTATTGGTTTGCTGCGATTTTGAGGTTAGTTAAACTTTTAAGAGCCAAAAAACTACCAAATTTTAAACATTTTTCAGTTTTGCCTTAAAACTTCTAAACGATGCATCATGGGCCGGGACAGCCTGGTAGGTAGGGCGCTGAGCATATGTCCTAGAGTTCGTGGGTTCGATCCCCGCCGGCCGAAGACTCCCCGTGTAGTAAATGGTGACAGATGCACGTTAAATCTGTGGAGTAGCGAAGTCCTCGATTTTCCCATAACAAGTAAATACCTCTGAGGATACTGATCCAGGAGTTTCCTTGTCTTCCGGACTGGTTCAAAAATTGCAAGGCTACGGAGTTGAACATTAGTAGTCGTAAACTCAAAATTGGGTCTGCTGTTCAACGACGGATAAAATAAAAAATAAAAAAAACGATGCATCGTGTGCTCCCAACACTAGATGCAGGGCGTGGGAACGCAAGCGTTCCCCTCCATGTCTCCAGTTGGCAGACGCTGTGGCCCGAACATTGGTTGTTGGGAGTGGAGTTATGCATATTTATCTTTTTTTTTGACGTATGCCTGTTCAGCCAGTGAGGGTGCGATTGTTCCTGTTTTTCAGTGGCGCCATCTATGGCCAGGAATTCGACTTCTGCCACGCCATTCACACAACCACAACCCGTTTATAGGGCGGATCACATGCATGTTTATTGATACTTATAAAAAAAAATTATGTTGTGATGAGGCTAAGTATTTATTGTCACGTTTAATTAATGTCATTAGCCTTTCTCTGTTAACACCCTAAAGGATGCTAGACACAAACATTGAGGAAAACATGCACACCCCCAGTCATGGACTGGCTCATCATTCGGAGCCAAAGTAAATCCAGCTGACTGGTCTTTAGCAGCTGGACAGTGTGCCTGGCAACAAAAGCAGTTGTCCGTGTTATTCGTATAAAAAAATTGCAATGTGGCTAATTATTTGATTTTATACTGTGTTTGCATTGTGATTTTGTGTTTGTCCAATAATTATGTTAGTCCTTACGTAATTGCCTGATGGGTGGCACAATAGCTAATAGGTAATTCAATAATTACTCATTCAACTTATTGTGCCTCTTATTTATTAGTTTCAATTTAGCAGCGGTTGCAGCCTCGGGGACAGATATCGAAGAAAAACAGGTACCTAAACTACATTTTTTTCTCATTTTTCAATGAATGATTTGAAAAGATTAACCAACAAAAGTTGGGCCTGCCAGGAGGAGCTGGGCCAGTTTTCTTATGAGACCTAGACAGACGGGCTTTAGTGGGTCTGTAGGTTTGTAGGATTGGGCACTAGATGCGCGGGATGCGCACGACTTTTGGGTGGCTGCTGGTGGCCTGGGTCCTTCTGACCGCTCAAGTGATTAGGTTGAACTTCTTCGGAGCAGCCGTGAAAAGCCGTAAATCCGCTTCGCGTGCTGGCTAGCCAACTGTGGTGTCTAAACGATGCATTGTACAGAAAATGTTTGTTATTCAAAACGAAACAAAATTAACAAAACAAAATTAAAGAGTATTGAATGGTATTTTAAGCACTTAACTTGGTCAAATTTTTACTCTTCGGCTGAACAAAGCGTTGCTTTAACTTCAAAGACGGTGACCCAAAAATGTCCCTCCAAATGAAAAATAAAATGCATGGAAATTACAGAACATCATATATTGCTTTCGGAGAACACTTAATTTTCGGAGACCACAAAGTTAGCCGATTGCATCATTAAGATAACACCAAAAAACGTAAATCTTTCGTAACAATGTTTCTCCCAGTTTGATCTGGAAAATCAATTTACTCGATTATGTTCAACTCAACTATTCGCTCTCTACATTTTATGAAATAAAGCTAAGTATTCTGGGGATAATAAGGAAGTAGAATCTAAATATTTGAATTGCGAATTGTATCTGTACACAAATACCTTAAAACAAGGTCAATATATTTAACAGTACTTTTTAAAAGGGATTTCGCTAATTTATACTCTAAATAAAAATTGCTTTGAACGGAAACAAAAGTTAAAAGCAGTTTAATTATTTTATTTTAAGGAATAAGTATTTATCTGCATTGTTAGAAATTTCTCAGAAAATGTTGTTAAATAACAATTTATTTAGTTGTTACTTTACCATAATCAAACAAAACAGCCGAAAGACCATAAGATGGTATTCAAAATATGAACTGTGCGAATTACAATTTATTAACTGCTTTTACCTAATACAGTTAATTAACGAGAATTTTATCTCATTAACTAGATCCACCTAAAGCCTTAGATTACCTAGTGTGTCGTTGTTGTTGTTACTTATCTCCAAAGGTCTGACGGCGTCAGACCAGATCCATAAATCCGTTGAAGAGTAATAAGTCGCAATTACCTAGTGTAAGTAGCATCACTCTTTTCCTTGCGACCTTTTTGCCGCTTTTAATTTTGATTGGTTGTCGCTAATCACATGGTTAAACAGTTGCCATTTTGTTGACTGGTTTGAACGGTGAAGTATCATTGCACTCAATCTGTTATTTCTATTTTCTCTTTTTTTCACTTTATTTGTTTCATACTTTTAAATTAATAATGATAGGGGTCGTTGCGCCTTTAGGTGTTCTAATAAGTCAAAATGAGGCTTTAAATTATATCGCTTACCTGTTGGATATCACACTACAGAACGACGGAAAATATGGCGGCATAGAATTGGTGCCAAACGATACTAAGTACAATAAAGTTTTATATTAAGAAAATGCTAAAAAAATAATTGTCCTGTTAAATTTTAAATTGCTCATTATTTCCATTGGTTATGTGGAATTTTGTCTTTCTAGTCTTAAAGAAATGTTTGGAAAAATGTTTGTTGCTTTGAATTGCTTTGTTTTATTTTATAAGAGAATAATGTGTTTATTTCAATGAAATAACAACTCTTGCAAGTATTTTCCTCTTTAAAGATAAGCCATTAACGTTATTACTCATTAATAAAATATAAAATTATTAAGGAATCAAATTGAATGCAATTTAAGTACTTTTGTACTAATTTAGTAAGATATATATTTATTTTTTTTATTTTATATTCCTCGCAGTTTGATTGTTTTACTTTATCCAAATAATAAAATTAAAATGGTTCGTTTTTCTTTTTCTTTTTTTTTTTTTTTATTTGAAATATCGAAAATTAAAATAAAATATAAGATTTATGATATCAAAAATACTCACAAAATATATCTCAATCACAGAGAATCTATAAAAAATAAATAACATTAACTACCCTTAGGAAAATTTGCCATAGAGAAGCCTATGGTAATCTATGGCAACCTATGGCTACCATAGAAATTTGTATGGCAAGATACCATACGCCTATGGTTACCATAGAGATTTGTATGGCACAACCCCATAAGCCTATGGCTACCATAGAAATTTATATGGCAAGATACCATACGCCTATGGTTACCATAGAGATTTGTATGGCACAACCCCATTAGCCTATGGCTACCATAGGAATTTGTATGGCAAGATACCATAGGCCAATGGTAACCATAAAGATTTGTATGGCAGTGTACCATAGACCAATGGTAATCATAAGGATTTGTATGGCACATCACCTTTGGCCTATGGCAACCATAGAAAATCGTATGGCAGTATACCATAGGCCAATGGTAGGCATAAAGATTTGTATGGCAGTATACCATAGAGAAAAGCTAATCTAGATCCCCACCAATGAAACAACAACTACTATGGAGTCCTCAAAAACATCTTCTAAAAGAAATAAATATCCATTTTTTCACCCCGAAGTAAATTAAATTCAACATGTAATCCCACAAAGCATTCCTGGTGAGTCTTTTCCGGCCTCCGGGTGGCCAATTTTTCCATTTTTGAGTGTTTGAAATCCGATGTTCCATTCTTTTAGGCTTAGAGTATCAGACCGCCATATTAACGTGTCATCCACTACAAGTGGAATATTTTGCAAACTTTGGCGATTTATTTTAATATTTTTTGGACCTCATTCTTGGTCAAAAACACTTTATTGCAAACGCCTATGCGATTATCTATCTGAATTTATTAATTTTTTTATTTTCGGCGATCTGGTACTTTTATTATCTGTATCTTTTTAAAATGTGTCGCGATTGCGTATAGGTTTTCTCTATGTTAAATTTTGCTATTTGTTAACGCTGACCTTGTACACTTTAATTAGTATCCTGCTGTTTATATTTTTATCTAAAATTTTTATATTTCTTTCTCCCAACTGTTTCTGACTAAACGACATCTTTCTTTTTTTTTTATCCCTTCCCTCTGATTTTATATAAATTTTTAAAGTCACAATACTTTTCCATTATTAATGGTGTTCTATTCCCCATAACAATTTGTAAACAATCTTCATGATGAAAAACGCAGCATTTAGTTAACATTAAGTGCTTATGATCAAGCCAAGTCATGATTTCTTTAATAATTAAAATGTTTTAATTATTTTAACTTGTTCGGTGATAATTTCATTTTACTGCTGTCATATATCAATATCAAAGTCAGTGTTTACATTCTCATTAGTTTTTGATTTTAAGGTTCTTGCAATGCTTTTTTACATTACCTTACATACGTTAGGGCTTTATATTTTTATTTTGTGTTTTTTAATTTTTGCTTGCCATTAAATTGTTTTTTATCATGTCTCAGTGTTTTACTATCTTACAACTAATATTTCTACAATGTTTTGTTACATATATTTGTACAATGTTCTGTTACATATTTATACATAGATTAGGGTCATCACTTAACTAGATTACTGGTTGACAATTATTTTGCGTCAATATCATCAACGGACAGTCCTTGCCCATATTATCTGCTGCTGTTACCAAAAATGCTTTTAACAATTTAATCTTTCCTTAAGTTTACAACTTTTTCGTCATGGCGATGCTCTATACCCAAATAATTTTTATTTACTATCCCTGACCAATTGTCAATAGCAATTATTAATTTTACCAATTTTAATCATGTCTTAAACATATTTTGTATTTTCCAATGTTTCTATATTGCGTTCTCTTTTCTAACTGTGCTTAACACAACTCAACATAAATTTTCTGAGTTTTAAATCCCTCACTAGTTGGGGATCAACTAATTTAGCCTGTTTTCTATTCTTAGCTTTTCATAGTCTAATACCATCTTTTTTATAGATAAAATTTTGTTTACATGCCACCACTGGTTGCACCGTTACATATTCGGCTTTTGTCCCGTTTGGTCTATTTTAAACTAATTCCGCTTCGACCCCCGGCCCCACTCTTTATCTTTTGAATTTTCATAATATTTTATTGTTTTAGTAGTCTGTTTAATTTTTAGTTTAGTATCACATATCAAAATTTTAAAAATTTTCATACTCGCTCCGACCATCGGACCATTATTTTACTTCGCTTTCTTTTAGGTTCCTCTAATATCTGACGCTTATCAGACTAATTATGATACCAATCAATCAGATTAACGTTTTTTATACTCGCTCCGACCTCCGGACCCACTTTCTATTTTCTTGTTTCTTACAGCTTTAACAAATATTGCTTGCCTTTACTCAATATATTTTGATCCTAATCAACATAACCAATATTTTTCCCACTCGCTCCGACCACCGGACCCATTTTCTAACGGTTAGTACTAACCGTTTAAAATTTATTTGAATAAGAACAGCATTCAGAAAGAATTCTGCAAGTAAAACAGGGGAAGTTTATCAAAGAAATTTTAAAAAAAGCTTTCTGGATATTTATTTATTCTACAATTATTAAGTTTTGCATTTTTAATATCCATTGCGAAAGATTCTTGTAAGTAATTATTTTTTGATGTATGGTAAAATATCAACGAGAAATGCTGCCATATGCTGTATGGCAAAGGTGTACCATAGCCTATGGAAAAATATTTCGTCATAAACTGTAGCACATCTTAGTTTTATGGCAAAAATTTGCCATATAAAAAAATGCCATAGGATATTCCTATGGAGTTTTGCCTATTGTAAAATTTTGCCATATACGTAAGGCAAAATTATGCCATACATGTATGGCAAACCTATGGCAAATTTTCCTAAGGGTCTTATTTTCATAATGCCGATAAGATGATGATAAAATAATACAATTAAAGACAAGTTATTGTGTTTCGAAAAAAATGTGAAATTTTTCCGAAAATATTAATTTTGTTTAAGTAAATTTATTGGTTTAATATTTTTAACATGTTTTATATAATAATTGAAAAACACATTTTTATTTAATTTGATAATTTAAAGATAGGTAATATTAAAACATTTTTAATTTTGTTATTTGCACCTAAAAGATTTTTTAAGATTTCATTTAAGAATTAATTGTACTTAGAGTTTTTACAATTTTTTTGCTTTAAAAGACCAAGTAAAAATTGGTATTGATTAAGAAGAAAAAGATTTGAACTATTGGGGAAAAAATTTTCTTTGAACGCTTTTAGTTTCCATAATGGTTTAATCATACCACCCTTTGAACCTCATGAAAAAGATTGCAAAGAATTTCAAAGAGATTGGGAAAATAGCAGTTTATGAAAAACGAAATTGGAAAGTTTTTACTTATAAGGTATTATTTTCACTGAATAGAATAAAACATATAACTTCAGAGAGAAAAAAAAAGAATTAAAAGAATCAAATATAAGTTATCTATAAGAACAGGAAAATAATTATCTATAAAAAATGATGTTAAAGGTTATAAACTTCGTATTTCTACATTGAGAGTTGGTGTCACAAAGAAGTTGCTGTCACAAAGATGGCGGAGTGTCGCTACTTTATCTACGCACCCAGGGTTTCAGCCCACCTAATGAAACCACTTAATTACTTGCAGCTCCGTGCATAATATAGCCAAGAGGGCTAATCTGGCCATCTCATGACCGACAAAACGGGGATTTGAGTCTCAGCGTTGATACCACAATATTTCCTCAATTCCCACCACATGAAGTGTTTCCAGTGTCCCTCACCGTAATTTGTGAACCTGAAATATTAGAACACGATACTCTCATTCACGCATAGATGGCAGCACCATAAATATGCTTAACACAAAAAAGTCTAGTATTCCCCATCTCTTACGATAGGAGAAACAACCAGATAAAATAAATAAACCACATACCACTGTTCATTTGAAAAAACACAGCTCCAATTCTCATTACCTAACGAAAAGCCTGGCTCCAATGTCCAGCTATATTTCTTTTTCATGGTTTTGAAACCATGCTAGTAGTAAAGGGTTAAAAATCCGTGTAGTTATTTTTATTCATGGTTTTATAACCATACTAGTTGTAAACGGTTTCTGAACCGTAAAGGTAAAAATGTTCTTTACTGTAAACTTTACGATTAATTGGATGGGCAGACTGCTGCGAGTTTTTTTACCGTAATTTTGGAATGAAAATTCCAACAGCTTACTACTCGTATCCAGGATAATACACTCAAAAGTATCTTTCCAGCTTTTACACTCAATGTCATTATTAAAGCTGCCGTTTCTTTACCCTTGAATAGAACAAGATTTTTTTTCTTTATTCCTGAATTCTATTTGCTTGTAAGAAGCAAAGATTTTGGAAATATTTTGGGACAAAATCACTTGTATTACGGGGCAATCACAGATTAATTAGTATGCCTCAAATATCTCAGAGTGTTCGTGAATTAATTTATATTATTGATTTTATATTTTTTTCGTAGTTAGAATAACCTAACTCTTTGACTTTTTAAAAAAAAATAGGTAGTAAGGAAAAAAATTAATTTGTTGCTGAGACAAATATGCAAACAATAGAGATAATTTTGAATCACCCTGTATAATATCAATAATTTAACACGAAACGAGCTGACGGCTTTTCATATTCTTACACGCGTTTCTTTTTGTTTTTGTCCTGACACAGCCATATTACAAGTTAATCTCGTCACTCTAACTACTTGCATTATTTTCGTTCGTTTCTCATTTTGAGTTTGGAGCTGTGAGGCAGTTAAAAATCTCACTTTATCAAAATCGAAGCAATTTTATAAAATCAGATATTAAACATTCAATATCTCGGAAACTAATCGACCGATTTCGTTCAAATTTTGTATTTTGAAATGTAAAGTTACATTCTTTAAAATGGTATAAAAAAATTTATACCTTACAACTTATAGTTATTTTAAAAAATAATAATAAATAATTATTAAAAATAAATCTTTGCTGAGAGTTATCTTGAGACAAACGAATTTTATAATTGTGTGCAAAGAATTTTCAATTCGCTGGCAAAGTTCTCGAAGTGTGGCGAAATATGCAAAAGGTAAAATTAAAATTAAGAGGTCCTAACTATTGCGACCAAATTTCCCAGAGGGTGACTACTTGGGGGTCAGAAATCCAAATTCATCAAGGAAAAAGTACATTTATTCAGAGAATGTATGTTTTTGAGTCTGATATCGTAACTTAAAATATCGTCTGTATATTTTCATATTGAGCTCACCCCCTTGAACCCTTAAGATTGAGTCCTAGTTCGTGAAAATCTAATTTTAACGTTTTTAACTTTTGTAATTTTCATCTTTTTTTGCAATCTGTACATAAAATATAAAAAAATCATTATTTCATAATCGTTTGCACCAAAAAAATAATTATCAAAATTGAAAAACTAAAAATATTTTAATTTGTAAAAATTATTCATCGAAATTTTACGTTTGAGTTATGAAATTGAGATGAAAGCGTCCTTAATTTTTAAATATGAGAATAAATTTTACCTTTAATGAGTAAAAACTTAAGAATATGGATTGAGCAAATAAGAGTAAAAAATATATAAATAATTGAACGAAGTTGTTTTTTTCTTATTTATTTCCAACGGTGAGCATATTTGAAATTTTTCCATATTATTTTTTTTAAGTATTTTCATCTTCTTTATACTGAAACTATTCAAAATTGTTACTGTTCTTATAAATAGAATTAGTATTTGTTTGTCACCTATTGTTTCAATAATTTATGTTGACTATTCTACTATAGAAACATTATATATCGTAACATTACATTACATAACAATGCTTAAAAGTTAGGTTTGCTGCGAGTATAGATCATTTCCAAAACCAAAAATGAGAAATAATCACTAATAATGAGGATTAGTTCAGAGTACCGTGACAAACGTATACTGAAAAGGTAGGAAGTGAAGCAAAATCAACGAAAGCTGTATCTGTCCAGGCGAACAAGGTCGTTATATTAGCTCAATGAAAAAAAAAATACAGAAACATCTTCTCCAATGAAGAGGAAAGCGAAACTATTCGCTTAATGGGTAACCTGTGATCGTAATACTATGATCAATTTTTATTATATATTTTAAGCATGATATCACTCTGAAAAATCAAAATTTTTAAAAATTGAAACTAAATAAAATATTAAATCCAGTTTTATTTTTTTTTAATTAGTTTCGAACAAGAATTTTAAAAATAGAGATTAAGCGTGTTAATTACGGAGCAACGTGTACATTGCTTTAGACTATTGCGTTCTGCAAGCAGCGTGTAAAATTTAAACAAAAGGTTGAAAACCTGTGGTCTGTAATGTATAGGGAAGCAACGACAATTTTAAGATATATAAATTTAACAATGTGTTTATTTTCGAAAATTGTTGTACAGCTTTCTAATATTTGAATAATGAACAGTGCGCATTTATGTGTACTTTATACACATACTTGTGCACATTTACAAATCATGGTGTATTCTTTTAGGGCCCTAAGGATATACCCGTCCTTAAAGCACTTCTTTCTGCTAAAAATATTATGATTTTCAAATATTGTAAAACTATCTCGATGCTTTTGTATTCTTTAGTTTAATTTACATTCTTTCGTGTAAATGCAAAGAACTAAATTACTTGCGCCAAGAATGTGTAATTACCTCGAATGAAAACAATTAAATACCTTAAAAAAACAATTTAGATTATGCAATGGTGTATTCCAAATATATCAAATAGGCTTATTATCAAGCTAATCACTTAATTAACGGCACAAAAATTCACCTAAATTAGTGCATAAATTAATAAAAACTTTTCTATTGAACACATAAAACCAAAAAAATGTCTAAGCAATAATATTTAAAAAAAACAGTAAATAAAGAATTATAAACACCGACGAAAGAACAATGCAGAAGTCCTTAAAATACGTTGAGAACAATAAAATATATTACCACTTAATAACTGTTGAAAGTGTCTGGTCACCTCGATTGTGGGAAATAATTTCTGTTTTGCAGCGAACAAGCTTTGAATTACACTTGACTCGTTCAGAAGAAGAATACGTGTTGTTGATCAATTCACGGTATCTGTTTAGATACGTTTGTCTCACTGTGTCAACTCTCCAGTGTTCTCTTGTTTTTAAGCTACTCTGTTTTTAAGCTTGAACTCTATTGGTCATTTGAGTTATAAAAAGTATTTTTAGTCCAGCTTATTATACGTTTACTTAAGATTCATATCCTAACAAACAATAAAGATTTCGTCCAATGTTCACTCTTATGTCTCGTTTCGGTAACCTCGGCTCTCAACGTAAAGACCGGGTACCCGTTTGATGTGCGTCTATGCAGGACCTACAAAAGCTGAAGCACAGCGACTACATCCAAGGAATTAGTTAGAGCCCCTAGCGGGGCTGATGCTAAGATAACCACCACATATGAGTATGAGTAGGAGTACTACATCCAAGGCTGAGCAAAAGTTTGATAGATATAAGGAAATACTCTGCAAATTGCTTTTAAAAAAAATTAAAAAATAAAATAAAATCTAACTAATAAGTACTATATTTGTAAGGAATTTTGTTCGAGCTCTCAGCAATAGTTTCTTAACAATAGTCCCTCTCTCACCCTACCTTGAATACGCCCTTGACTATATCACATTTAAATTACATACGTCCCGCAGGGGACTGATCGTTAAGACACGGTTCCCAGTAGATCACGGAAGTCAAGCATCACTGGCTGCGGTCAGTGTGCGGGTGGGTGACCACTTGGATCAGCCTGCGTAGGGACCGAGGGTGTGTGGTATGGGTCCTCGTTAAACTGTTCTACCGTAAAGTGCGCGACTTCGCGTGCAGGTCGTCGGACTACCGAAGCGGGGGTGCCATCCCCTCCGCAGAGGATCAAAATTTTGATGGCATGTCTTCGGATCATCTTCAGGGATGTTTCCCAGACCGTCGCCAATAGACCATTGTGCAGCTCTAGTGCGGCGTGGATGAACAACAACAACACCCTACCTTGAATATGGCCTTGACTATATCACATTTAAATTACATACATAATTTTCTTAAATTGTCTTATTAAATCGAAATGTGTTTCAATGAAATTCTAGTATTTTTACATTTTACATAGAGTAAACTTGTGTACCCGGATTTTACCCTCAAGACTGAGACCGCATGATTAGACTTTTCCGGGGAAAATATATCAATGCAAATATATCAATACAATGCACAGTGGGCCAGAAGGCCGCGATCTTTGGCCAAAAGTCAAAAATTTAATTTCAACTAAAATATGTTTAGGCAGCTTTAATATCGCCCAAATTAAGTATTCATTATCATTCCAAACATTATAATTTATTTTTTGGACCGATGAGAGTACAATGTAGTGAAAAATATGCTAAAAAAATTTTTTTTTTAATGTAACTTTTAAATTTCTATTTCAGAAATATGTATGGGAGTTTCACCTTTCTGTTACATTTTTATCAGAGTAATTAGTCTGAAATTATAGTACAATTTTTCAATTTGTTGAATTAGTTAATACTCTTGACAAACTTATAGTTTAGACCTTATCATTTGACATTTTACAATGTTTGAATCACTTTCGAAACTTATCTCCAAAAAGTTCCACGAGGTAATTAACTAAACTTTTTTTGTTGCCTTCTTTGATGTTTCTTGTTTCGAAAAAACCTGCCCTATTTTGCCCATATTGCAAAGGTGGACTAAATATACCGAAAAACAAAAATTATGTTTTTTTTCATGTTTTCACGTTATTTTGTTATTATTTCGCTTTATTTTGTAATATTACTTCGTAAGAATAATTTGCTTTTCATTTTTAATATAAAATTACGAAATTATTATATTTTCATTGCTATATTTAATTATTTAAACGTACTATATATATATATATATATATATATATATATATATATATATATATATATATATATATATATATATATATATATATATATATTTCTTCCCTCGCCATATTTCAGCCCGCCATCTTGTTTTTATTTTATTTTATTTTTTTTGCATTTTTAGTGTATTTCAAAATTTCAACTATGAATTCAATTTACCTGCACATGCAAATCCTAAATAAAGACCCCCAAATTTTGAAACAAATTTTATCGAAATACTGATTTTGGCCACGAAACCTTAGATGCTGGCCCACTGTGCAATGGTGTGAAAAGCATCGAAAGGAGAAAATAAAAAAGAGTCCGATTTATAAGCTAAATTTTATCACGTAAAAATATCACAATTCAAAATTTTAAAAAAATAGAGGAATATATTAAGTGGGAAGGAAAAATGGATGCCATGCACTTACGCATAACTTATAAAATAAATACATAAGAAATAAACTTTACAATTCCAAATATTTATTTCATTTTTGTTACACATACATATGCAGGCCTCATCATAAAGTATAACTTATAAGCCCTAGTCAAGGTTAAGAACATACAGCTGACATTAGAAAGGAACATTACATGGATGCATCCGTTGTAGCGTGGAGGCAGTGGGTTCGAATCCAAATTGCATGCCTGGATACATTTTTGAAATGTCTTTCTCTATCTAGTGTTATTTGTTCTTCAATTTTACAAGAGCTTATTTGATAAACTTTATAATGATCACACAAGCGTACATATGCATAGGTAACAGTAAATAAATAATTATAAATATATAGATAAATCCAGGATCGCGGCAGGATACGAACTCACTACCTCCATGCTTCCAATTTAAGATTTTGGACCTCCTGATACGTAACAGGTAAGTTACTGGTTTAGTTCGGCTTTGTTTAGGTCTTTACATACTTTCAATTACCCATTTTCAAAAGTTTCAAAGCTTGATAGATATTACCTTTTAGCTTGAATAGAAATGAAATAGCTAACCGATCAAAAATAAAGTAGACAAGAATTTACTAAATATAATATAGGTTATCAAACTGAACATTTGCCCCCCAGTGGACTGCGCTAAGACACGGTTCCCAGCAGATCACCGAAGTTAAGCATCATCAGGGCCCCCCACCAGGGGGGAAGGTGGGCACACGATGCGCCCACTTAAAGCTTGGGGGGGATTTTTACACTAAATAAAACGAATAGTTTGGGGGGGGAATTTAGAATTTGCCCAAGAATGCGCCCAAGAGCTTGGAGGGGATGGGGGCCACTGAGCATCATTGTCTGCGGTCAGTGTGCGGGTAGGTGACCACTTGGAAGAGTCTGCGTAGGGACCGAGGGAGTGCGATTTTGGTCCTCGTTAAGCTGTTCAACCGTAAAGTGCTCGACTTCGCATCTAGCTCGTCGGGCTACCGAAGCGGGGTGCCATCCCCTCTGCAGAGGATCAAAATTATGATGGCATGTCTTCGGTTCATCCGTGCCAATAGCCGATTGAGCAGCTCTAATGTGATTTAAATATATTACTACTACTAAAATTATTCTAAAAGTATCAAAATTACCGACTCTTTTGGTCACAAATTTTACCACATTTACCACCAAATATAACGATAATGAAACCACATTTTATTTGTAATATTAACATAAGTTATTACCAAAGCGATACAATAAAAATTACCGTTCATTTCATTATGCTCATGGTGCCAGAAAATGGGTTAAATTTTACCATATTTTTGTAATTTTGACCGTAATTTCTTCCACCGTGAAAATTTACTCTTGTAGAAAATATAATGTCTTATGTAATAAAAATATTGATTATACGATGCAGGTTTCAGAAATAAATTTTGAAACATTAAAAAATTATCCTCGTTTTTCACTATCTCAGTATTTGACTCCCTAACATTCGAAAAAAGAAAAAATTAGACTTAATGTTAGTTTGTCCCTTGCAATCTAAGTCACGGTTCCTTTTACTTAACTCGGAATTTTATTTTTGAAACAATTTACTATTTGAAAACAAAGAGTATGGTAATATATTTAAGGATTGATTGTCGGAGAAAGCAATATGACCTTTTATGGGACTCTCAATTGGTTAAAAATTTGGCTTTGTTTCCATCTATACAACTCAATATTATACTTTCCAGTATAGTTTAAACTTCAAATTCAGAATATATAATGCAATATTTTACGTAATAAGAGTCTAAAAAATATTTATGCTCTTCAAATAGTTTCACAAATAGCTCTTCATAAATTTCACATTTCAAACTAGTGAGGTACTTTGTTAAATGACGATTGCGATGTTAAAAATTGAAAAATGTTTTTTCTCTATAAAACTCAACATTCTTCAGCAATTTTTGAAAGTTGCTTATAGATTGAATGCAAAAAATATAACACGATTATATTTATGTTTTAAGATAGAGGTTTCAGGGTAATTTTTGTGAAATAGTTGTTTTAAACTTTGTGGTAATAAAAATTTAGCCACACTTCTCTTTTCATAATCCAATAATATACTACTTTACTTTTTAAAAAAATTACAGGTAGAGTACAAGCTGTATAGCACCATTTTAAAAAGTGACGATGGTATAAAATATTTCTGACCTAAATATATAGTTTTATAATGCAAATTTGAGAAATAATGTTTTAAGGTTCCCTTTGCATGTTCTACTGCCACTTTTAAAACATTTTATAGCTAAATGCAAATTGTATGATATACCATTTAAAAAATGACTCGTGTAGAAAATGTAGCTAACCGAAAACTGCAGGTTTCTCGATATAAAAAGTGAAATTCATTTCTTAAGTGTATTAATATAAAAATATAGTCTCATTTTTATCTAAAAATTTATATTTTGAATGCAATTTATAGAGTCCTTTGCAATTAGACTACAAAGTTTGCGTAGAGATGTATAATAATCAATTTTTTTTTATATCAGTTACAAACTGATACTATTACTACTGAGTATCAGTTACAAAAACTTTATACTTTTGGTTTTAGATACATATGAATCTACATTTATGGACGGGTAATAAGGTATAAATTTCAATTTCTTTTTCACATAATTTCCCGTACTTGAGTTAAATCTAATATAAAGTCAAATATTTTTTTAAAAGAAATGTAACATACTTTTAATATAGTCACTTTCAAAGAAGTTAAAAAATATAATATGTCCACAAACTCTTTTAAGATGTAACTATCACAAATCCATGTGTTTATTTTGGTTAAATAATATACTTAATGAAACATTTTTCGTTTATTTATATCTGGATAATTTTTAATAACACTTCAGCCTGATCACCAGAAAAAAGTCTGGGTACCAAACTAAAATGAAAATCGTTTAAATCAAATAGTAAAAGATAAGAATTTTTTATATTCGTAATTTAACAATCTTAAAATAAAACAAATGGTCCGCAATTTTTCTCAATATATTCAGAAAAAAGCTCACTTGAAAATGATATAGTGTGATAATTTTTTTAAATAAATATATTTAGTTTTGCGAAAAGTATTCGTCAACATTCTTCTGTAATTTTGAAAGTTGAAAAAAAAAGTTAAAATACGATTTGATTTAAACAACACGACAATTTAATTACGCAGGGACTCATTGTTATTAATCATAATACTCGGCAAAGAAATTAAATAGGATCCATTTTTTTTCTTCCTTGGATCATTTCAAAAATAAAAATACAGTAACTAATCTTCAGATTGATATGATTCCTCATATTGATACAAGTCCGAAGATGAATACAAGTTTATACGAGTTTGGGGATGAATACAAATTAATACGAGTTTGGGGATGAATACAGGTTAATACGAGTTTGGGGATGAATACAAGTTAATACGAATTTGGGGATGAATACAAGTTAATACGAGTTTAGGGATAAATACAAGTTGAAACGAGTTTGGGGATGAATACAAGTTAATACGAGTTTGGGGATGAATACAAGTTAATACGAGTTTGGGGATGAATACAAATTGATACCAGTTCGGAGATGAATCCAAGAAGTAATCGATTCATTTGTGAGTAAATACTTAACAAAGGAACTGCTAGTGAAATTGATATTTGAAAATCAAGGGGAAAGAAAGGTTCCAGTTCATGTCCATTTTTCAGAAAAAAACGACGATTGCAACATGATCTGTTGCATTTCAAGAATTACAAAGTTTGGACAAATCAATTACGTGGAATATTGGCCCTCCTCGAAAGTTATTACACCGTAAAAATGAGTCTTGACAATTTCCGTCCACGCGTAGAAAAAAAAAACAAAGATAAAGTATAGTGAAAAAAATGATGGGAATACTGGTTGGTTGGTTGGTTCTAATGCCACTTGCCACACGGGCAAGCCTGCTTGGTGCAACCGAGCAAATTTAAGGCAAAGTGTGCGATTCTTGTTTTTCAGTAGCGCCATCTATGACCAAGAATTCGACTTTGCCACATCATACGTCACACCTGTTTATAAAGAGGACTCATTCATACATCCATTCATTCATCCACAGATCATAATTTTGACCTGAATTTGAGAACGATCGATCTCCAATCCAGTACCCCCAGAGGTATTGATTTGTTATGGGAACATGGAGGATTTTTGCGACTCGACAGATTTAACGTGCATCAGTCACTTTACTACACGGGGAGTCTTCGGCCGGCGGGGTTCGAATCCACGAACTCTCGGACATGAGCTCAGCGCCCTACCGACCAAGCTATCCCGGCTTTGGGAATACTGATGAGGAAATATGGATTTTGGGAGAAATTGTGAGGGAAAAAATGGTTCTTGTCCAACCCAATTTTCAAATTTTATTCTTTGCCTATGAAGTTTATAATCAGTATATATTTTTCGCTTCAGTTTCTTAGCATTATTTATTTAACATGCATATTAGCGTTACGAGAATTATATCTTGATATTTATTTTACACTTATCATTTTTGAAAAATCATTTTATGTTAAAGTTTTATGAACGGTAATAAAGCGGTAGGTCTGTTTGCATTTTAGTCTGATTCAAGAAGAAAAGAAATTGTAAAATAAGTCGAGTTAGTTTGCTTAATTATTTTTCACTTAGTTTACTGACATTCCAGGGAGCGGAAACCCACCTGGAGGCAATCGGCGCTGCTAATTGTCATAGCATCTACAAATTAATTAAGTGGATTGAATGTCTTCTTAAATTTAAAAAAAGAAGAAAAAAAGATCGAACAAAAGAGAAAACTTTATTTTTCAATCCAAGCTTATAATCAATAATTTATAACCCTCCCTTTATTAAATTTTCCAGGAAGGAAACGCATCTATACAGGTGAACGACACTGTATCATCTTGTTATAAGTTATTTGCATTGAAAAAGATAGAAAAGATACAGATTAATAACCATTCCTCAGGGCCATTTTCTATCTTACATTCAATCCACTTAATATTCATTATTCTATTTATTGTTTCATTTCTCAGCGAAGTATCTATGATGATATGATAATCCATTTTTATTTAAAGAAACTTTAAATAGATTACAGAAATTATAAAAATAAAAGCACCGTACAACAACGATTTTATTAATCACTCGCTTCGATAGGTAACAAAAAGAATTTTATTATGATCGCTTGCAAGTTTAACCTTTTAATTAAAAACTTGTTTCCGCCTGATTTTTGAATCAAATTAAATTTAAGCAATATAAATTTTTTGTGAATTATTTCATCAATTTTAAATACTCATAATACTCATAAAGTCATAACTTTTAAATACTTATTATTTGGGGTTTTTTCTACGTATTTGCTGAATTTTCTTAATAATGATATCTGTCTGACTGCCCTGAGGTTGCAAACAAATGGGGATTTATTGAGATAAGAGCTGCAGAAAATCTACATATATTTTATTAATTTAAATATATTTTATTAATTAAACGTTTGAAAATATTCCTTTCAATTTCAAAAGAAATTGTATTTTAGTGGAAATTTAATTTTTTGATATTATACCAATATTTTTACATTTTAGGATTTTTCAAATAAAACCAAACATTTTAAAAAGGAATTTTACTTTATGAAATACTCAATATTTGTGATTTTTTTACGTACTTGCTGAATTTTCACAGTATTAATATCTATCTAGCTGCCTTGAGGTTGCACACAAATGGGTATTCATTGAGATAGAGCAACAGAAAATCTAAATATATTTTATTAACTAAACTTTTAAAAATATTCCTTTTAATTTCAGAAGAAATTGCATTTTAGTGGAAATTTTCTTTTTGATATTTATGTCCCTATTTTTAAATTTTAGGAATTTTTCAACTTTTTCAAATAAAACCAAATATTTTTAGAAAAGAAAATTTTATTCAATTTTTTCCAATATGAGATGTTGGTGGAGAATTGATTTGACTTTTTGTAACAATGAGAAAGGCAAATAAGAAACGCTGCTGTTTTCAGGGATACTACAAGAGAGTCAATTAAATCAAGATAGCCAAAATCCTTTACTTTAGAGTGGTTACGTGGTAACAGATATTTTTGTATCAGGAATATGTTTCTTAAAACACGCTGTTACAATCTATATCTTTAGCTTGGTACTTCATTACGTAGCTTGCTGTTGAGGTCTTACGAGAACATCGTGTACCTCAACATAGGGAGGAGTTCCTAGAATGTATACAACTGTTCCGGCAATATCATCCGGTTGAAGACATTCCATAGAGTTGTATAAAGCACATCCTTGTGCTGGATCACTTTTCTGGAGACGAGGAAAAAATTCTGTTTCCACCACTCCCGGACTTACACTCTGAAAGAAAGGGTAAAAAACTGTAAAGAATATAGTAAATAGATTATTAGTTATTTTTTTAAGATGAATTACACTTTATAAAAATTCCATTAGGTGAACCTAGGCAACCGCCTGTTGATTCAAAAGAAAAAAGGGGGTAAATTCAAGCTTATGATTTATGTAATCAAGTTTACGATTTAATGAATGATATTTATTGTTTAATAAAGAGAAGACTTTTGCGTTACGTTATGGCTTCCCGCAAACGCTAATTAAATTTTACTTCGCATGCATGAAAATCAACGTAAAAAAGTGACGTATACAGCTCTTGAATGCAGCTTTTACTGAATACAGCCTTTGCATTACGCTTAGCGAAATCTTAACTTTAACCCTGTTTCTCAAAAGCCGCACGTTTTAATGTGTGCGTTGGTTTAATTGCATTTGCGAAACTTCTTTTCCTTATTTCCATTTTTTTCTTTATTTTCATTATTCTTTATTTTCATTATTCTTCATTTTCATTATTCTTTATTTTCGTTCTTTTTTTTTTCATTATTCCTGATTTTCAATATACTTTTTAAAATATGAACTATTTGTTGTAAATAGAGGAAACGCTTTTGATGAAAATGTTGCAGTTTTGGCAAGAAACATGTTTCAAATCAACGAAATCGATCAGAGTAGATTTTTTTTTCTTGATATGGAAGAATATTTTTTAAAATTATACAATTTTACTTTAACCGCAGTTCATTTATTTTTCTTATTTTAATATTTTATTATTTATTAAATTATTTCTGAATAATATTAAAATGAAAAGTACGAAATATGCTTTAGCAATAAGAAAAGTGCTTATTAACATGTAGTTAACATATCGTGTGTTGTGTAGTAATAGACTTTGTAGCTGCTAAGATATCCTTTTATTCCCTAGATTATATTATAACTAAAGCGAATAGATGCTAAATTTGATTAGTTTTGGAATAGAACTTAGTAATAGGTACTAAAGAAAATTTTAAAAAATAATAATAAGCTATACAAAAAAGCAAAACTAATAGAGAAATTACATTAATTTGATTAAGAAAATTAAGAGAATGTATTTATTACTAACTTATAACTAAAACAGTAAATGACTACAATTTACTAACCGATACTCGTATTTTACTCTTCATTTCTTTGACTTCTCTACGAAGGCCTTCGGTTATTGCTCGAACCATAAACTTAGTACCACAATAGAAATTGTTACCAGACATACCTGGAGGTACTCTGTGACCACCCATACTAGAAGTAAATAAATATTATTGTTAATAATAATTAAAAAATCATTCATTTATCAAGCCATTTATGACAAAAAAGGCATTTAAATACCGAAGTCTCTTTATTTAAAGGTGAGTAGCCTTTATGTCAGGGAAGAAGAAAGTCACATTAATTTAACTAAGAACTATAACTCTCTACTTTTAAGAAATAATGGGGTTTTATTTATCTAAATTATCGTAATTTTGCATACCTATTGTCTATCATTGTCAAAAATTTCATTTGAAGCGACCCAGAAATAGTTGTTTCATCATTATTTAACAATTAAACAACCAATCCACCGAATTGACCACGAAATCATTAAGTCAGTGTGTAAACAAAGGAGTGAATTAATAAATCAAAAAAAGTTAATTAATTAATCAATGAATCATTAAAAACTAGAATTAATGAATCACATTTAATTTTTAATAAGAAGGTATAAAGTTTTAGTAACCACACCATGTTACGTTACATGATGGTTACTAAACGTTATTACGTTAAATGTTATACATTATTTACTTCAAAAGGAAATTAATTCATGAATAATAAATTAATGAATCAAAAAAAGTTAATTAATTAATCAATGAATCATTAAAAGCACGAATTAATGAATCAGTAACTGCGTAAAAAAACGGAAGCAACAGAAAGAATCACATTTAATTTTTAATATGAAGGTATAAAATTTTAGTAACCACACCATGTTACGTTACGTTACATGATGGTTACTAAACGTTATTACGTTAAATGTTATACGTTATTTACTTCAAAAGGAAACTATTAGAATTAAAAATAAAAGACAACGCGCCAGCTGGAAGTTTAATCGATTAAATGTAAAAGAAGTCATACGATACATCATAAAAGTTAGCAAAGAGCAATTCATTTATTTGCTTAGCCCCAACCTCCAAGGATTCAGTTTAAATACATTAAAATCAAAAGATTACAGAATCCAAATAAGTCAGTAAGAAGCAATAAAAATCTATCTGAAAAAGGAATGTTTCGACTAGTAAACAAAATTAAGCTTTTATTTAACGAACGAAATCAGATATTTTTGTTCTCGTTAACAGAAAAATATCAAATTATGACACACAAAAAAAGGAACAGATATTTATTCATTCGATTTCGCTGCAGTGTGCATGAGTTTAATGAGTTATATAAGAAAATATTCAAGGACAATATTGTTAAAAAAAAATTAAAAAAATTTTAAAAAAATTTGTTAAAAATTTAAAGAGTTATAAATAAAAAGATACTATCTCATCATCTGGTAACGCGATGATATCTATAAAAATGTCGCTTTTTAATATTGTATTAATATAATCAAAGCAAAATACATCAATACAATAGAGTGAGAAGCTCCAAAATAAACGAGACCGATTTGTAAACATAATGTAATCAAGAAAAGTTTTTAAATAAAACACTGATAAGAACATATAAAGCGAGAAGGGAGAAGATGTCATTTACTTACAAATAAGTTGCAAAAACGGTTTTTAAATATTTTCGTCAGTTGTCAGATTACAAATTATGAAATTGGGTATAATATGAAAAAAACACAACTACTTCGATTTAGTAGGAACAACATATGACGCAATGCTAAACGAATGGAATTTAGTTGTTGTTTATTTAGTTATTGTTATTAGTAGTTTGTTATTGTTATTAGTAGTTAGTTATTGTTATTTGTTTTAGTTGTTGTTGTTTATTTAGTTGTATTTAGTTTCAATAACTTTTCTTTATAATGTAATAAAATCTGGCGAGCAGCTATTTAAACGATCGAACACTTCGTTTGTTTATTTGTGGCTTGAAGTTAGGCTCGCAGAAAATGCCGCTCATGGATTAAATTTAGTAGGAACAACGCAACCTGTGACGTAGGCTATATTATACCCAATTAAAGCGTAAATAGAAGGCAGTGGAATTTCTTTTTAAGGCGCGTTCATACTGAAGTTAAGAACCGCATTTAATTTGTCCATTAACCTAGATTGGCCCGAAAATTGGATTAGTGCAAAATAATATATTATACAAGATAATTCAAAACTTACAATTAATAAAAAGTCGAATTTTAAATACAATAATTTAATTTAATATTTTTTATTGAAATTATAAATATTAATTGAGTTAGTTGGTTAGTAATAAAATTTCAAACGATTTACAATAAAGTAGAAATCTAATTTTAATATTTGGTTGCCACGGAATTTCCCAAAATGCTGAAATTGCTGATGATGAGATTATATCTTTTTGTTACAATTTTTTCTCTAATGCTTAACATTTTTTATAATTTTAAAGTTTTAATAATCTCTCTCATTATTTGTATGAAATTCTTTTTTTTCTTGTTTTCCTTGAGTTTTTATTTTTTATTAGGGGTTATATATATTCTAGTACTTGCAGTTTACGGGAGCAGTTAATAAAACTCAATAAGACTTAATAAATCTTAAATTCTTAAATTTTCTGTAACACTTTTTTCTTTTCTTATCCATATATAAAAATTTTAAGCATATGAATAAAATAAAGAAAGAAATCCTATGCTTTGATGACGACTTTAAATTGATATAAAACTACATTAAAATCCTAAATTAACAGTTCTGATTTTACGTTCTAAAATTATTTTTCTGCTTTATATATTTAAAACACTAAAATCTTTAAATAATATTGATTCTCTTTGCTGTTTTGATTTCGAAAACTTATATGCTTTTCTTCTAAATAATAAAATTCTTGAAGACCTTATTCAAATTCATAGCCTATTTAATCTTAATGATGTCACTGATAAAGAGAGCTGGAAGTTTTCTGTTCATATTACCCTTAGCAGCAATTATATTCCATTTAATGACTGTCTTTTTTAACAAATTAATGGTATTCCCATGGGAAATGATTTTAATACTAATGTTTGCAATATTTTTATTTTTCTTCAAGAATATAGATTCGTTAATTCATTTGATAATTTTCCTACAAATTCCTTCTTTCTCAGATTTATTAATGATCTTTTGGTTATTAAGTTTGATGATTTTGAAATTTTTGCTTAGCAAATTTATTGAAGTTAATCAATTCCTAACAAAACTAATATTTGATATCTTTCAGCAAATTTTCCAGGTTTTTCTTGAAATTAAAGAAGATAGGTAAATTAAATTCAAACTTTTTGATAAAAGAATTAATTTTAACTTTCAAATTAATAAGAGTATAGATTTAAATTCCATCTTAGCCTATAAGGGTTGTTCCAATATTATTACAGATCAGATTCTTAGGCTTTACAGGTATTATTCCAATTATAAAGAATTTTTAAAAGAAACGAATAAATTATAAGATTAGCTATGATTCAATTTCAAGGTAGAAACTAATTATGATAAGCTATTCCTAAAGCCAATGGTAGGAATAGTTTGGATGTATGACCTTTTATACTGGATCAATTAATTTATCAAGTAAACTTCTAAATTGTAGCCTTTATTTAATAATTTTAAATTTTAGTTGTCCAGTGTGATAAACAGTTTTTTTAATAAGTATGAATGGGGCTCATACCTATAAACAGACAATGCCTATGAATGCTGGTAACACGAGTAGATATTACTGTTATGGAAGAAAATATGAATGAAGGATAAACTTTATAAATGCCTTTATACCCATGTATGTAGGCTCTGACATTATATGCAGTCACCCTATAAAGTCAGAAACAGTCACCCTATAAAGAAGGTAAACCAATAAAAGGGTTTATTCCTAGTTTACGTTTGTATGTTATACTATTAGTACCTATTTGAATGTTTTGTTTGTTTGTTTTTTTATTTTACAATTTAAATATTTTTTTATAGTTTTTATTAGCTTCTTTACTTATTATGGCTTTTTAAATTTTCCAATTATAGTTATTATGAATATTTTTTTCCTCATAAATGGCATCACTGAAATGTAAGTTGCTTAGATATTTTTACCAATTATTTTATACGATAAAGCTAAAAGCACATTTATCATATTTTTTCTTCTTAACAAATTTGTTTAATAGTTAGATCAGTATATCTAATTTTAACACTCGTTTATTTTATTTTACTTCATATCGGTAAGTTTGTTTTCTGCTTTTCTTCTTTCATCTTAAACACATTTGAAATTACATTTTTAAATTTTTCAGAGACATAGACGCATTATAAAGAGTGATATTAAGATTATTATAATTAAATAATATATATATATATATATATATATATATATATATATATATATATATATATATATATATATATATAAAATCTAAAATTTTTAGAGTCTGAACTGCCTGGTTCGGACACTCAGAACTCAGTATAGTTTTTTTTTCCTCACCTTTATCACTGGTGCAAATGTTATAAAACCACAATTCCAGAAACTAATGTCAAAAAGCCAACAATATAAATAAAAACCAAAGCTAAGAAGCTGCCAAAGTTAGCTAAGAATAAAATGAGCTAAATGTTTAGTTTTTGAAATACAGCGCAATTTCTAATATGATTAAATGATAAATTTCATGAAGCTTAATTATTTTTCATTACTTAGTTGTATTTACGTTGCTAACTTACCTCGAAATATGAATAATGTGGCCGTCGTCAATACCTTTCTCATTCATTAGTTTCACTGCTTCTCTGGTGCAAATACAAAGAGCTAATATATTAACCTTAAAATAAATAAGCGTGAAAAAAATGGCTATATTTAAAATAAAAAAAGTCATTTATATATACAAGGGTAAAGACAGAATGCATAAGAGAGAATTTATACAAAATAAACTACTTTTCAAGGTGAAAATTTGATATTTTCAACTATTTCATTTGCAAATAGCGGATTAACAGAAATAACATGGGATTTTCCTGGATAGTATGTACTAATCTGGTGTTCATATGCTAAATAGTTGTAAGAATATGAAAAAGATAGGTTGGGTCAAACCAAAGAACAGAACAGATTACAGAAGGGTGAAAGGTTAGCTTCCATAGACATAATGTAAACAGGTCCCCCACAATTTGGTAAAGTCCCTGTAAATAAAAGAGAAAGTAACATTTATGGGCCCATTATCTTTTATTATATAAAAGCTAATGGAAATTTATGGGTAACATTATGAAGCAGAGGATCTTCCTAAAACGGATTTGATTCACCTCTACCCCCAACCACTGCAGCGAATAAAAAGGAAAATGATAGTTTTTTTTTTTTTGGCTTCTTGATACATTTTTGTACTATTTATTAAAAATACTGCACGATTTATTAAGATATTTCTTTGAGAATTCATTTTTATCGCCCATGTTGATTATGCTAGCAAATTTTGAGAACCTGTTCAGATGACATAACTCCCGCCAGTCACTTTGCTTCTTTTGCGCATGACCTTCGAATCGTTGTACACACGATACTCGGCTGAATCTGAGGATGTTGCGCTCCCTGTCAGTTGTTTTCCTAGCACAGCATTCAGCACTGAACAGTTTCTCATGCTAGTTACGTATACGAAGAGCTGAACTTCTTCTGCATTCTATATTCTTCGGTCAAGCTTCCCGAATGGTCAAATTTAGCGTTTTCCTTTCTGAAAACATGAATTTTTTTGTTTTTTTTGACTAAATTTTCAGATCACCAGCATCAAAATGAAATCAATCACCAGTATCAAACTTTTAGAAAATAAATAACACACGCATTGTATCTTAAAAGGACATTTGGGAACAATAAGGTTAAGCATGGTGCTTGGCCTCCCAGATCACCTGATTTATCTCCTCTTGATTTTTTTCTCCGGCGTGCGATGAATACTATTGTGTACGAGATGGCCATAAATTCTGAAATGGCCCTGGTGGCACGAATCTCCATCGTTGCTGCTTCGATTAGTGTAAAGCCAGGTATCTTCGAAAATATTCGCCAATCCATGTCGCATAGGTATCATTCGTGCATCCAAGTCAATGAGCAAATTTCGATTACCTTCTCTGTCACTTGTTAGTCATACATTGTACTCGTTTGATGCATAATAAATCGTTTTACACTACATTCTGCATTGTAATCTCAGTGTCTTTCGCTTTCGCCCATGCTTTCTTTATGTAATTATGGTTCCTAATGATATTCTCTACCTCCTCTCCAAGTTTGTCCACGGCATTCTGAAACACCTTGTAAAAGGTAAAATCTTCCCTGTATCAGATATGTAATGTGAAATCCTCCCTGAATCAGATATACAATGTGAAATCTTCCCTGAATCAGATATGTAATGTGAAAGCTTCCCTGAATCAGATATGTAATGTGAAATCTTCCCTGACTCAGGTATACAATGTAAAATCTTCCCTGAATCAGATATGTAATGTGAAATCTTCCCTGAATCAGATATGTAATGTGAAATCTTCCCTGAATCAGATATGTAATGTGAAATCTTCCCTGAATCAGTTATATAATGTAAAATCCTCCCTGAATCAGATATACAATGTGAAATCTTCCCTGAATCAGATATACAATGTGAAATCTTCCCTGAATCAGATATATAATGTAAAATCTTCTCTAAATTTATGTAATGCAAATTCTTCCCTGAATCATACATGTAATCTAAATTCTTTGTTTTCGGAAAGTAGTTCTGCTTATTTTTGTAATATATAATTAATATGTATTTTTCATTTTAATATCATGCTTTTACGCTAACTAATTAAAAATCTAAATTCTAGAAACTACATGGCATGCCCTCGAATTGTGTTCCATTATGGTAATTGTTCTTCCAAAAAGTAACCCTGGTTTCACTACTAGCTAAAATTTCTCCGTAAACATAACAGTTGATGATTATGAAATAACAGAGACAAAAAACAAATGAAATCATATGGACTTGCTTCAATAACACTTCAATGAAATTTAAATTACGATTAGGTGAACTTACATCTAGCATATTTTTCCAATCACTCGTCGTTCCACTAAGAAGAGGAGCATTGTGACTAAGTCCAGCATTGTTGATGCAAACATCAAGTCGCCCAACATCTTGTCTTATTGCTTGAAACATCGCCAGGATTTCTAATTCATTGCTGAGATCACATCTGGTAAAAATGTATACATATATAGTTATTTGTTCATAGATTTATAAGATTACGTTTCGATTGTAAGATTAACTACACTCTACTTAAGAATGTTATCTCCAAACGTACTAAACCAGAGGTTCAGAGATTTTGAGACGCAACTCATACATCATTTTTTTTAGAACGAATTGCCTCATAAAACAATTTTCGGATGCTTAACGTTTTTTTCTAGCTTTAAATCTAAATTTTAATATTCTTCTAATTAATGTTTATCTCATTAATTCAAAGTTACACGTGCTGAACTAAACCTCCAACAGAGTTCGAATTATTGCTACAGCTTGGATGGTGAGTTTAGATAATAAAATACACTTGAAATAGCGTTTTTTTAGAACGAGTCGCCTCATAAAGCAAAAATTAAGAACTTATAAATCGAGCATTTTTTAGAACTTTGTACAAGAAATTTTTTTTTATAGATTTAGATAACATTAAAATGTTTTTAGTTTTAGTCGTAAGTATTTTAAATTCAAATTTGCATCAAAACAAATTTATTAATATCGAGCGCGACAAAGCACAATTTGCGAACTCCATCCAACTTTCATGTATATCAAATTCAGAGTGACACTTTGTACGAAAAATAAATTTACATAGGTTTAGATAACATTAACTGAACCTGTTTTTAGTTTAAGTTCAGTGTAATTTAAATTCAATGCTACTTCAAAAAATTATATTAATGTGGAACAAGAGAAAGCACTTTGTTAATAATTTTTATGAACTTGCAATTAAGTTATTTTGCAAATTCTTTGGAACTCTTAACCAAGTATAGAGTGGCACTTAAAATACGAGAAAGAAATTAACGTATAACTTAAAATAATATTGGCTGACACCCTTTTAGTTTTCCTTCCGTACATTTTAAATTCGTCATTATTTTTAAAAAATTTCTTTACATTTAAAATCGAGAGAAAGCACTAAGGTGAATATCCTTAACGAATTTGTAACTAAAGCTATTTTGCAAACTCTTTCGAAGTTTCATGCTTGTTTATATAGAGTGCCATTTTATGGGAGAAACAAATTTACTTAGCTTCAGATAATATAAACTAAATTCATTTATGTTTTCGCTCCATGCATCTCAAATTTAATATTACTACAAAAACGTTGCATTAAACTTGAACAAGAGAAAACACTATACTCACAATTTTTATGAATCTGAAATTCAAGCTTTCGGAATTTCAGCATTCCACGCTTTTCAAAGTCAGGAAAAAAGGAATATACTATTGGGTTGTTCGGAAAGTAATTTTATATTTTCCCAACAGAGAAATTAATTATTTATTTTTCCACTCTTAAGTCGGATAGTAGATTTTTCAAAGCTAATATAGGTGCGCTTTCAAAGATAGAAAGCTAAAAGCAGAATTTTCGGCATATTTTACTTTTTAAATATCAAAATGACAAAGATGTTATTTAAGCAAGAAAAAAATTATCCGATGTGTATTTTTTTTGTAGTATGCCTGTTTATTCAGTGGGGGTGCGATTGTTCCTGTTTTTCTCAGTGGCGCCATCTATGGCCAGGAATTCGACTTCTGCCACGCCATTCACACAACCACAACCCCTTTATAGGGCTGGTCACATTCACACACAAAGGGGAAAGGACATAAAACACACAGAGAGAGAAAGAAACATCCATGCCTTGCCCGGGATTCGAACCCAGAACCTTTCTGACGCAAGGACAGTTCCCTGCCCCCTACACAGGCCGGTCGGCATCCGATATGTATGGAAAAGAAGTATTGGCAGTACGTCACAGCCAAAGCATATTTGCAAAATTCCAATTAAGATATGAAGATTCACTACGCCAGTTCAGGTTGATGACGAAACGAAAAAAGCATTAATTGATACTAACAGGCGAGTAATAAATCGCGAAATCACGAAAGGATAAAATTTTATTTTATTTTATAACCATCATTAAACAACCGATCCAATTTTGAGCTTACGACTACCGATGTTCAACTCAGTAGCCTTGTAAATTTGAATCCAATCCAGAAGACAAGGGAACTCTTGGATCAAATATCGGAAGAAATTTACCTTCGCTTTTGTGTTTGCATTACTTGGAGAAGAAAACCATGAAAACCTCACACGGTAAGTCAAATGGCTAGGAGACTCTCACCCATGATCCGTCTACCACTGAAGATTTTTTAAGTCAGCACTGTAGTCCATGCGAGCCGAGTGCGGAATTCATATCGAACAGTCATCGCTGGGATTCAAACCCGAATCACCTCATTGAGAAACAAGTGCTCTATCTCGAGATTAAATTTTATATTATTTTATTTTATAACTGTCGTTGAATAGCCAACCCGATATTGAGTTTACGACTATTAATATTTAACTCCGTATCCTCGTAATTTTGAACCCAAATCCAGATAACAAGGGAACTCCTGGATTAAGTATAAGGCAAACTTTGCCCTATACTTATTCCTTAATTTGATGGAATTAACCCGCATTTGCATCCCATGGAGAGGAAAACCACGAAGACCACCCACTGTTAGCCAGGTGACAAGGGGACTCCAACACATCATTCGTCTACCACTGAAGATATTTTACGTCAGCAGTGTTGTCAGTACGATCCTGGTGCGGAATTCATATCGACCAGCCGTTGCTGGGATTCGAACCCAAGAAACCTCATTGGGAGGCGAGCTCTTTATCCCCCGAGGCACCACGGTCCCAAAGATTAAATTTGTCAAATTCGACTTTTCATGATCATTTGAAACTTCTACGTTTAATTTTAAACTACGTCTAAAATTTGGACATCATGCTTTTACGGAAAGAAATTAATCCCGCCGTACTAAACGTCTGTGATTTGCTTCGGAAACGTCAAGAAAATTATCCATTTATGAAGCGCATCATCACTGGGGACGAGAAATGGGTTCTCAACAGTAATTGTTCGGGTCTCTACAAAAATGTTTAGATAGTTATACCTTTACTTCAAATGAGGAGGTCGAAAATCATCTGCATCAATCTTTTGCCACTAAAGAAGAATAATTTTATGAGCTAAGAATCATGCTACTGCCAGAAAGATAGAAAAACGTATTGAACCAGAATGAATATAGCAAAATTTAATAAAAATATTTATTCACGATAGGAAAATCGCTTTTTGCTTTCAGAAAGAAAGAAAATGAAATTACTTTCCAAACAACCCAATATCTCGGTTGTATTTCTCTTTTCTTGAAAATATTACAAATCTCATTCCTTTGAAAGAGAGGCTATATTTTTAAATATTTTTACTACTTCCCAGTTCCTATGATAAAGAAATTCTTACAAAAAAATAATTATAGCTTCTGTTTTTTATTTCCGGCAATAAAAAAAGGATGATGCATCAAATTTATTGTCTGCAATGGGATCAGAATCAAAATGAAAAAGAAACATGTAAAAAAAATAATAATTTACACGGCTTTAACGAAATACTAAAAAGAGTATTTTAAAATTTAAAATAAATATGTTTCTTTTGAAATAATAAAAACTAACATTCTTTGTGTCACAGATTAAGCATAAAAATTTTCGCTCTGTAACTCTGTTTACAACCTTTATTCGTGGAATTTTTTTTGCCACTAGGAAGTATTGTCCTGTTCAATGATTCAATCATTCAAAACGTGTAAAATAATATTAGCTCTGAGGCTATAAAATCGCAAAATTAACTGCAAACATATAATAAAAAATGCATAGTTGTTTTAAAAAAAATACTACAACCGAGTATTTAAAAAATAGAAAAATATGTTAATCATAATTATAAGATAATAAATAAGACTGATTACCAGCGAAAAATAAAGAAAACTGATGGTATATTTTAAATACAAAATATAGATCACTTTAAAGAATGTTTCCCGTTTAATTGGTTATTTAAAGCAATTACAATATCGACTTCAATAATATTATTAACCTAATAATCTCGTTTGCCGAGCAACAGTTAGTCATGCATAAATTTTGAACAAATGAAAAGTGATGGTAAAAATATTTTGCTATTCATTTACTTCAGAAAGAGATAATGCATTGAAAACTATCACATTATACAAATGACAGTGTAATTTGTGTAGTTATCAGGTTAGGTTTGAAAACGCATAGAATAAAAAAATATCAGCTAATCCACTAAAATTTAACTTTATTAAAAAAGTTGCGACTAGTTTTTAATTTGGATGTTTCCTATTAGTTTGATATTAAACTGATTAACTACCGGCTGATAAAACTAATAGTTAACTGATGAAAACAGGCAATTAATTTTTGAACAAAATGGTCTATCTGTCGTTCCCTCAGATTTAGTAATTGCCATAACCAATCTGGACTGTCATAATAAATATCCACACTTGGTTCGAATCTCAACGATAGCTGTACTGTTTACAAACTGTACTGTTACAACTATGTTCTGTTTACAAACAAAGAAACTATATATTTATAAAACTATAGAATTGTGCACATTAAACAGAATGCTTGCATTTACAATCATACTTACTTCATTGGAATTAATCGTCCCGGTGATTTTTTCACGCCATCCTCTTCGGAAATTTCATTTATTTTTTTGACGTTCCTTGCGCAGCCGACCACTACCATTCCATATTTGACAAGTTGACGACAGATAGCCGCCCCAATTCCAACTGACGCACCCGTCACTAAAGCTACTCTTCCATTCCAACGTTCCATTATGAAACTTCAATTGAATCTGAAATTAAAAACGCAGACGATTTGCTTCAAATCAACGCTTATAACTTGCTTTGTAAACGATAGTTATTAACTCATTCAACACAATGAGCTTTCTGAATTTTTGTAACCGGTTCTAATCAAATGGTCCAGGGAAAAATAACGACAATTGTTAAAATTTAGAAATCTATATAGCATAACGGTTGATACCAGTGAACTTTAGGCCTATTAAGCTTCATGATAAGACAAAATTATTTTTTGAGATAAGTTTGATAAGATGACTAGATTGTGTGTAGTACGTGTGCTCGATAACTAAGTAAACGTAACAAAATAAGTCACAGAGTTTCGTTGATACGAAATTTCTTCTTTTGTGATTTTCTTTCCTCAGAGGGGAGGGTTATAACTTTAAAAAATTACATCATCTGATTCATAATGAAATTAGTTCTTATATTTACATAACATTTTAAGAAAAGCAATCTCACAAGGAAACGGTAACATATCATTTTCATAGGAAACAAAAAATTTTGATATATTTTGAGGCACTGAATTCAAGTACGATATTTTTCTCGTTATTTATGGTTCCTAAGTTACTCCTAAAAAAATTTATGCTGCATAGCAAAAAGAAAATCAGCCATCGAAATGTTCCAGTAGCGAATGCTATGTAGCTAGTAGCTATGTGAAAATGACTGTGTTGTTTGTGCAAGAGGTTCTCGGTTCAAAACCGATGGTTGCGAGGATTCCATCTGCTTATTTTTAAATGAATCTCCAAATTTGCAGTATTTTTTGTTAGGTTTTCTTTCAATGATTTTTAATTTACACATTTTTTGACGTTTAATAGAATTTTAATTTTTGATAATGTCATAAAATCTCTATTGAATGGAATAAACAGAGAGTTTACTTTAACATAGAATGGTATATATAGTGCGGTAACAGATTTGTAACAATTATTTATTGGAAATAGAAATAAAAATTTATCTGCAGTTAAAAAAAATTCTAGATATATTAATATTTAATTAAGGGTATATCTGATCATCTTTGAAATTTTTTGATGAAAGCTGATTAAGCACAAATAAAATAACTTAAGCAACAAATGTATAATATCAGAACAATGAAACAAATAAGCAGCTTAGCTTGTATATAATAAGCAGTATAGCGTAATTTAGCAATATAATTTGATTTTGTCATAGATTTAAAATATTATCCGTTTTATTTTCAAAAAAAAGCGAAACTCTACAGCAGGGTTTCTTAACCTGTGGTTCATGAACCCCTAAGGGGTCCATGAGTTATATTTTGGGGGTCCGCTGACTACTCCTAATTTTTAAAACGTTCAGAAGCCTACCCATTGCTTGTAAAGCGAGCTATGGCAGCTATAATTCCGTTTGCTACAGTGTATCTTTGCAAAGAGGGATTTTCCACACTTGTGGCATTTATTGTCACAAGTATTGTCACAACATAACATCCAAATCGATTGAATGTTGAACATGATATGCACGTTGCTTTGTCGAAAACCATCCTCCAATTCAATTTATTAATTAAGAAAAAGTAGCAGCAACCTTTACATTAAAAATTTTAATTTTAAAAATTTTGTATACTATTAATATAATAAAATTAAATGTTTTCTAATAATTGATGCTTTTTACAATTATTTTTTGCACAGGGGGGGGGGGGTCCGTGACTTCTTAAAATTTTTTAAAAGAGGTCCATTATATCAAAAGGGTTAAGGGTTAATCCCCAAAATGCAACAGATGGCGATCCAATCGTTATTTTCATGAAAAAGGAACATAGATCGCTGTTCTTCCCAATTGGTTTTCATTTGCGTGCTTTATTGTTTTTCTCCCCAGAAAACAAAATTAAAAACTGCGGTTAAAAAAGAAATAACTAATTAATATTTAAGAAACTATATTTTCAAAAAATAATAAGCTGAAAATTTATTTAAAGCAACTTAAATAATGAATAAGTAGTAATAATAATGAGTAAATAGTGGTAATGAATAAATCGTAATAATAGCAAAAATATTGTTTTTGATTAAACAAAGAAAAAAACACTATCAAACATAATTTTTTCCGTCAGATTGAATGTATCACTTAAGACCCATTTGTTCATAGTTTTAACAGAACATTTTTTGTAACTATGCATAAGAAAATAAACTATATAAATAGGGCAATATGAGCTTCAATGCTAAGAAATCAATAAAAACTACTCAATTTAAATATATATAGTTATATTGATTATAAATTATGTGATTAGTTTCAAACTATAAATATACATTCATGTAATGAAATGCACACATCTTTTTGTAGCACATTGCATCTTCATTTATAATTTTAAATTTTTAAATTTTTATATGGCTTACAATCCACAGAAAATTAAACTTTTATCTTCATCATACTTTTTACTTTTGAAATAATTTAAAAGAAATAAATGCTAAATATTTTTATTAAACATTATATTTGGATTAGCATTCCAAATACATAGTATAAGATTTTACTGAACATGCAAAAATATTCATTAAATTTAAATAATAATTTTGTATGAAGAACCATATCATGAACAACAATCATCTACAATATGCATGCACATTAAATTAATAATAATTTCATATGTTTACTATATAATTTAATCTTCCTTTTGTAATTAGCAAATTTTTTACCAAATAAAATGTTAGCAAACAAAAATAAAATTCAAAAGTATAAAATAAAATACATTTTTTGTATTCATTAAACTGTGAAATGTAAACTTGATCTCAAGTGTTATAACAATGTCACTAAACGACAAATTTTAAAGTAACACAAAGTCTTTATTTTTTTTTATTTTATTGAATTACATAAACATGACAAATAGTTATTCTGCTTTCCAGACCCTGAGCGATTTCATAACTTGAACTGAACTAATCAAAAATTACAAAATATTCTTTTTAGTTCAGCTATCATAAGAGAAGCGGTGAATAATTGAGTAATGAAGCACAATGTTTTGTTTTTCAACTGATATTTAAGATTATGGTTTTTCGTCAAACTATGAGTTCAAATATTAGCTTTCCCTTTAATTATAGAGTTTTTTGCAAAAGGTACAGTAGATGGAAACTGATTCAGGTAATCTTAAGGGGGAAAAAAGAGATATTTTAGTGTAATCTTTAAAAATACTTATTACAGACATTTTTTAAACAGAAAAATTTATTTTCGTATGTTTGGCTTAAAAATATCACATCAAATTCATTTTGAAATATAGGATGTATATTAATAAAATTATTGGATTGTATAATTATAGCTCTTTTTTTTTAATCATATACTTTATTTATACCGTGTATTTAATTCATTTACGTTAAATTATGTTTGAAAAAAATCAGTTTACTGAAATGTTTAACTTCCTATAATTTAATTTATATAATTACTTCATATAAAAATTACGAAATTAAATTTATTAAACAATAAGTTGATAGTTTCAAAGAACAAATTTGTTTGATAATTGCAAAGAAAATTGATTGGTAATGATGAAATGTGAAAAAACCTCTTGGTGGTTATAAAGATGAGATATTTTTTTTTCAAGTAGGCTAAATTTGAAATTAGTTTTTTCTGGACTGGGACCACATTGACGAACACTGATGCATACATTACTAAACAGAATAACTTGACATGACAACAACATGAGCCTCGGTAGCTCAGGGGATAGATCCCTCGCCTCCCATTGGGGTGAACCAGGTTCGAATCTCAGCGTTGGTTGATCTATGCGTATTCTGCTAACGGCTCGCACGAACAACAGTGCTAACATAAAATATCCTCACAGGTAGATGGACCATTGGTTAGAATCTCCTTGATGTTGGGCTTATCATGGGAGGTTTTCATGGTTTTCCTCTCCAAACGCAAATACCAAAAAATATAAGCTGTTCAACAACGGTTATGCTATATTATGTCATGTCATGCCATATTATTAATAGCTGAGCCGTGGTAGCTAAGGTGATAGAGCGTTCGCTTTCCAATGAGGTGAACCGGGTTCGAATCCCAGCAATAGCTGCTGGATATGAACTCCGCAACCGGCTTGCACCGATTGCACTGGTGGCGTAAATTATTCTCAGTGGAAGACGGATCATGGGTTAGAGTCTCCTTGCAGCCAGGCTTATCATGGGAGGTTTTCGTGGTTTTCTTCTACATGTTCCTCGGATCAGTTCCATCAAAAATTCCTCCGTTAAGTCTAGTTTCTATCAATGCTTGTTCCATGAGTTCTCTATCTTCTGGATTGGGATCAAAATTACAAGACTACAGAGATGAACATTGATAGTGGTAAACTCAGAATTGGGTCAGCTGATCAATGCTTGTTTTCACTAAAATAAAATCTTCGTAACATTTATCCTACTAAGTACCGTAACAATAAGATTTTAATTTTATTCAAAAACGTAATGGAAATTCTTTTTATTTAAACTGAATAAAAGTTTGCGCTATCTAAGTGTATGTGTTTTTTAAATCAAGGGTTTCCTGGGAGCTAAAGTCTTACATTAATTACAATGGAGTCAAAAAAAATTAAAGTTAACAAAATAATAACAATCACTAATAAAAATAACAATCACTAATAAAAGTAACAATCACTAAGGAATTTTACTGTACATCATTTAAAAGAGCTATGGTGCTTTTCCATAACAAAATACTCAAGATACTTATAGGACAAAGAGTATGTGATGCGCAGGGTCAGTGAAATCACATGCATCAAAGTTTAATTTTATATAACTGTAAACAGCGTGTTGCCGTAACTTTAATTACAATTCTGACGTTCTTTATATTTGAATCCTTTATATTTATATTTGAATTGATGTAAATAGTTATCCTCATTAATAATGTATTTAATAACTGATATTGATCATACTTTTAACTATGTATTAACTTGTAATTAAATTGTAAATAACTGTAGATATTGAATGTTATAAAGTCGTTGATTTTCTTTGTATTTATTCATTCAAAATCCCAGACAGTAGAGGAAGATTAAGCACCTTCGATTGCAACTGAAGACGGCAGTACTTCAAGATTGCGAAGATTTTATTTGGATGAAAAAAGGTTTGTGCATTTAAATATCACTATTATTTTCTGATTTAACTACATTAAACATGGTATGTAGATAGGTACTTTAACGTCGCACTAGAGCTGCACAATGAGCTATTTTAATAAACATGGAGAAAATAACAAATGATAATTTAAATTCATTAACCCAAGATAATGTGAATTTAGAAGTAAACAAAGTGGGAGTAAAACTTCCAATTTTTTGGTGACATAAACCAAAATTATGGGGTTTACAACTCGAAGCAGAACTAGCTAACGGTAATATTACTCGTGATTTAACAAAGTAAAGCATTGTCGTTGCCTTATTAGATGAAACTGTCTTAGATTTTGTCGTTGATATTTTGTCAAAACCGCCAATGAATGGAAAATATGACGCTTTAAAAAAAATCCATTGGTGAATAGATTAGCAGATACTGAAGAAGAAAGGTTAAAAAAGATATAGACCGAACTTAATCTCGGCGATAAGCGTGCATCTAACTTGTTACGATAAATAAAGGTTTGTCAGAAAATTCCATTTCAGAGTAATTATTAAAACCACTTTGGCTACAGAGGTTAATACAGGAGGTTCAAGCCATATTATACATAAGCTCTGATTCTTTGGATAAAATTGTAAAGATGGCTGATAAAATTATTGGTATATTTAGTTCGACACAGTCCTATACAATAAATAATGCATCCGGTAAAACCTTTGAACATAATAACATAAATAACGAAAAAATTAATTCTTTAGAGATTTGTAATGTAAAATTAAATCGGAAATTTGACACATTCATCACAAGGGGTGGATCTCAAAATAAATCTGTTAATTCTCGAGGTCATAGCCCCACGAGATCCCAATCTTCTTGTTGTAAGCTATGTTGGTACCAATATAAATTTGGAAACAAGGCACATCACTGAGTAAAGCCTTGCGAATTTCAAAAATCAGCAAATACTTCCCGAAACTGAAGGGCCGGCTGATTGAAGAGGCCAACGAGTACGGCCAAATAAACTGACACCTCTTTCTATTTGATAAGACAAGCAAAAGGCACTATCTTTGTAACACTAGTATTGGCGTGTCTGTAATTTCACCGCCAAAACCAAATAAACTGTCCCCATCTGATTTTAAACTTTATGCTGCAAATTCAAAACTTACGGCAAACAACTTATCAGTTTAGATTTCGGCTTGAGAAGACGCTTCAAATGGAACTTCATCATAGCAGACGTCTCAAAGTCAATAATTGGAACAGATTTTCTTAAGGCTCGTGGAAGTTTGATCGATATTAAACAAAAACGTTTAATTCATCCTTTAACATGATTATTAGTCTGAACTAAAATAATTAGAGGACCATCTTCATTTTTAACACTCCTCGATAGTAATCATCCAGATCCAGATATTCATTCTCTACGGCAAGAATTCAGGAACTTATCTTCTGAAAAGATAGAACTGGCTAAAGTTAACATCAGCCATAATGTCACTCATGCTACTGTTACTAAAGGTCCACACATAACATCCAATGTGCGTTAATTGGCTCCAGAGAAATTAAAAATCCCAAAGCAAAATTTGACTACTTGCTTGACCGTGGCATATGCCGACCATCAAGCAATCTTTTGTCTAGTCTATTACATCTGGTCAAGAAATAAAATGGTGTATGAAAAATGTGCGGGGATTATCGTGCTTTAAACGCAGCCACACTACAAGATAGATATACTATACCACACCTGCATGATTTTACGCAACAATTAGAAGGTTGTACGTCCACGTTAAATCTTCATCGAGCTTATCCTCAAATTCCAATGGAATAATCAGATACAGGAAAAACGGCTTTTAGTACGAATTTCCGTTGATGACTTTTGGACTTCGTAACACAGTCCAGAGATTTATACATGCCGTTTTACGTGACCTAGAATTCTTTTTCGTCTATCTAGATGCCATACTAATTGCATCGTGCTCTAAAGAGGAACATTTACAACATCTCAAAACAGTTTCTGAGAAATTGCAACGATTTGGATTAACATTAAATGTCAGCAAATGCAACTTTGCTAAGTCTGAGGTGAATTTTATTGGCCACACTGTTTCTGCCCAACAGAAGAAAAAGTCAAAGTCATCGAAGATTTCACCAAACCCAAAACAGTCAAACAATTTAGAAGATTTTTGAGAATTATAAATTTCTATAGATTTATTCTTCTAACAGCTCAACATCAAACAAGCTTATTTGATTATTTAAAAAAATAGCAAAAAGAATGATAATCAAATTATCAAATGGTAAGATGAAGCTTCAAATGCTTTTACGACATCTAAGAAACTGTTTAAATCTGCAGCAATTTTGTCTCACCCAGTGACATCTACTAAACTAGCGCTTATGGTAGACGCTTCAGATATAACGATAGGTGAAGTGGCGCAACAAGTTGTGAACAATGATTGCCAACCGCTAGGTTTCTTTTCCGTTAGACTGACGCCAACACAAAAGAATTATAGCACTTATGATCGGGAACTCCTAATTGCACATTCGTCTATTAAGCATTTCTGATATTTGTTGGAGGATCGAGAATTTACCTTTTTCACTGATCACCAGTCACTAGTGTATGCATTCCGACAAAATTTAGAGAAAGAATCAATACGACAACAAAGTTATTTCGAGTACATTAGCTAATTCACTCTAAAAATTCAACACATTTCAGGAAAAGCCAATACTGTTTAAAACGCACTATCACTGGAAAAAATAAGGATTTCATCTGAAATTGATTTCGAATCTTCAGCCAAAACTCAAGAAATCGGTGATAAGTCAAAAGAACTAATGACGTCTCAAAACTCTTCATTGAAATTTGAGCTAATTCCAATTTTTTTGGCTCTTATTACTCATCATGTTGTGATACTGCCACAAAAATTAAAAGGCCATTTATTTAAGTTAACTTCAGAAAATTAGTGTTCCAAAGTGTTCGCAATCTCTCATAACGCATCCTGGAGTTAAAGCAAGTCTTCAATTAGTTACATCAAAATTCATTTGGCCGTCTATTAACAAAGATATTCGCTATTGGACCAAACGTTACTTGAAATACAAGAGTATCCTATCGTTAGCCAACGGTTTCAAGAAATTAATCTAGACCTGATTGGATCCTTGCCATCATCAGGATTTCGCTATTGCCATACAATAATTGATCGCTACACGTGATGAGCAGAAACCATTTCGTTGCCTGATATTCGAGCAGAAACTGCTTCTGATGCTTTTCGAACAATTGGATCATCCACTACTGTATTCCAATCGTAATTACAAATGGTCAGGATGCACAATTGTCCCAAAAACTTTCATAATTACTTGGCTTTAAAAGAAATAAAACTTCTGCATATCACCCAGAAGCTAATGGCAGTCTTGAACGTTGGCATCGTACTTTGAAAGCAAGCATAATGTGCCACGAAAATCCAAGCTGGACGAAGTCACTTCCGATTATTCTACTTGACTTACTCACAGCCTTGCGAGATGATAGTCAAGCCAACCCCCCGGAACTCTTGTATGGGGAAAACATAAAACTATCATGTGATTTTCTTCGAAAATGTAAACATTGAAGCTCAATCAGAATTTATTAAGAATTTAAAAAGTATAACGGAACAAGCTTCAGGCTGTTTCCAATTTAAGTGTGTCTTTGGGTCCAGTTGAATCTCACTTCAATATGACCAAGGTTCCAATTTTACAATATTCGAAAGAATTTATTTTCTTTTAAGTTTATTTTATTGAAATGGAAATTTATTATATTTTAATCCTAAATCGTTATTTTTAACAAATGATAAATTTAAATTAAAACCCTGATAAGTTTCACTGATTTAGCTGCAATAAAAATACCTCTGAAACTAAATCAAAAAATATACTTAAAGTATTGAAGAGTTTGATAAAGAGTACTGAAGAGTTTGAATGTATTCCTTTTATGTTCATTTAAAACGCCGTGCGTGCCTGACTGCGGAGCCATTGGCCGCGGGTTTGAATCCTGCTCAGGGCATGGGTGTTTCTTTCTCTCTCTGTGTTCTATGTCCTTTCCTCTTTGTGTGAATGTGACCCTCCCTATAAATGGATTTGTGGTTGTGTGACGTGGGCGACGCTGCTCCACCGCCGTGACTTCGCCACAGGTGCCTACTGAGTAATGAGAAGAGAGTAGCAGTTCTGGCATTTCTATGGCCAATGGGACAAAGACCAAGTGCCCGCCATTTAAAAAAAAATGTTCATTTAAAATCCTATTTTTACTGCAATACATGTAATGTCCGTGAAATTGTATTTAGGGGCATTATTGTGTTTACAAGACTTTGAAAAAAAATACTGCGTAGAAATAACGACTTAAAACTTAATGATTTCTGATCTTCTACGGTTTTTTTTACAAATTCTTATAAAAACTTTGATTACAAGCAATCAAAACCAACATTGTTGAAATCAATACTAAGAGGAAAGTTCTTTTTCGTCTTACGCTATGCTATTGTTATTTTCTCATTTATTCGATGAAAAAGAACACAAAGAATCCCCTAATAGAAAAATTAAATTTAGTAATAGTAGTTGTAAAAGAAACAAATAATTACTTTAAAAAAAAAAGAATAGATTCTGTTAAAAAGTTTTAGTTTAGAATCAAAGTTCCTTAAACCAATTTCAGAAATACTAATTACTTTCACCGTTTAAGAAAATTTAATTGAAAGGTAATAAATCTCATATTATAAATATATTAAGTAATTATTTTAAAGAAAACTTTAATTCTTTCGCTCAACAATAATTTAAAATTCAATTAAAGTCATTTTGTGCTTTGTATTTTCCAAATAATGTAATTAGTTTCAAAACAAAATTCAAACTTTGTTAAACAAATTATTCATTTTTCTATTTGCAATATTAAGCAATACAGTTAGAAAAGTTTTTAATTGAATTTTAAATACTTTTATAATTAATGGCTTTATAATTCCTTAGCAAACTTTACTAATCCAATAAAATGCAATTTTAACAGAATTTTTCTGTAGACTGCAAGCTTTTACTTAATTTTTTAAAAAAAACTTATTCAGTTCTTATTGCAGATACTGGAAAACAATTTTTAAATATTTGAGAAAAGAGGAAAGTTACTTGTATTTCGAGATATTTTCAATCTGTTTACTGTCTATAAAACAAATCCCCTGCAGGAGTTGAATTTGAAGCGGCTTTGGGTGAAAATATTTGAGAAAGACATGCAAAAACACTTTGACAATAAACCGATTTGACAATATTTAAAATGAATCAACTGTTGAGAAGAATATTTAAAATAAAGCAAAATGTAATACAGGCTGTATTTTTAAAAATATAGTTTTGTAAATAGGAATAAAAAATTTATTCAGAAATAAATTGTAAATGCAGATAATACCACAATTCTCATTAACATTTTTACTGAAAAGTTGTTTTGAGCATGATAGCTAAGAAACAGAAAATGAAAATCATTACTTAAAATTATTTCTATGTTTGAAACTTTGTAATAAATTTTATTTAAATTTCTTTTGTTCTATTTAATAATAATAATATTCTAATCATGTTTGTTAATGATTAAAATATTTTAGCATTACATTCAAATGTTCGCTATTATTTCTGAAATCAGATTGTAGGGAAAAATATTTTCATGAAGTTGCATGATTCAAAACAATAATACAAGTATTAAAAATACTATTTCTTCTGGCTCATGTCCCTAAAATTGGTAAATATTTTTCTTTTTTTTAATAAACTGATATTTCTAAAACTTTCAAAATCAGTTATTGACACAGTTATCAATGTGATCTACATAACTTATTTTATTACGAGTCATTTAGATTTTATTGCAGAAAAAATTTATTCCCCACTTTTACTCATTAACCTCAACCTATTATTTATTAGCATAAAGCTAACAATCTAGCTTTTAAATAAATAAATGTAATTAGAGATCTTGATATTATTTCTAAATAAAAATTTGACTCTTCGTATTATGCTGGTGGACTGATCCTAAAGACACGGTTCCCAGTAGAACACCGAAGTCAAGCATCACTGGCTACGGTCAGTAAGCGGGTGGGTGACCACTTTCATCAGCCTATGTAGAGACCAAGGGTGCGCGGTATCGGTTCTCGTTAAACGGTTCTACCGTAAAGGGCTCGACTTCGCACGCAGGTCTTCGGGCTACCAAAGCGGAGGAGCCATCCCCTCCGTAGAGGATCCAAATTGTGATGGCATGGCGAAAAACCATGCATAAGCAATGAAAATGCAAAATGAAATTTATTAATTATTTTATTGAGAAACCAATAAGAAAACTGTTAGTTAAACGTTTGTAATTCCCAAAAATGCCACAAAAATTTGGATTTTCGAAATCAGAAAAAGGATTAGATAAACAAACGGTTCAAGACAGTTATCTATTAAACATAAATTACGCAAATTAAGAGCGTGATTTTACAGTGGTAAACAGTGTTAGCCTAAAGTAGTAAGTGACATGTATCAGTGTCAAATTTTTCATCTTACAATCAATAATCTTTTTTTTTTATTTACTGACAACGTTTCGAGCTGAATTTGAATTTCTGATACTTATCATGTGTCGATTGTAAATAAGTGAAGAGCATCAGCACGATATAATAAAGATAAGCTTTCTTGATATAAATTTAAATTTTTTTTTTGATCAAAACATATAAGTAAGTTCAGTTTATTTTTATATTTATCGTAATCATTATTAAATTTAACGAGAAAATTTGAAGAAAAAAAAACATTGAACTAACGTTTTAAACTTAACATGTATTATAAGACAAAAAATAAAAGAAATTGAATATTAAAATCTACCTGCATGAAGTTTATCATGCAGCTAATCACCACATTCATAAATATGATTTCAATATTTATATTAGTCAAATATCAAAATTAGATCTTAAGCATCTCTTGTGGACCGTGGCTGGAAGACGTGTGGCATTTTGGATTCACAGACAATAGCTACATCTGCTTCTTTTTATGTCCTCTAAGTGTTTCTCTCTATGTTTTGTTCTCTATGTTTGTTCTCCATATGGTTCTTCGCATTTTTTGCTGTAGTAGTTTTTTAATCTTGCCATTACAAATGAAAGAAAAATTAGATGAGTATTTTATAAATATAAGAATTTTCTAGTTTTAATACATCTTTCGATTATTTTCTAAGAAACATGCTCTTGTGAATTAGAGAATAAATAGCTCAACTCAACACTTCCACCAAGCACTGCAGAACATTCCGAACTATCGATGAACAGTACGGAATTTTATGATGAATTTTTAGCATTGAAAATTAAAAACTATAGTTAGTTTTTTTTTTTAGCATTTTTTTTGCTTCTATTTACGATTCTTCAGATTTTTCGAAGTTAAAGAAAAACTAATCGCTGTAAAACTATATTTCTTTGCTGCCACGCACTCTTAATTTCAAAGATTAACTTTGCAGTTACTAAATTTTAAAGTTCATACACTTTTTTACTTATTTCGATAAAATTCATATAAATCTTGAAAGATTGACTAATTCTAATCATTTTTCCCGTTTTGGGAAGATAAGCATAATGAAACAGTTTGTCTTTATTTGACTTTTTTCATTATTTTTGGTAAGATTGAGGGTTTTTTTTTCTTCTTATGTTAACATTCATGTAAAAAAATATAGAATAATTTTTATAATTCTCCCCTAGTTTCTTCTTTTTCACAGTGATAATAACATCTAATACATTTAAAATAAATGATAAAAGAAAGTTAAGTATAAATGCTGAGGTTGAGGTATTAGAGAAAATAAAGGAGAAATTAGCGAACTAAGCAATATATAAATATTTGCGCAAGTAGTTGAGCCCCCAATATATTCATATTAAAGAAGAAGTGCTGGGAATACATAATTTTTAAAATGTGTAAAAAAAAATCATCTACAGTAACATTTTTGTAAAAAGAATAGTTTTTGCTAAACCAATGAGAAAATTCTATTTTTAAATGTCTCTGTCGGACAATCTAATTGAAGATAGATATAAATATATACATAGTAGTTCATATTTAGTTGGCCCCTCAAAAAAAGTTCGCTTTTAGCTAGGCAGAGGCAGACCTTGATCGTCGGTGAGCTTTTTATTTTGGACCCACCAAGAAATGCGTGTTTAAGAAAATGTACACAATTCAGAAAGCGCTTTTCAATGTTCAACCCAAATTTCATAACTAAACGAGGAATTTTGTCCTTACGTTATCAAACACTAAGAATAATCATTACGGGGCGAAGTTCTGTATTTCGCGATTATAGATGTAGCTATTCAGGCATCTTTTATTATTCAGTACACTAAACGATAAAGTTGTTTCAAATTATGTAAACTCTTACAACGTCAATTTAAAACTATACTATTATAAATTTATTTCACCCGGGACAAGCTTATGAAAAGAACTAATGACTTTCAGTATCTTTAAAAAAAAATATTTTAAAAATTCATTAAGCTGTTAAGGTCTACGTATGCCATCACATTATGAGTTTATTTGGATCCATTTGGATTTTTTAAAAAAGATGAAGAATTTTCATAAGAAAAGTTAGAACAATGGAATCAAATGCTATGTCCATTTTCTTAACCGCGCATTTGTTCAAAGAAATATGTCGTGGATTGTAATGTAACAAAACGAAATTATCACGCGTACTTTATTTCCTTCCTCAGTTTTTCTGCACTACAAAATGCCCGCCATTAATGACAAAGAATATATGCTTTGTGATTGGTCAAAAAAAAATTTAAAAAAAAAAGGTTTGAAGCGAAGATTAAGCTCGAAGTTCGTGCTGCAAATGAAAATTATATTTAAACTTTTATGGAAATTTGAATATTTTCAAAATGTGATTGCATGGTATTCCACAAAGCTGCTCATCTGTGATTATTACTTTTTAGTAATCCCTAAGGAAAATTAAGACAAGAAAAAATACATCATGCCAGTAAAAAATATATCATACCTGAAGCTGTAAAATACTTAGAACAGAAAAAGGCAACAGCATCAGTATTGTAAAAGAAAGCACAAAAAATAGCCCTTAAGTATGTAGATATTTCTTGAAATAAAAGAGCTTAAGATCGTTAAATTTCGTGAGTCAGCTTTTGTGTTATTTCAAAATATCTAATGGTTTAGAATAATATTTTATTTTATCCTAGAGATATGAATAACTTAAAGCAAAATATATTTGTGAGCAATGCACACGCACCTTTATTAAATCCAAATGTGATTTTAACTTATAAATAATACTTCGCACCTTTATTATTTTCCATGTGAATAAAAGTAAACAAAAACTCTTAAGCAATATAACTCAATTGTTCTTCATTGCAAATTTATAGACTATTCAAGATCACAACTTAATAAATCAACAAAATTCTATTTAAATCAATAATAGGATCTACTCTAAGACTATTAATTAGCAACGGTACATTAATGATATGTATTTTATTTCTATATAAGCTAACAAGAGAGCAAAATAAAAAATATATCACCCAAAATAACTTTTGTTCTAAGGATATGATTTTTTACTAACTTTGTATCAATTTTAATGGTTTAAAGGGATGATCTCAGATATAATAATTAAATTTCAATTAAGTCACAAAAACGTACTTTTTTTAATAAAAATACCCTTTTTTCACCGGATTTAGATTTTAGTCAAACAAAATATGATGGGAGCCGCAATCTCGAACATGCATTCCAATAATTCAAGCAGGAAGAGATAAATCGAAAGTTTTGGACTCTTAATGTCAATTTAACTTTTTCTGTATTTCACTGAAACTTGGGAATTTTCTGAGAGAATTGAAACATTTTTGGCACAATAATGCAGTATCCGGCACTTTACTCAGCATAATTGCTCAAAATTAAAATTTATTAGATAATAAAAGCATAAAAAAGTCCGTTTATAACTTCTTTTTTTTTCCAGAAATAAGTGTCGATTTCATTTATAGCGTGTCAAAGTTCAAAAATTTAAAAAAAAAAAAAAATGCCGAAGTGTTTCCAATTTTACTAATTTTTATAGTGAATTTAGGAATTAATAATTTTTGTATAAATTCAACGTAATTTTTAAAATTATAAGGAAACAACCAATACCTTAATGATTTTATTTTTGTTGCTTTATTAATAAGTGTCGATTTCATTTATAGCGTGTCAAACTTCAATGATTCTTTTAAAATGATACGGAAGTGTTTCCAATTTTACTAATTTTCATAGTGAATTTATGAAGTAATAATTTTTGTATAAATTCAACGTAATTTTTAAAATTATAAAGAAACAACCAATACCTTAATGATTTCAGTTTTGTTGTTTTATTAATACGTGTCGATTTCATTTATAGCGTGTCAAACTTCAATAGTTTTTTTAAAATGATACCGAAGTGTTTCCAATTTTACTAATTTTCAGAGTGAATTTATGAATTAATAATTTTTGTATAAATTCAACGTAATTTTTAAAATTATAAAGAAACAAATTTCAAACTTTTTGAATAAAAATTATGATTTGGGGGTCATTTTAAAATTTGAGTTCATTTAACAAAACGGTGTAACTAGGGAAGGTGACTGATATTTTCTTAGCTTCTGTAATTTTTTTTTTTATTTATGAACGAATTTCATTAATATTAGTGTCACCAGAAAGAAAAAAGTAAGAACTATGTCATTCAAGTCGCTTTTTTACCTCTTTTTTTAACATAATGTTAAACATTAAACTTTTCAACAAAAATAAAATCGTTAAGATATTGATCATTAAAAAAATAAAAGTTGATTTTAGCCAAAACAAGCTTTTTTATAGTAAAATAACAAAGCTTTTCACTCTTTTTTTTTCGCACATATGTTTAATATAATACTTTTCGACAGAAGATCAAATTTGTTTTTGAAAAAAAAAAACATTTTAAGAAAAGGCATTTATTTGTTCAAAAAAATGGTTTTAAGAAACAATAATAATGCTGCCAGGTATTTATAAAGAAATAAGAAAATTTCACTATTTTCTTATATTTATTGAATGAGAAAGACATAATGAATCATAGTAAAATTACTATCCTTTTAGATACTTTAGTACTTAATTATGAGTATTTATCGAACAATCAATCATAAGAGTTGGAATTCAGAGTAAATTTTTGATTTTCGGTTTCTTCGTGTTTTTCATTCTTAACAAATTTTTGATAATAAAGTATTATTTGATAGAACAATACTTGAAAAGAAAAAAAGAGAAAGAGGGGAAATAAAAACTTCACTTTATTAAAATGGGTGACATAGCACCTAAAAAATTTTTAAAAAATCCAGATTTTTATGAAAAGTAAAAAAATTCATGATATGCATAGCATGCGTCAATGCATCGATTTATCATCACATTAAAACTATCATCAAAATGTGAAATTGATATTAAGCTCTCAGCAAATATAAAAGAACCATACACAGAACTGTTGAAGTAGCTGTTGTTGTTTCTTATCTCCCTTGACTTAGACAAACTAAACCAAATCCAGGAGACAATATTGCACAATTAAATCGAAAACTACATCTCCCTTATTCAATTGCTACCCCACGGATGCACCAATACAGGCTAAGATATAGGAGAGAGAAGTGATGGCAGAACAGCAGCAAATAGTATAAGTCATTTCGTTCTCGTTAAGTAGTCGTTGAAGTAATTAGTCATTTAAAAAGCGTTTGAAAATATATGAAGCTAAAATTTAGTCTATTTGAATTAATATAATTGATAGAAATATATTAATATAATGGATAGGAATTAAATGCTAAACAATGCGAAATTTCTATAATTTTTCTTAATCTTTGGCATTTTTACTGTTTACTTTTTTAATTAGAAAAATAAAATAAAAAATTTTAAAAAAAGATTTTGGATTTTTTTTTTTTTAAATCTTTGTTGAAAAACATGGTACTTAACAAAAAAAAATTTAAAACATAGAATTGTATTATTTTACTATAAAAAATATTTTAAAAAACTTCAAATATTGTCTAAAAATCACTTTTTATTTTCTTAATAACCAAAAACAAGAAACACCTTTTATATTTTTTTAATATTGAAAATTACAATATTTAACATGTGAAAAAAATAATAAGATCTTGAAGCTTATATACATTATTATTCTTAAGGTAAAAAAAAAATCTTCAATGGTTTAATATTATAATGTTTATTAAAATCTTTTTCCATACTAGAAACAAAATTTTCATCTAATTTGTCATTATTAAGAGAGCTTTTATTACTTCATATATATATATATATTTAATGTGAGGTTTAAGCTGAATGCAGAGTTTAATGGCAGAAGAACCGGAATCAGCTATATTGAGTTTAACAAAAAGAGTACTATGTAATCTAGCGGAATTATAAAGTCTCATGCAAAAAAGGTAAATAAAGGTAATCAAGACATTTTACAGTTCTAGGACTAACCTCTATCTGAAGAAGATTTATCTGAACACAACTTCAACACCAGACACACACTTTCCCACAAAAGTTATTTTATTAACACACAATATATTCAAAACTAAGCATTAAACATTTTCACCAGTACTTTTTAAAGCCTCACATAAGACTAAAGGCAAACTGATTTAATAATGAACTAGTCCTGTCAGGTTTAGAAAAATTTTAACACATACAACAATAACGATTAAATATATAAAAGGTTTCCATCCATTTAGTAACATACTTTGTAAATAATTTAACTCCAATAGCAACAGAAAGATGACATATACTTACAATACAGTGAAATTGCATTTATCTTTAGAATTAGGGCAAAAGTATGGATATCAAATTGTTAGAGATCAAGTTAAAAATTATTCTAGGTTTCAGAGAGCATTAAAAAACTTTACACAGTCTATAATTAATGCATCAATCATTTAAAAAAAATAATTTTAACTAATAAATATCTAGCTATGAAACGATCACAAAATTTCGGCGTAAATTATTATGCATTTAATTCTTTTAAAATCTATCAATGGGTGAGTTCTATGTCACTTGAGCGTTTGACACCCACTTATAATTCCTTCAACTTTTGAAAGGAAATTAAGACTTTTCGAACAATCTAGTTAATAACTTCCATGTGACATCTTTTATCAATATTATAAATAATTCCGTCCGAAAAATAAACTATAACAAAAAAATTTAAAATATTTGAGATTAATAAAATTAAATTCACAATTTTTAGGAACTCAGAGAACATTCTTACTGAATTTTGTTCAAATCTACAGTTCATATGAATTTTTTTTTTGATAAAAAAGTAGCAATAAAAAATGCACTCGCCGCAGAGTTGGAATATATTTGAAATTAAGATTAAAAGTTTGTTTCCAAAACACTTTAATTTTAGACAAAATCGTTTGTTTATAACAAGATGGCACAACTTCTGATTCCACTTATCTCCGAAAATTAAAACCGATTAAGCTTATCAATCGTCTTCTAATGGCAGTACCAGGACAATTTGTGTGTGTTCTTTGTTTAGATTGACAATAATATTTTTAATATTTTCTCGTTTGACTTCTGAAAAGAAAGTAGGTTTCCATATATATATCAGAAATAAAAGTTTTAATTCCTTTATTTATTCACTGTTTAAGTTAACAATGCATTCAAAATATATTTTAGTGAATACAGTTGAAGGAATGCTGTTTATTCTTGAAATCACAAAATATAATAATTTAATGAGTCTCTAGCAATTTGAATTAAGTATGCAAAATGATTTTAATATGTTTTAATGTGTTTATCTTTTTTAATATGTTAATCTTTTTCAAACTAACAAAAAAGTTTTCATGTAAGATTTTTTTTATTCAAATATTCTAGTATTAAAATATTTAATTTTAAAATACTAAATAATTTTCAAAATAGTGGCATTTTCACTAATGATTTTTATCATTAAACAAACTGTGTTACGATCAATAAAGGAAATTTATTGACAAGATTTCATTCATTGATTAAATATTCTTCAGCTATTTACTTAGCAAGTTTCAAACCAAAAACAATGTTAATTAAATAGCTAAGGCTAAATTACTATTAGACCAAAATGTTTTGTTTTGAAAAATATTTGATACAAATATTCAAATGATAAATGCAACAAAAAGATGTTCAGAAAATACAAGCATAATGAATGATCACAGGGCAAGTTTTTTTTTTTAAAAAAAAGGTAAAGAAAAAATTTATAAAATAAAACAAAAAGAATGGCAAATATTTAGAAAAATATTTCATAAGTTATAGTTAAATATATACTATGCTTGATTCAGTTTAATTAGTTACCTAAATAACTACATATTCAATGATATTCAGAAAACATCAATAAATAGAAAGTTTCTGAGATGATAAAAATAGCATATAAGAGCAGTGAATTACTAAGAGAAAACATAGAAAATTACAATATTTTTCAATACGAGCTCAATATAAAATATTTTATATATACAGTGCTCAAAATCTCCTAACAGTCAAAAAATACCATTTACAAGTGTAAATATCAAAGATTATTCTAATTCTTTTTGGTTGTAATTTAGAGTAAAAAAAAAAAAATTAATAAATAAACTAGTTTTCATCACACAGAATTCTTTATCTAATTTTAACCGCATTTCTTTCTAAAAAAGCTTATTTACAAATGATTTAAAAACCATAAAGAAGCTGAATTTTTCTGATTTAAAAATATAAAAGAAAGAACTTTATTTTTATGAAGTACTGCCTAGTTTACTAAACCCCATCAATAAAAAAGCTGAAATTCGCCGATAAATTAAAAAAAATTTTTTATTTAAGTAGCTGCACTCTTGTCTTTGTACAGAGTGGGAAAAAAATCAATAAATCAGTACTAAATAATACTTATCATGTATAAAACAAAAAGACATATACATAAATAAAGTTAAAATAATTCCAATTTTGTTTTATTTATTATATATTACCCCTTCCTTGGCCTTCCGCTATTAGATTAACAAAGTAGTTCATCACTATTAGATTAAGCAAGTTGTAGTTTTAGTAGTTCATTCAATCAAAGTAAAGTTTAACTGTATTCCTTCAGTAACATTCAAGGTCCCATAATAATTAATGTCGTTCATATTTTCATTAAAAAAATAATTTTATTATAAAATTATATATTATTTTGAAAACTTGAAAATTTAAAAACCACTTTGAAATAAACCAAAAAGTGATACTTAATTTGTGTAAAATCTATCAGAACACAGCATGGATTTAGGATCTAAGCATCACAAAGCAAGAACGCCAACAATCAGAAGTAGAATTTGCATATCGTAAGTAATAAGATATAAAAATCACCATAATTTTTAAATCACATTGAAATGGCCAAAAATACAATTGAAAAAAAATTCAAGTGAATTTGCAGTAGAATCGGCACAAATAGACTATTAAGTCTCTAATTTAAGACAATAAGATTTTACTAGCAAATTTGCTACTACTTTTTTATATAACTACAGTATCATTTGTTCAAACTAAAAATTTGCTACTTGCTATACAACAAAATTATTCCTGGATAATAAGAAGTATGTGTTATTTCTTATTTATTAATAATAAAAAATTCAAGAGAAAATACTAACAACTTCAAGTAGGAGTTTTGAAAATAAAAAAATTTTGTTTTGACGGAAACACTTGAAACGCTTCATCATGTTTTGCTTATTAAAAAAACTAAAAGTTGAAAAATGGTGAATAATGATGGTAAATGAATGGATTAGTGTACATAAATGAAATTTACAAGAAGTAAAAACCTTAAATGCATTAAACACTTAGAACATATTTACCACACTTTTTTTTTATACAACTTGAGATAAGAATCGAAATCATGAAAACAACCCAAAAAAACTCACTTATATACAACAATTATAATGTTATATAATAATATTATACAATTTATACACTCATCAGTCAACAACAAAATATAGGGAGAGAAGAAAAAAAACATTTACAAGCACCAATCATTGATTGGATGTTGACAATAAATAACAATTATATTATAAATAATGAACATAAAATTCATTCTTACTCAAAGATAAGTTATTCAGTTCCAGTTGTGAAAATCTTCAACTTATAAGTAATTTTGATATGTTATATTAATAACATGTTTACTGCAATGATGAGAGAGATACTCAGTTGAGTAATTTCATCATTAAATGCAGTTCATTTTAAAACAATAAAAATAATTCTGGGTTCAAAATGTTGAAAACTTAAGTTATCAAGTACTAGAAAAAAGCTGCTTAATTTGATATCTTTTTTAAAGAAAATTCTTTTTCCCCCTTGTCTTCTAGGTATATCTTTTAATATTATCATTTAATTATGGTCATCTTAAAAACAAGAGTTAAATATATTATAAAGGGTGTTCTGTAAAAAGCATAGCCATTATAGAACAACTTCAAAAATTGCCTTTGTAAATAGTTTAGGGGGAGGGAGAATTAAACCCATCAGTTGAAAATATTTGGAGTGGCACCATCTACTGTACTTATTCAAGTGCACCTACTATAATTTAATTAAAGTTATAGAAAATTTTCTGAAATATTATTCAGAACTGGAGATGCAGTGAAGGAAATTTTCTGTATGGAATTTTCCACTATGTTTTTCTGGAAAATTTTAAATGTCAAAACGGGAATTTTTTGGTGCATTTTTATGAGTCATATTTACACTTTCCACATTTTATTTTATTTTTTGATTTCTGTACAATTTAAATAAAAATTATAGGTTATAATTCTAACCTAGCAATTAATGCAAATAAAACTCAATTAAAGCAATAAAGTTCAATTCTATTTAACAGATTTGTCATATTGTTTAATTTGCAATTCATAAGAAGTCAATTCACCCATTTAATAAAAGAGCACTCTCAGAAAATGGATCACCCATTTCTTCCTTGATTTTTTTATCTAACTTTTTTTTATCAATTTTATAATGAGGTAGTGACAACGGGAAGAAGATTGCACCATTGCACTAGCTGCTGCAGCAATGTTAATTACTAAATTAGGATTTTAAAAAAAAGTTCAGTCAGGTGATAACCAATGACAATATCATACTTTTAAATTCAAATTCTGAGCATGATCTAGTAAAGGAGAAAAAAAAACACATGCACAAAATCTTCACTTAGTTGCAGCAATTCTGATTTTTTAACCCAATGCTCTCCACTTTTGAGAGTGACCCAGAAAATTAGAAAATCATGTCACATTATCTCGGCTTTTGAACAATTAGAAAACTTTTTATATAGAAATTGTGATTCAAATTGTATCATACTTATTTTTTTAACCACAAATTCTTGATTGTGAAAACTGAACTGAGCATTTTACATTTTTAGCTTTTTATGAAATATGTCAGCATTGTTAGTAAAAAAATTTCATTTTATTTTTTATAGAAAAATATACAGTTGATTAAGAACATAGTATATTTTCATTTAAAATGCTCATCAATTAATTTATCAAATAAAATATTTTGTCTAATATTTATTTAATTTATTTATTTTGAGAAATATAGAATTATTTCATTACATATAATATTTCCATTTCAGATATTCATAGATCAACTTAGTAAATAAAATATTTTGTCCAGTATTCATAATATAATTTTCTTGAGAAATATGCAATTATTTTAAGATATATTTTATTTTCATTTTGAACACTCATAAATGAAATTTTTAATTCATAGCCTCAATTTATATTCCCAGGTAATTTTTCTTTATTTAATTATAGAGGCATTATATATGCAAAACAGTTAATAAGGAAACTATTACATTTTAACTTTTCAGCTTTAAACACAATTAAAAATAATAATTTCAAGCATTGATTTTCTTTTCTTCTTTTTTTGCAAAACTCAGAAAGGGCATCACATTTTAAGTTGATAAAAATACTCCAGTTTTGTTTACCTGTAGCATCTAATGAATGTCAGTTTAATTTTACAATATGATACTAATATAGTGACTTAAAAAATTTCCCAAAAAATTTTGAGGGTAACCCTCATAACTGTTCACAAGTCTGCTATTTAAAATTTATTTATTCGAATCACCACCAAATTCTTCTCTAACAGATTCATGTCAACAAAAACAAGCTATTCAGAACATTCAGATTCCATTATATATGATAATTTAACTGTTCTATACAATTAAATAAAAATATTAAAACACATAGAACAATATTAAATACAGTAATGAGAATTGAAAATCATAGTGTATTCACTTCCCATATTATTTTAAAACTTTTAATGTACCAACAATTTTCAAAACTCTCGGCACAAAATAACTCGTTGATATATAGCAACATTAACTTCTAATTTCTAGAAAACACCCGTAGCTAATTCTTTGTAATTAGGTATTATAATAAAAAAATCATAAAATCTTTTTTCATGTAAATGATCTGTTTATAATTCAAAACTGGAATATAATGTACAAACAAAATTTGAAAAAATATATTATATGAAATAAAAAATAAATCATGAAGACACTGTCATTAACAAAAATCGAATAAATTGAACATTGTGTTTTAAATTTAAATACGAGTCTCTGACTAAAATATGAAAAACTATTTAACCCTTTAACTATCCCACTACTAGGAAAGTATTTGTTCAAAGAACTCTTTTCAATACACAATTTCTGCATTGCAGAGGGAAAACAACTGGTCTTCTGTCTAAAAGCACAACTCGAACTAAATTCGGGATCATTAATAAAAAAGTGGTTAAATGTTTATGACACAGGTTATGAGACAGGTAGAAATGTTTATTCTTATAGTCTGATCACAAAACATACATGTTATTATTTCATAATCTTGGTCCTTTTCTAATAAAAATTTAAGATTTGTTTAAAAACATTAGACAAACCTAACAACAACAAATCTCAATGTTCACTAGTGTTGTTATTGGTAGTATGAGGAATCCAATGTAAACAGTTTCGGTCAATCACTTTATCCATTTTTCTCTTTTTTGATTTGGAAATATAATCATTTATAATGTCAGGTCTTTTCAAAACAATATGTTTGCCTTTCCAATACTTCAACAAACCTAAAGCTTGCAATGTGCTTACAATATCATAAGCAGTTATGGCAGTTTCTTGACTTAAATCTTTTATGGAAAATTCTTTACCTTCAAAAGTACTCAAATAATCTAATAAAATACTCTTCCAATAACTGCGATACGAAATTAAACCCAAGTCAGATAATGGCTTCTCTGGTGAGCCTACTTTTTCTTCAACTTTACTAAGCAAGTAACTAAAATCAATCAGCATTCTACCATATCCTTGTCTTTGATACGGGGGTAATGTCAAAATACATGAGACATTATAGTTTAAGAACGAGTTTTTTTCTTTTGAAAAGTAGCCAATAATGTGAGCTCCTTCATTATCTGATTCAGTCATTACATAAAAAAGAAATGGTTCAACATCAAAATAAAGAGTTTTGTGATCTAAAAATAATTTAGCTAGCAAGCATAAATTTTGACAGTAGGTTTTATTTTTTTGCCCATCTACTTCAAAGAAGGATATATTTCCTTTGCGATAAATTTCATCACCAGGCGGATAGCGCCATATGCACTTAGCTAAATGCCTTCTTAGCACAGTGTCACTGTTCATATATTTTAAGCAAAACTCACAAATGTACAATTTGGGTAACATCTGATATTCTTCAGGATAAGGAGCACTGTACCAAACATCCATTTCATATCTACCCATTTCAAGAGTGTGGATTTTCCCATATTTATTTTTTTGCCTCTGGAGCATTTCTTCGAATTCTTCGGCAGCGCAAGCCTGAGCTTCCCGAAACAATTCAATATCATACGTCGGAGCAAAATTGGTAAGGATTGGTTCTCTACTCTTGTCTTCAACTAGTTTAATTTCCTTGTTATCAGTTGTTACACCATTTTGTTTTGCATCAGGACTGGTAAATCTCCTTCTTTCTTCTTGTTTCTGTTTGTAGTGTTCCTTTTGTTCCTCACTAGCAACTTTACGAAGACCAAACTTATTCAGTGCGCTCAATTGTCTTTCTGTCCGGCCCTGAATCCTTATCTGATAACGATTTTTACAAGCACTAGCAGTAGTATTATGATAAACCGGGCAAGTTGTAACCGTAAAATGTGAATCAAATCTGCCACTTAGATGCCCTTCAGAATTGCAATTAGGAACTGGACATTTAGGTTCCTTTTCTTCCCTGCTGTCTACTTCATTTGAAGGAGATTTACAATTGGCAGCTTTTCCACGAGAACGTTTTTTAGGCCCTTTAGATCTTTTTGAACGTACAGTCTGTGAGTCACTAGCAGAATCACTAGAATCTTTTTCCTTTTTCCATTTAGAATCTTCATTTTTGTCACTGTCTTTTTTACTAAATCCCTCATCAGAAGTAATTTCTTGTTTCACTTCTTGGACTTTACTCTTTTTTGGTCTGCCTCTAGTAGGAGTTGATTTTTGCACAATTGCTGAATCTTCGCTAGCGGAGTCATGGCTTGATTCTTTCCTTTTGGTACTTTGTAAGCGCATACTTTGGATGGCTCTACGAGTCGGATAGACTTTATGCTGATCATCTTCCATTCCTTCACTATCCGAGTCATGATTATTTTTAACTAATTTCTTACTCTTACGTCGCCCTTTTTTACGCTTCACAGCTGACTGCAAGGCTTCACTTTCAGATCCAGTTTCGGAAAACATACTATCATTCATATAGCGTATGCAATGAAAATGACTCAATAGAACCTGTAATACAATAATTTAATTCATAATAAGTTCTCATTATCTATACTTGTAAATTATAAATTGTAGTGTCAGCATGAGAATACAAAAAAGAAAAAGAGAAAAGTGAAATGAAATTTTTTTTAAAATAAAATCATAAAACAAATGAAAAAATAAATTACTATGCAGCAAATTTATTAACAATATTTTTGTTTACATAAATACGACTTGGTGGGATAAAAAATATGAAATTTAAATTTAATGAAGCACAATGAGTAGAAAAAGATTTTTTAACAAGGATTGATACAATATATCATTAAGAGATTAATTGGATTTTAAAAATTTTTTAACTTATCTTAAAATAATGGAATATTCTTCACAAAGTTTTAATTAAATAAATTCTACTGCATACAAATAAAACTATTAATAAAAATAAAAAAGAACTATATAGCAAATCTGATGATAGAAACCTCTATAATGAACTCCTAACTTAAGAAAAAATAAATAATTAGTGAATGATGCTCAAAAAAAATTTTTTAAAAATCTTAATTGACCTCAATCTTTATAAATCTGGGGATTGCTTGACTATGTCTTATGTCTTTTGATAAGTATATGATAGGAACTTATCTGCTTATTATTCAACCTACTAGGTAAAATATAAAAAGAAATCAGAAAATGATTTTTAAAAAAATTAAAAAATTTCATGCCTCAATATTTAATTCTAGAGTTAAGAATAATTTATGTAACAGAAATAAACACTTTATCATACTAAACACAATAACATATAAAAATATAACAAACAGAACAGATTGCTTCTTTTAATTTACATAAAAAGATAAATGTTTTCTTTCCTGTGTGCATACAAATTTTCCTACATTATAATTTTTCCTCCGATATATAATGCTTATATTATTACTACATTGAAACATAATTTCTATTTATAAATTATGTTTACAGGATGCTTCTAAGGCAAAAATTAATGTTCTTGAGGCTCTTAATTTGATATCTTCAGCTTGGGACAGTGTCGACCGAAAGTGCATTATCAATGGATTCAATAAAGCAGGATTTTCAATATCGGAGGAGGACGGCGCTGTTGCTTTGGAAGAAGAAGGTAGCGTGTCTGAAGTTGAGGATCTTCCGGAAGTCGATGATGCATACATCGACTGTGACACAGATATCATTACTTCAGAAATCCCTTCCATAAGTGATTTAATGCCTGATTCCGACGATAGTGCTGATAACGATGAAGATGAAATAACAGAAGACGTGCCAACAGCTGATCAAGCGACACAAAGCATAAAAACTCTAAAGCAATTTTTACTTGCAAATGTTAATCAAGAAGCAAATTTGCAAAAAATTGTTAGTATTGAACGAGCTGTATATGAAATTGTAGCTAAAAACAAAAAGCAAGTAAAGATTACTAATTTTTTCCATTAATTTAACTGGTAGGTGTCAATTTTTAAAAATATGCATAGATTTTTCTTAACCCCGATTTTACGTTATTCCGCTTCGAGCGTTTTTTTATCGCTAGTCCCACCGAAAACGTAAAATCGGGGTTCCACTGTAATAACATCTTAAATTTAAACTACTTTGAAATAAATAAGAATGCAAACAAATTTCGGAAAAATTTATTTTTAGAATTTTAAAACATATATTAATGTTTTTTTTACATTATAAAGCAAACTAGGGTCAGGTGGGGAAAAGTAGTTACACGCGGGAAAGTGGGCATAGGTTAAAAATCATCTGGTTTGACCTTTTAAATATATTTTTTTAATATTTTAGAGACATTTACAGTTATTGCAGCAAACATTTTTATTTCAGTTTCAAAAACTGATAAAAAGCTTAATATTTACAAAGCCTCTGTTTATAATCAGTATGTTAGTTTAAGCTACTGATGAACTCTTTTTTAATATCATTAAAAACTGGCAAAAATTAAATAGACTAAAAACTAAGTAATAAAACTAATAGACTAAATAAAACTAAATCTAAAGAACAAATCTACATTGAAATGTAAGAATAAATTTCATAATTCCTTTTGTTATAAATTATTTTCTGAGGAGGGATAAAGTGGGTATATGGTGAGGCTTAGCAAAGTGTTATATGATAGGGATCAACATACAGGGGTCTGTCCAGGCCAAATTTACTACCGTTTAGCGGCACCTTCACATATTCAACTTCAGGAAAAACAGTAATTTCACAAAATACTCTTCTTAAAATTTTATTTGTGTATATCTTGTAAGAAACAATGAATCCATATATATGCTTTGATTTTTTAATATAATTTATAATTTTCATATATTATGTCTACATTTTCACAAAATAGGTACCTCTCAGAAAAACCTAGACAGACCCCTGGCATATTTTGTTCAAATGATCAGATTTATTAAAATAATTTAGTTTTAGAAGAACAAAATATGAATGAAATAAAATAAATTTTGAAAACATCCACTTAGCTAAAAAGTGGGTTTCTTAAAATGGGTCTGCCCAAAAATACTCTGGCAAAATTTTTCAGGTTGGGCCTACTCTAGGGAAACCTGGATTTTAGTACAGGTACGAAACATATGGTGAGCATAAAAACAGCTTGATAAAAATGAATTTTAATAAATACCTAGATACTTGCCTTTTAATTTCCTTTAACTGATGACAGTGCACGACTTTCAAACGTTTATCTCTGGCTTTTTAATTCAGCTTTCATCTTGGAAACACTCGTAGTTTCTTATTTAAAGAGTTTGAGGTTCCAATCATTTTCAGACAACTTAGGTTCCGAAAAAACTGGATAAATTAGATGTTAACAATGAATAGTTAGCATAAACATGAAAAAAAAGAAGAATTCAAATCTAAAGACACAATCTTCTAAAACTGTACTATAAGAAAAACAACAAAAACCAATTTTATACAGTTTGATAAATTTAAAACATTCACTCTGCAAAATTAATCAAACTAATAATAATAAAGGAAAGTTTAACAAGACTAATTCATGTGCAAAAAATATAGATAGATAAAATATGGTCTATTCTAGAAGTATAAAGCGGAGAAGAAACATTTCCCTTTCAAAATACTTTAGATAAATATAAATAATATGAAGTGCACTATGAAAGTATCACACGTTTTGAAATATTTTATTTTATAGTATTATGTTTGATAGATAGCTTTAAAAATGTTTTTAATTTGATCTATTTATTTCGTCCGTTAAGCATATACGAACTCATACGCCTAAAAGATAATCTATTATTAAAAAGTTGTGAGTACAGTCATAAATATTTATTCAATATAAAAAATAGCTTACTTACATAAATATAAAATCAGATTCTGTAGAAATTAATTCTAGTCTTTTAAACTAAAAGCTCACTTTTTCCTCAAAAAAGATAAACAAACAATTAACACAGTAAGTAGAGATGAGATGAGATGCTGATTTCCTAGTCAATAATAATAAGAAAAAAAAAAATTTTTTATTTTTTTTTTTTAGTTTACTAGCCATCACATTGAAAAAAATATATGAACTTCAGTTAAATATTTTTATATTTTTTCAGACATTAGTTACTTATATAATTTTTCCTGAATTATTTTTCTCGTTTATGATCATATGTAACTGTTCCGTGTAAAAAAATAAGGATCTGGCATCATAATACACTGCTTACCTGTCAACTCAAAATATGCCGAAAGTAAAATAAAACATAAAGTAAAAGTGAGAAATCTTAAACTAGAAACTTGTTACTTCTTAGCTGTATATGCCAATTAAATAGAATGGAAATATCATTTTGTACTGCCGTTGCTCCTGTAAACATTGCAGTTATAAAATATTGTAACTGAATTTTTAATCAATGCCTCTCTATAAAATTGCCTCCAGGCATTTATAATTTTATTGTTTTAATTAAACTTTAATCTCTTTTTCAGGGGGAAAAAAAGACGAAACATTGATCATCCCTATTAATGATTCCTTCAGTGTTACACTTTCAAAAAATGAAGTAATTATAAAGACATAAATATTTTTTTTTTTTTTTTTTTTTTTTTACTTAAAATGTATATATTTATAACCTTAAACTCCAAACAACTTTATATTAAATCATATCATTTGCTTTTAATTAATTGATAATTATACCTTTTCCTTAGCAATTTTTATTACGTCTATATTCATTTATAAACATAAATATATTTTGTTCTGATAGTTTAAAGTCTATTCTAAAATATGGTTTTATGAACAACAAATAATGCATGTAGGTTAAGTTATATATAATTTATATTTATTTCTGATTTTACGATTTAATCAAAGTAAGTTGGACATATACTTCTTTATATTATTTTCATTTATAATTTTATTCTTTCTAATTTTCTATGATTTTTGTGGTAAGATTTCCAGATCCTGATCTACTACAAAATAATCCGAGAATCTTGACAACTTTTTAGCAGCGTCCCACAGAAAAATAACAACAAAAAAACATCACAGATTAGTACCAACTCTTACTCACCCCTAGACAAACCTCATGTCATTTTATTAAAAAAAAATGCAAGCTTAAACTCATTTTAGCAACTTAGTGATTCTAATTAGCATGACAGATCACTGTCCCATATTCAAATTACCTTTTAAAGGTTTTTCTGATGTAGATGCATTTGACCACCCTGAGTAAGACTGAGCAATGTATTTTATAACCGTCGTTGAACAGTCCACCCAATTTTTGGGTTTACGACTACTAATGCTCAACTCCATAGCCTTGTAAATTTGAACCCAATACCGAAGACAAGGGAACTCCTGGATCAAGTATTAGGAGAAATTTACCTTCATGGAGGACTTTTTGGTGGAACCGACCCACATCTGCATTACATGGTTAGCGAAACCTCGAAAACCTCCCACTGTTAGCCTGATGGCAAGGGTACTCTAACACATGATCCGTCAACAACTGAGGATATTCAACATTAGCACTGTGGTCAGTGCGAGCCGGGTGCAGAATTCGTATCGACCAGCCATTGCTGGGATTCGAACCCGGTTCACCTAATTGTTGAATGAACTCTCTATCCCCTGAGCCACCACAACTCTGATCAATGCATCATAATATATTGATTTAGCACGCATAGTGGCTTTTTTTTCTGCTGATGCATCAGAACTCAGTTTTAGGCTGCCAATGATAGAAGATGCACATGAGGCCATGACCTGAAGATTTTACAAGAAGAACATTCTGTCCTACTTTCAGTTATCAGCACATGCTGATAAAAATAATTTAATCAAACCTTGTATTTATATTTTTTTTTTAGTACCTAATAATATTTTAATTTTAAAAAGCATTTTGAGGATTTCAGAGCCGCATTTTTTTTTTTTTATATAAAAACTATATTCTTTTATTTAAAATTTATTTTTTTAATTATTTAAAATTTCTGCTTGTATTTCAAACTTGGCTTTCTGTGTCTTAATTGTAATTATTATTCAGGTGTATATTGTATCATGATAGTTATTATATTTTGACTCCTAACTGCTGATATATCACTTTTAAAATTTCTTACACCGTCTAGCTCTAACCCTAAAACTTCCCTTCATTTTTTTTTTCCCCTCAAGTTGGATTTTTCCTGAAATTGAGTCTGTTTTATTTACATTTATAGTTAAGGTAATAAAGATGCTTCTGAAGATTGTGCTCAACCATCTTTAAAAATGCTCTTCAATGTATTGCTACTCAATAATATATCCTTCAACATTTTCTTAGAAATCATCTGCAATGTTTTTTACCGTAAGAGAATTCTAATGCTTAAAATAGTCTCTGCTTGTAATATTGAATCAAAGCTTGAAATTATTGATAAAGCATGTGTATTAGATAATGACTAAAATTGTTTCTTGCTGTTAACCATATTTTTAATTTTTTATAATAAAAATTTTATTATTTGATCATTTATTATTTATGTGTGCTTGTTACTCAGAGTTTTTCTATTCTTGAAGTGTGGTGCCTTTTAATTTTAACTTTATTATAATATGTTTCAATGATTGGATATCCCTATTTGCCTTATTTTGAGAAATTTAACTTAATTTTAATATGTCATTTTATTTTACAGATGTGTGCAAAAACTACAGTTGCTTGTTCTGACAAGTTTGAAGAGGATAAATTTTGGTTAAATGGAAAGTAAGTGTAAAGAAAGTAGAGGCCTTTTTTTCTATGATAAATTAATTTTAAAGAATTATGAAGTTTCCTTTTTTAAAAAAAATTTTGTGGAATATTATTGGAATTGAATGCACATGTACAAAAAGGATACTTTTTTATTTTATTGTAAATTTCAGAAAAGACAAAAAATTATCTTCTTGCACCACTTGAATAGTAGTTTTAATTTTTGGGTTGGAAAAATGTATCATCACTGATAACTATTAAAACATTTAACATTTTGAAAAGATTAATACTAAATGTGTAAAAATGGAGCTGTTCACTTTTAATACGATGGAAACAACCTTTATTTTTCTGGTCAGCAAAGTATTATTTTCAAAGTGGTAATATGCTCCACAAATATCAAATCGCACCTATAAGTAGTCACTTTCAAATAGGGGGTGTAGTGTGGCAGGCCTCCTTGTGGTGCACCCTGGGTAACGCTGAATCTGCTACAGCCTTGCTTTATCGGACTTTCACCAGACCGAGTTGTATCCTATCGCTCTGGCCACTATACACGAGAGATACGCTTATGAGCAATGGCTGCAGGTTTTTACTGATGGATCTGCCACTTTTTCAACTGGTAGAGCTGGAGCTGGTGCTTACTCCAAATATTTCAGCCTTAGAGAACCTCTTGACTCTTAGGCAGATAATTTTGATGGAGAAGTGTTTGCAATCCTTATGGCTATTACAGCTATTGGTGAACCATCTGAACAAAACATTGTTATCTTTGTCGATTCTCAGGCTGCTATTCAGACCATTTCTGAATATAATTTATATCCCTCTGAACTCGAATTTAAGTGTAAACAACGCATTGACTCTCTTCTTTGCTCTGGAGGAGAGGTAGTCCTCCAGTGGATCCTTGGCCACTGTGGCATTTACAGAAATGAACGGGCTGACATGTTGGCTAGAGAGGCTTCAGCACTGCATCCATCTTCTCATCCAGTTCCCCTTAGAAATGCAAGGCGGCTTCTTAAGAGCAAATGCAGGCACAGAACAATATCTGCTCTTAAGGACTTAGCTGATGGAAAATCCTGGGCTAGCCTTCTTGATGACCAGCAGCGCTCTCACCTTTCCCTCCTTCCCAGAGCTGAGGGAGTTGCTTGCCTTAGATTAATTACTGGACATGACTACTTGCAGGCCCATTTATTTAAAATTAACTTGGTCAATTCACCTCTTTGTGTGCTCTGTAACACTTCGCCTATGACTGGGGAGCATTTATTTGATTGCCCCTCTCTTCTTGATATTCGTCCCTCTGGTGACTTTTGTGCCCTCTCACCTTCTGGAGCTACTTCAGTATTGTATTGGACTGCAAGACGCCTTATGTCTGAGAAGACGATGGTGGGCATAATTTTTTAAAAAAAACTTTCAGATAGACTCGATTTGCAAAGATTAGGCTGTAAGGTTACATCAAATCAATTTTTTTAAAAGAATATATTAAATCAATAGCACTGGTGCTGTGTGCACACATATCTAAAAATGGATAGAATTTTTTGATTCTGGTAGCCAGTGACTACTATTCACAATTGCTAGTCTAGTACTCTGGTGGGAGAAAAGATTTGTTGTTTGACTGAATTTTTCTTGCTTTAATAATTGATATTTATGATTATTTTGTTCAAGCTAATAATATTAAAGTTTTCAGTGTAGTGGAGTTACCAAACTTTGGTGTCAATAAAAGTAAGCTGAAAACACTTCACTATAAAAAAATATTGTAAGATAGTTCACTGGTAACAAAGCAGCTGCCCTTTTCCAAATACATAAAAAAATTTCAATTGTGTTTTCTTCTACTTCACTCTCAATTTTCTTTGGAAGGTTATTTGCCCAAGTGTTGTTACAATGTGAACATGTTAATAGAATAAATTGTTTTATTCTAATCTTTTTCCAGGGAGCAAGATCTATTTAATCCACGGCTGCAAAATTGTATCAGAGAATGTAAGTTTTATTGCTAATATTTTTACTTTTTTTTACTAATATTTTTTAAAAATAAAAATTAAAGAATTTTCCTATTATATTTATTTATGAGCTATGTAACTTTGTTGACTTATTTTAATCATACCTTTTCATTATATTAAAAGAAAAAAATCTTTGAACATTCAAATTATATGGTGTCAGAATAAAATAAACTTATATTATAGTAAATATGTTTGAAGTGTCTGAAGAAAAGCCTGGGCTGAGGGTGACTCAGAGGAAACATATGAATTAAAATTAATGTGAATTTGATTTTTGAACCGATTGCACCAAAAAGTTCCACTGATGTTAACTGCTAAATTGCACTCTGTTTTCTCAGTTTCATTCTAGGTTTTCTCAATTTTTTATTAACAAATACTGTGAGGCAGCTTATCAAATGATCCTAATATAGCCAAATTAAGAGGCTATACTGAGGCTATAGCCACTGGATCCAAGTTTCATTGGGTCCCTCAATGGATCTCTAAAGTTAATGCAGGGGTACAACTTATTTTTGTAATTTCCTAAAAATTAATTAGATATTTTCAAGCGTAATGTCTTGCAATCTTCTTTTAGAATCATTAAAAGTTCTTTATTTATTTTGAGTGTAAAATTCAGAGAAAAAAATTATATTTGGTCCTTCGACTTCTCATCTAACTCCCTAATTTTGTCAATTACCTTCTTTTGCTTCAAGTTGCAAGTCCTCGATTTTTTTAACTAAGTTCCCATAACCTTAAAATTCCTGGTTTTTTTTTTTTTTTTTTGTTTTTTTTTTTTTTTTTTTGCAAAAATATAACGTATTTATTAAAAATGGAAAACTCTAATTTGTTTATGTCCGCATTTAAAATTTTTATGTTTTATAGCTCTTAGTTAGCATTTATAATTTCGTACAGGATGCTTTTACTAAAGTAGAGACTTAATCGTATTTTGATATTAATTGTATTAAATTTCTTAAATTTAATACATTTAACAATTATTTCTTCTTAAATTTCTGTAAAAAAAATTATAAATAAATAACTTACTGGAATTGAATTTCAGAAAAAGTTTCAGTTTTTGGAAATTTTAGCTAATTTGGTATAGTTAGGATCCCAAATTACATATCATCCCCATACCATTTCGAATTCTGTGAGTAGGGGTGAAGATAATTTTTTGGGGAACTCAGGAAATGAGAATGAATAGAATCCATTGCAAATTGGAATCTGTGGGACGACTCTGCTAACCTTACTGAATGTGACATACATGATGTTCTGGAGTCATTAAAGTTGTAATTTTATGAAAATCTGAACTTTTTGAAAAACTTTTCAATAAATTATCTAAACGTTTCTTATTCTTAATTTTTTTTTTCTGAACATAATTTCAAATACTGTTTCTAAAAAAAGCTTTATAAAACGATTTATGCACCAGGATAAACTGTATATTTATCTGATAACCATTATCAACATTTATAACAGTTCATTGCAACAAATACCAAAATGTCTCTTATTTTATTCATTCATTTCCTGCTAATGCTTACTCCAACCCCCGGAATTTCATAAAATTTCAGCAATTTATTTGTTTGAAAAGTCAACTTATACACTGGGATACACGGTATATTTTTCTAATAAACCATTATCACCATTTTCTCTTTCATTTCAAAAAATACCATAATATGGCTTGTTTTACTCATTTTCATCTAAATATGTACTCCAAAATCAAATTGAAAGCTGGACTAGATGCTGATCCAACATAATTTTAAAATTATTAATTATGAAACAATGAAAAAGTTGGAATATTATTTTTTTTTCAAAATACAGTAGGGAACCGATTATCCGGAACGATCGGGACCATCGCTATTCCGGATAACTGATTTTTCCGGTTTTCTGAATCGCTACAAAAAGCCGTATTTTTTTTATTGTTAAACTCAACTAAAAAAAATAATAATTTGGAAATAATCTGAAAAAGAAGAAAAAACGATGAAGCAATACACTAATGATTATTTCCAAAATGATGGTAAGGTAAACATCTTTCAAAATAGAAAAAAAAAATCCTAAAATCTTATGAGGAAAAAAAAATTTTTTTTTTTTTGAAAATGGCGGGAAAATTTATCGAATTTCATTCCGGTTTTTTGGTTTTCCGGTTTTCTGATTTCTGGATAACGGGTTCTGTACTGTAGTTAGTTTGTTATTGGTTAATACCTGCACAATTATTTTAATATATTTTATTTATAAAGTTGGGGTTGTGTTAAAAGTAGTTTGATTATTTTGGATTCCATTGCCAAAGAAAATGTGTATCAATTAACATAATTATGTTAGATCACTCTTGCTTTCACGAACAACACTCTAAGATGGTGTACGGTTAGCATTCTTGTAATTTGGAATAGTGGCTGAGCTTCTCATGCTTCATGTTCATGAGAATATACAGCTTCTTGTCAACTAGAAACCAATGCCAGAATTTAATTTTGTTTATAAAAGGCTCTTTTACATCCTAGCAGTAGTTGGATAACACTTTTTTGTTGGATAATATATTTGCTTGTAACATATTTTTTATTGCTAAAAAAACACTTACTGTCTGTATGAAATGCTGGTTTTTGTATATTGCTCCTGAGTTTTCAAAAAAATTAGTTGGCTATTTTCAAGTCAAATTCCTGTCTGTTTTAAATTTATTTCAATGTTTTTATTTCTGAATTAATATTAAACATGATTTTTTTAGTGTTTGATATAATTTTAATAACTTTTATTTAAATACAATTTTGTAATTTTTATTTTGAATTATAAAATGTGCACCTTTCATTGCAGTAAAGAAAAGAGCAAAAGACAAAAAATTAACACAGTTATCTCTGCATATATGCTCAGAAAATAATTTCCCTACTGCTGCTGGATTAGCTTCATCTGCTGCTGGTTTTGCTTGTTTAGGTAATTTATTATGAATGTTTTTTTAACTTGAAATCTTTTACCTATGCCGCATAATCCTTTATTAATGGTACTATAAATTTAAACTCATTTATGATAATTTAAAAGTAATAAAATCTGAGGCTAAGTTCTTATTGTACTGTAATTAAGTTTTCACTTATTCTTAAATAATCTGATAAAAAATTTCCAGAATTGTTGTCTTGTTGCTTCAAATGTAAAAACATATGTTCTTTGAAAAATATGCATATATCTAATGTCATAAAAAGAGAAAAATATTTTTTCCAATGAATCTATTCTTAGACTTCTAAAACGTTTCTGAACCAAAAAGGTTCCCTTAAAAAATGGTTTAAAACAGCATTTATGTTTTGAACCATTTTTTTCTATTTTTAATAGAATACTTTCTTGTTATAAACTTATTTTAATAGCTCTAGAATAATTAATATTTTCTTAATTTTTATATTTTAGCAAGATCTTATGAAAAGAGTTTTTATAGACTTATGTGTATGACTTTATTTTGTGTTTTATTTAACAGTAGTTGCTCTTTCTGGACTTTATGGAATTAAGGAGGATCTCTCAGCTATTGCCAGGTATCATTTTTATTTACATAATTATGGATTTAATTTTATTTTATTATAATATTGTTTTTTATATATTTTTTAATATATATTTTTAATATATTTTTTTAATTGTTTATGGTTTGTTTTTAATTATATAATAAAGTTTTACATGTGTAAAGAAGAAATATCAGTTTCCAATGCAGTTAATTCAGCTGTTGACTATCCATGGTAGCAGAAACCCTCCAAACACAGCAGTGGTGGATTTAAAAATATAAAAAAATAAGAGTAAAAATTATTGAAACTTTTTTTCTAAATGTCTCCAAACTTGTTTCAAGTCAAAATTAGAAAGCTCAGTTGAGAAAACACCATGAAGTACAAAAATAAAAATTATTTCTGTTACTGCATTGTAGGCTATTACTGTATACAAATTTATTCCTCTTTTTTTTTTTTTGAATATCATTCTGTAAAATTCAAGTCATCTATAAAAGAAATTAAATTTTTATATATAATTTTTAAATACCTCATATATTTTCAAATTTTGTACACATATGTTAGATTAAGCTAAATTTTTGCAATAAGATAACAAAATCAGATGTATGAAAACAATGCTGAAAATTTACTCCATAAATTCTGCTAACAGGTATCCATTTTTTTCTGTTAGTTATGTTTAATAATCTGTTCTTATGCTTATTGTGTTTTAATCTTAGCTAAATACATTTAAATCAACAAATTCTTGTAAATTTTTTATGTTTAAACTGATAAAATTCTTAAGCTTGAAATGATAGAAAAGTTGTGTTTGCTTTGAAAATTCATTCATGAAATATTTATATTTTAAATTATTTTTTTAGAGAAGTAGTCTATGAGCTCTTAAAAACAATTACTTTTCAACACACAAGATTTAGTTTATTAGAAATTTGAACTTTAAAAGCACATTTTTTCAGATAAATTTTAAAACCTTAAAGATCATCAATTGATGTTCAAATTTATTGCACAAGTTCATTGTTTCTTAATTAAATCTATTTTTTGCCTTTTTGAAATATTTTTAAGTTATTAAGCATTTGTCTTTACACTTAAGTGAATCTGCGCAAAAAAATTTTTTTGGAATGTTGTTACTTTATTATTAACTAATATTAAAAAAATAATAATAATTTGTTGTGCGAGAACAAACCAATTTCAATGTTAAGCTAATAAAATTGAATTAATCTGTTTTACAATAGGCAAGGCTCGGGAAGTGCTTGCCGAAGTGTATTTGGTGGTTTTGTACATTGGCACAAGGGCAGTCTAGAAGATGGCAGTGACTCCATTGCTTACCAGTTTGCATCCAAAGAACACTGGCCAGAGCTAAAAATTCTCATAATAGTGGTTAGTATGTTCTGTATTTTTTTACGTAAAAGCTGTGAAATATTACAACATAAATTTAAAGCTATCTTCAAGTGCATTGTAGTTGAATAATTATGTAGTTTTTAGACATCACTTTTTGAACTCTTGCTTCTTATTATTTCCCTTTATATGTTTACTGGAAATAATTAGTGCAACTGTAAGTTGAAGATTTGTTTTATTCATAATCCATGATTTTAAAACTTGTTCTCTTTATCTTTAATGTGTATATAAATGATCTAAATTACAATAAATATATTAAAATTTAATAGTAGATTGAAAAATCAAAATTTGATTTTGTAGCATGTTAGAATTAAGATTACATCATATATTTTTTTCAATTAAAATTTACCATTATGACAAGAATATTTTCTTAGTGTTTTAAAAATTGAGATCATTTATATAACTTGAAACTTGATTAACTTCTTCATTTATATCATGCTTGGGAAATTTTACTTTTAATAATTTTATTCTTCTTCTACTACCAGCACTACAGCTGATTTCTAGCCATGGCTGTCTCAAGCAGCTTTATCCATCTTGATCTATCAGGTGCCACTACTCTTCATATATTGTCTCTTAATCTGCTCAGGCGCTTTTTAAAATTATATAACCTTGTGTAGGATCTTTTTCTCTCTCTCTCTCTTTCCTTCCAAATTGTAATTATTATTATTTCGCAATTAACTTTAAAGTACTTGCTTCATCAGTCAAAACTTTAAGTAGGAAAATTCTTATAATAAAAAAGAAGGTCTGCTAAGTTTATTCATTTCTTTATATCTTAATAGCTGTTTCTTTTTTTTATTATTATTAGTAGTATTTATATATACAAACATAATAATTACTGTTTTCCTGTTCTGATATATTTCTCTTTATCTGAATGATTTTGGTTTAACTTTCTACTTTAGCAACAGAAAGTTAATTTAGTTTTTTTTTTTTTTTTTAGTATTATACACAACTCTGTTAGCTGTTTCAAAATAAATGTTTGAATACAACGCTTTCAAAATTTTTATTTGGCTAAAAGAAAAACCTTTTACTAAGTCATGTTTAAAAAAAATTTATTTAAACTATAACTCTGATAAATGAAAATTAATGATTTTTATCACAAGTTTTAATGTTACCTTTCTTTTCTATATTAAAATTTAAGATATAAAACATATTATTGTGGATATTTATTCTTTGACTTAATTGTTAGTATGAATTCTAAATGGTTCATTAATTAAAATATCCGAAATTTAATCCCCAAACTATAGCCCAAATACGCCACCCAGCACCGAGTAAAGTAAGTTTCTTAACACGTTGACTGCCGCACATGTTTACACTGAAATCTCCTTCAGGCTATGAGTACAGCTGTACAAAGCGTAATCTGCTAAGTACTCCCACCAATATTTTAATAATGCGAGTCTCTAGTGGTCACATGAATCATATCTTGCTCTGTTTGTTTCCATGGTATTATGTCTGTTTATTTGTATCTGTTGTTTCACATCTGTTTCTCATCTCACCACTTTACACGATCAGTTTGAATCTTTGTAAAGTAACGAGGAGTATAACTTAAAAATCTTTACCCTGATTCGTTGAAATTTCGAAAAGAAAAATGGAAAACTTATTTCTTAGTGAGTCAAATAGCAGTGAACAAGAAAGCTTTTACAAGACTCACAATAATTTTCTTAATAAATCAGTTTTGTAATACTTTTATAACAATTCAATAGTTTTATTACTTCTTGTGAAATATCTTTTCAAATGCATGCGAATATCCTTCGTAAGTAGTCAAATGAGGGCCACGGCCTGATTAGAAACTTTGCTTTCACCCGAGTATGGGTGAGGCAGCCCGATCAGAAACCTAAATATGGGTGACAGCAGTCAACATGTTAAAGGAAACTATGTTTGGGCATGTCTATCCAACAGAATACAATAATATCACCTCTAAATAGCTTATCTAATTTAACAGCTGGTGCATGCATGAAGGGACTGGGGGTACAGTTTGCAGGGTCTTCATTAGATCATTCTGATCTGAGATGGAATGACTGTCTAGTTCATTAAAAATTTTAATTAATTTTTCTTTTTTTCATTTAAACCATGTGGTGAGGTGTGCCTTGAGACTGTCATACCTTAAAACACTGGCTAATGTATAATGTATGCATAATTTTAAATGATTTTGATATCATTTGTTTCTATTTTGTTGAGCGATCTGTTTTAATCTCTTACAATATTTTAAAAACTGGAAATATTATATATTAATGGTATTATTATTTATTTTAAATTACATATTAAGAATTTATAGACAGTGAACTTATTCTATAACATGCAAGACATAAATTGTTACTCAAATAATTTATGTCTAACACAGTTAACTTTTGTGTCCTACAAATAAGAAAATTTCTTTAATAGTTTAAACAACTTTAACCTTTAGTTTAAACAACTTTTGTTAATTTGTTATAAATATTTTTGGCAAAAGTTTCAATTTCATTATCTTCCTATAACAATAAAAGCTAAATTACCTTTGTTTTCAAACCATCAAATGTGGAACATAACTCATTTGATCATAGATATGTACCATTCTTTTTACAGTAAATGCTATAGGGAATTATGTGCCCATACAAAATTAAATTCAGTCATAGGAAATTATATGTTATGCTGCATGCTCATATTTTCCTCATTCCTCGTGTTTTTTCATTAATTGTTTCTACATATTTACTTTGAACTAAGAATTTCTAATTTTTGTGTAATATATCTTAATTTTTTATCTTAATTTAGTTCCCTGAAAAAATAATTCCGAGATGTAACACTATGTGTTCCTAAGTATTATCAGTTGTTGTACCTTAGAACAGTTTGCCATTTCTACTTTAAATGGCTAGCAACTTTTTTTTAAATTATTTGAGTTAAAAAATATATATTACCGAGGAAAACGCTTGTGCATACAAGTGTTTGTTTTTAGATTTTAAATCTGACCATAACTGTTGATGAAAGAAAAAAGTCATTGTCAGATGCTATTTAATGATTGCCTAAATTAATATAAAAATCGCTCCATACTTCCTTGGCGCAGATACTTGATGCATTATCTTAAGAAAGATAGTAGAACTGAATATTTTTATTAAGTCATTCAAAATAAACATTTTTAGTTTTATTTATTTTAAGGTCAATGCTGGAAAAAAAGAAACAGGTAGTACTAAAGGCATGAAAGAAACCACTCAAACAAGTAGTTTATTAAAATTTAGAGCATCTCACATAGTTCCTGAAAGAATTAAAGCTATACAAAAAGCTATTTTAGAAAAAGATTTCCATTCATTTGCAGAAATCACTATGAAGGTTTGTATGTTTCTTGGAAATTCTTTTCCTATTTTAATATCCAAGTGATTATAAATAGCTTTTAGTACATACTAAACTCTGTCAGAGTTTCTTACATAATGTTCAATTCTTCCCCCTCATATTAAAACTGTTGCTGATAGTCTGTTATTTTGTTCTTCAACTTCTGGAATTATGAAGTCCTTTAAGAGGCTATGATGTTCTTTTCTTTATGGCATGGGATTTCAGGGGGCTTCCAAAGAGGCAATAAAATTCATCATGGCTATCCTTTTTTAAATGATTATGATCTGAGTTTTAAAAAAATGTCCAACCAACTAGAAGCAATGTTTTTATTTTAAACAAATTTTTTGATCTTGACACTACAACTCTGAGTAGGTTGGGGCTGTCTAAACTAGTTTCTTTCATTAGAGACTATCAGTTGTGTGTTGTTTCCTTTAAAGTCACTTTTAAAGTTTTCAAATCATTCTCAAAGCTATCATTAGCCCGATTTTTAAAAAAAGAAGACAAACTGGAATTGCACAATTATTGAAGCATTGCTGTTTTAAATGTGGCATTTAAAATCTTCTCCAAACTATTACTGATGGACTTGCTTCTTATGCTTTAAATATTATTGAGAATTACCAATGTGGAATTCAAGAGCGAAAAGCTACTACTGACCACATTCACTCTTTCAGACAAATCCCTGAAAAGACAAAAGAATTTAATATTGATACATACCATCTTTTCATCAATTTTAAAACAGCCTATGGCTCTATCATAAGAGAAAGGCTTTTGAATGCTATGGTTGGGTTTAAAATCTTTTATAAACTAGTTAATCTTGTAAAAAGGACCCTTAAAGATGTCAAATGCAGAATAAAATTTATGTCTGAGCTATCAAACTATTTTTACACACAGAGAGGTTTAAGACAAGAAGACACCCTCTCTGGCATGCTATTTAAAATTGTATTGAAAAAAGCAATTAGAGATACTATTATAAATATTAGACATACAATTATCCAAAAGTCTGTTCATATATTGGCTTATGCAGATGACATTGATTTAATAGTATGTACAGTCAGCAAAAAAAAAAAGATATCACCCTGAATAACTTTTGTTCTAATGATCGGATTTTCACGATCTAAGTGTCAATCTTAATGGTTCCCGGGGGTGACCTCAAATATACTAATTAATTAGTGCTAACTATTAATTAAGTTACGAAATCAGACACAAAAACGTACTTTCTCTGAATAAACATGTATTTTTTTTTACATATTTGGATTCCTGACCTTCAAAATATAGGGGGTAGCCGCAATCTGGGAAATGTGGTCCCCATAGTTTGGTCAGGAGAGCGATCCAAAGTTCGTACCCCTTAATGTTAATTTCGCTTTTTGCGTTTTCAGTCATATTTTCAAAACTAATGAAGCAATTCAAAAAAAAATTTCACCCACTCATAAAACTCATTTACCCAAAGATAATTTCATGAAAAAAATAATTTTTAATATTTATTTATTATTTTTTATTATTTAATTAAAGTGAGGATGAAAAAATATTGAATTATAAGGTATGAATTTTTTTATACCATAATAATCTACATATTTTTCAATAGAAAAATCTAAAGTTTCAACTGTTTTTATTTATTAGAATCTGAAAAAAATTAAAATTAATTATTTTTAAAAAAATAATTTGGCGACAATAAAAAAATGATTAAATGGGGCGATTAATATTAAAATGTGATAAACTTGCGAGGAACTTGACTTCGCGCGCGTAGTGTAAAATTTCATTCATATTTTTTTCGCTAATAATCGTTTGCTAATCTTTTTATTTTTATTTCTTTCAAACTATAAAATACGATGTTTCTTTTTAGTCATTTAATAATTTATTTGTAATTCAGTAAAGAAATTATGAATAAAACATTTTGAATAAAAAACACTTTATTCAACGAATGTCTAGTTTTATAAAGGCGTGCATCTGATAGAATATGATTATGCACCAGATTGTGCTTACTTAATGTGATTATTTTTTAATTTTTGATTTTCTTTTTCAATAACTGATACAATTTCAATAATATACATACGTATGCATAGATTTGGAATAATATATTTATCAATTTCTTGAATATATATTTTATAATTATTAATACGAATGCGTAGTCAACATTTTTAATCATCTTAAAACTTCGCCCGGTGGCTGAGCGGTAGCGCTTCGCGATGTCGTTCCTCGGGCCGGGCAAGGCTGACTCAGCCTTTCATCCCTTCAGTGGGTCGATAAATAAATACCAAGCATGATTGGGAACTAAACACTGGGGGTTCCGCGTTCGGCTGACCACCTGACCGGAACATCTGCTCCTGCACCCCAGAGCCCTAGGTCCAGAAAACTGAGGTGGGCACAGTAGGCCTTGGCCCTCCATGGGCTGTCGTGCAGCTGAGTTTAGAGTAGAGTTTTTTAAAACTTCTTTACATCTTATATATCGCCTTAATCTTAAAATAAATTTGTAAATTACCTGTCTGTGCGTGTTTCGCAGAATTATTTTTCTAACTTTTTTATTGAATTTTAATGCAATTTTTTTTAAATTCTATTATGTATATTTTTTTCCAATAATATACTAATCAATCATTTAAGTACTTTAATTTATGTTTTTCTTTAAAATAAAATTACTTTTTAAATTATTGCTAAGTTCTTATTGAAAGAAAACTTAGAATTATTGCCAGCTATCTGAGAATTAAATCTTGTTAAGAAATTAAAAATATTCTACTGATCACACACAATATCATTCGAAGCAGAACAGCTGACTATTTACTAAAAATACTATTGTTTACGAAAAATGAAGATAAATTATTAATTTTATTTTTTTTATTGCTTCTTATTTATTCGAGTAATGAAAAGTAAATGCGTATGTGCGCACAGGGGAAAAATTTAACAGATTGTTTTGTTTTTTAAATGAACAAAAAACTATGGGCATGCAACTTTAATTCAACATTCAAAGTTAATCTTGTGCGCTAACCCTTTTAAGTTACCCATTTGTCTTAAAAGTTGAAAATATTTTCTTTAAAAGTTGTTTGTATGATTTCTCAACTTTTGCACAGTTCAAAAAAATATTGCTATATCAGGAAAATGTTCGATATGCCTTGTTTTGTTAAACAACTACTAAAATAAAATAAATCCTTTTTTCGGAATTTTTTTCCGGTTTCTTGCAGTTTTATTTTTTATTATTATTTTTCTTTCCCCCTTTTTTATTGTTCTGTAATTTTTCCCAAGTTTTTTCTACATTTTAAACTTATTTACTTATTTTATGAGTTCTATTTACTTGCAGCTTATGCGCAATAAATAAAACTTATTATTTTTCGTAATTTTCTTCGTGTTTTTTTTTTGTTTTTATTTATTATGATATATATATATATATCAAAATGCTTTTAAAATGCCATATAACATTTATTAAGTTTTACAATTTTATCGAAAATAAATACCGTGATTTCTATAAAATTTTGCGATTATGCATCAGAATAGCTATCTTTTTTCAGGTCCACCTTTGCTTGATCGCTTTTTTTTTTCCTTTCCTAAGAAACTCGAAGTGAGGGGCAAAAGCATTTAACCCTACAACTCTTCATAAATTTATGATAGCTTATGAAAATTTGGTTTTAATTCAAAACTGTCATACAAATTACATTAAAACAGCTTTAAAAAAATAAATAATGTCAGATAAAAATTCAAAGATTCTGTAATCTTGGAGAATCAAAAATAATTTATTAATTTATTTAAATTTCCTTTTTAAAGGAGATTTAAAAAAAAAAAAAAAAAAAAAGCCCAGAAAGCAATGCGAAAAATTCTTTTGGTTGCTTAGCAACGAGAAACACTATCTTTTCCCATCTTGTCATTCATTCAGTTTCTTTATGGTTGTTATAAATTATTTCCCCTTCTATGGCGAGGTAATTTGGCATATTTTTAAACCATCGCCAGATATATAAATCCTTATTGCCACCTAATTTACAACCCATTTTTTTCGAAATTTTGTCTATTTTGAAGGTCAGGAATCCAAATATGTAAAAAAAAATACATGTTTATTCAGAGAAAGTACGTTTTTGTGTCTGATTTCGTAACTTAATTAATAGTTAGCACTAATTAATTAGCATATTTGAGGTCACCCCCGGGAACCATTAAGATTGACACTTAGATCGTGAAAATCCGATCATTAGAACAAAAGTTATTCAGGGTGATATCTTTTTTTTTTTGCTGACTGTACCAAACAAGCTGTCTCAGAGGCTTTTTCCAAGCTTGAGGCTAAAACATTGGGCTTAACTATTAATCAGGATTGGACAAAATTTATGGCAGTCAGTGATCGAAATTTTGAGGTTTTACCTCTTGTGACTAAGAATGCATTTGAAGAAGTAAGTCAGTTCAAATGCCTAGGGACAATTATTGCAATTAATAGTAATATCAATGCTGACAGGAGCGTGTAGTGGTGAAGAAGCTGACCTCACACCAGGAAGGTCCTGATTTCAAATGCAAGACAAGGCATGGTTGTTCTTTCATTCTCTGTACTATCTTCCTTTTCTGTGGGAGCAACGTTGGCCCACCTAATATGGTGCCCCTAAAAGAGTGGCTAACAAATCTGTTCTACTGATACTGATGCCTGAATGGCGAGTATCAATCAGGTGGGCATAGGGAAAAAATAATAATAACGATATCATATCAAAAATTAATAACAGGATACTGGTGGCTAATAAGTGTAGTTTTGCATTGAAAAACTAACTGAAATCATAGCTTATTTCCAGTAAAACTAAAATTAATTTATGTACCCAATTAAACCTGTATTACTTCATGACAGCAAATGCTGGCCTTTAAATAAAACTGAGGAAAATAGGCTAACAATATTTGAAGAAAAAAAACTCAGTGCCATCGTTGGAGCTGTTAAAGAAAACAGTATTTCTCTAATTTAGTACAATTAGGAATTATTCAGAAAATTTAAGCAACCGGACATAATTTCAGTTAGTAAATCCTATAAAATATGATAGTTGGGTCACATCTATAAGAGAGATGATATTTACCTAGTTAAAAAGCCGACTTTTCGAAAGTTTACAGGTGACCGAAAAAGGGGAAGACCAAACACCAGAGGGATTGATTCTGTGGGGAAAAATCTTAAACCATGGAAATCAACAAATCGAGAAACCTAGTGTCTGACTATAACTAGTTGGGATGGCTCTGACCTGTACTAGGATGTCACTCTGATGGAAGAAGAAATCATTCTCAAAGTTACTAAACAATCTGAAGAGAGATCTTCCCCTTTTTATAATGCCAAACAGCTTATTGGTGGTTAGCAGCTTCGTGGGGTTTTAAAACTTTAACCTAAAAAATCTTAAATATATAAATGATTACATGTTTATTATACTGGAAGCTCGGTGGCTGAGTGGTAGTTCTTTGCTCTCCTATACCTCAAGGCTGGGTAAAGTTGACTCAGCCATTTATACTTTCAGTGTGTCAATAAATTGAGTACCAAGCATGTTAGGGTACTAAACACTGGGGGTCTGTTTTCTGATGACCTATATTCTAATGATATCAATCAGAACATCTGATTCTGCACTCCAGAGCTTAAGGTCAAGAAAACTTGGGATGAGAATTGTAGGCCTTGGCCCTCCCTGGGCTGTTGCACTACTGCATTTAGTTTTATGTATCATGCTAACATCATGTTTAATAAATATATGACGTAATATATATGTATATGTTTTATAAGTATGTTACATAATATATGTGTATGTTTCATAAATATGTTCCATAAATATATATGCATGTTTGTAATAAAAAATATGTATTTTTGTATTTAGTTTTTAAAAGAAAGAAAGGTTTGGTTGAAAATTTAATTCATGATATAAAATGAAGAATTTAATGTTAATCCTCAGCCTATTTTTTAAAATAGTTTCCACATTATTAAAATAACTTTATAAATAATAAACTTTTTTTTATCAGAAATATGTATGCTTTCTGTTAAATAATAACTATACATTTTCTAAAACTTTCCCTTGTTATTCATCAATTTTGTATTTCTGAAAGAAGATTTTTATAATCATCCTGCTTCTTTTATTGAGAGAAACTAAGCAAATTTAAAGTATTTGCAATTTTATTTGAGTTTTAATATTTGACTATTTAAATAGTATTTAAATGATAAAATTCATTTAAATTATAGGATAGTAATCAATTCCATGCTGTTTGCTTAGATACTTATCCTCCTTTACACTACTTGAATTCTACCTCTTATAAAATCATGAATTTTATTCATGCATATAATGATCATTTTGGACAAAATAAAGTAAGTATAAGATATTTCATTATTTGAATTTCTTTATTTTTTATTAGAAAATTGAATTTATTTATTAGTAGCAAAATGAAGCAGCATAAATTATGTAATTGTATTTTAAAATTACTTTTATAAATAATTGTCATGATTTTTCAGCAATTTATTTAAGTATTTTAATTCCGTACTGACAAAATGAGTTAGCATTAATTATGCTTTAAAATGTAAAGGAAATTAAGCATACTTTTAATATAGTAGTACTTTTGCACTTGTAAAATCGAAACTACATAGCTTGTTATTTAGTGAGAAATTAAATTAAATGAATGACTTTTAATATAGCTAGATTTTTGTCATTAAAGTAAGCTTCTTTTTTGGTACAAGTAAGCAAGTAAATAGACAATGATATTGTCTAATATGATATAATTTTAACTGTGACATAAAAATTTCTTATTATTCGTAAATAATTTTATAGTTATCATTAAATTAATAACAAATTTTGCAATATTAGTTGGAATTGTTAAGTTGTTCTATTATTTTGTAAGTGAACTACTAAACATCAAGGTTATTTACATTCATGTTTTGTTTACATTATCAGGTAGCTTATACTTTTGATGCTGGTCCAAATGCCTGTTTGTATTTACTAGAAAATGAAGTGCCAACTGTATTAAGTGCTTTGAAAGCTCTCTTTCCTCCAGTTGAAGAAGATTTAAAATTTATTCGTGGGTTTGAATCTCCTTTGCAGCCTATATCTGAAGTAAGAAAAAAATCTTTTTTAAATATTGTTGTTGACGTATGCCTGTTTAAGTAGAGGGGGTGCGATTGTTCTTGTTTTCCAGTGGCGCCATCTATGGCCACGAATTCGACTTCTGCCACATCGTACGTCACACCCGTTTATAGGGCGAACCCATTCATTCATCCACAGATCGTAATTTTGACCTGAATCGGAAAACGATCGATCTCCAATTCAGTACCCCCAGAGGTTTTGATTTGTTATGGGAACATGGAGGACTTTGTGACTCGACAGATTTAACGTGCACCAGTCACCACCTTTTATTATCTTTTTTAAATAGTTTATAAATTTAAAGTACTTGATAATATTTCTTTCAAGTATTAACGCTTGACAACTATATATTTAATTTTTTATTTGTATAATAAATTTAAGGCATCTAATGAATTAGTTGCTAATTTTTATGCGAAATAACCACTTGACAATATACGAAAAAAGAATGACACTATGCATAAAATCAAACAATGCTTACCATAATTCTTTAAAAAACATTCCATTCCAAATGATTTTGCATTCCACTGAAATCTTTTAAATCAATCTAAAATAACTGTCAATTCTGCTTTTTTTTAATTATTTATTTGAAATGTATCATCAGTAATTTGCAGAAATATTCAGGATGTATTCTTCTTTTGAACATTGCCACCAATTCAGAAATTATATTAAGAGCAACTACTAGTTATGCTTCTCAGATTGGTTTCAAAATTAATATTTTCCAACATACAAAAAAGAATGTGAATAATTGTTTTCAATTTTATATTGTATGATTGCTGTTAAACTTGGTAGGTTTTATCTTTCTTAATTTAACTGCAAAATATTTTCTAAACTTTTATATTTTTCAGAATATGACAAATAATAGTAATCTATTCGTGTAAAATAAGCTATTTTTATCCCTTTCAGGTGTTCTTAGATTCTTTTAAAATTGATCCTCAACCTGGTGCTATTCAGTATATTATCAATAGTCGAGTATGTATAACATATTTTTTTTTCTTGTTTTAATATTGCTTAATTGTTATGAGAAAGAAATTACAGTAAACGCCTGGTTATATGGAAATCAACTTACCAAAAAGCTCAAGTAACTGGATTTTTTGGAAATTTATATTTTTTTCTTCTAAAGATGAATTGGAATGGTCAAAAATGCAATTAAAAATACCAACCAATTCTCAATAATTGTTTCCTCTCCTTTAATTTTACTCTAATTATAAACAAGTATTTAGTTCAAACAGAAAACCACCTGTAAATTTTTTATTTCATTTTTCTTTAATAATTCTAGTGGACAACTATTGTATCTGTGTTATATTTTATAAGCGTTGATCGAGATTTCTTTTAGTTTTTATTAAAGCATTGTATTTTTTTCCCAAAAAATAAGGTAATATTAAACGTGGATATTTTTTGGGTTGGGTTGAGAATTTTGGGAGGAATTTTCTTTTTTTATTTCATATTTTCTTATGTTAAATTTAAAGCTTACCTTATACAATGTTTTAATAAGTTTCTAAAGTAAATATTTGGTAACATTTTTAATTTCTTCAGTATTTTGTATTTGCATATTTGATTTAAATATTAAATATATTTGTATTTTTTAAAATTCTTTCGATTTTTGATTGAAAAAGAAAAAATTTATCTTTCTCTTACAGAACATTAACCTTAAAGTTACTTAAAAAGAACTTCATGGGATAAACATTTAGTTTTAAAAAAAATCTAAAGTAGTTATTATCTAGAAAATATAGTTGCTTTCATGTTAAAAACCACACTTAAGAGTTAAGTGTTGCAGTCATTTTTCAAAAATATTGTTTTTTTTTTTACTTATTTTTATAGAACTTTATAGCAGCTGTATTTTTTCTTTAATATAAATCTATCATTTTAAATAATTATTATATTCTATTTTTTAAGGAATTTGTTAGTCTTTTACCAATTTAACGTAATATCTCTGTAAAAATATATTATCTTTGATTAATTAGTGTCACATATTTTCATTATCTTTCAAATAATAGAATTTTTACTATTTCAGTAAAATAATTCATAATAAGACTGCCGTGTGACTGAAAAATCTTAAGTGCTTCATGATAAATTTCAAAATGAGCTTCTTGACAATTATTTCCTTTTTATTTCTAGGGCTATGAACACTAAAGTAAAATGTCAAAAAGTTTTTAAAAACAAAATTTCTTTTTAGAAAAATTTTACAATATATATGTAGCTTATCATTTAAAAATGCCAAATATATAAAAATCTCAATTGTGAATTTTTTGACACTTGTATTGATTTTTCCATTGCATCTCAAAATAGCCCTCTAATTGAATCGCTGCTTGCAGATTTCGTCACCAATCCCTCAATCTTCTTCTGTGGAAAAATCAGAAGGGGAAAAAATCATTATTTTATTCGCATTTTTTTTCCAGTGCCGAAACAATTTTTACTTAAATATTTCTGGAAGCTCTTAAAAAAGTTCTGAAGGTCCTTCTGTATGTAGTTAAATTATACATATATTTTTATAAATATTATGATTTTTTTTAATAAAAATTTATCAATGTTTCTTATGTACTTGATATTTATTATCTACTCTTGATATTTCATGTAACTTACAAATTTTAGATTGGCAGTGGTCCAAGCATACTTGAAGATGATGGTCAACATTTATTAAATAAAGATGGGCTTCCTATTTCTTGAATTTGCTGGTATTTTCTTACTTTTCGTAAGAACTGGTAAGGAAATGTGCAGTTAAAATCTAAAAGCACGATGATTGGTATTTTTATACATTTTTTTCACTTAATAAAAACTTACAAAATATGTCATGTGAAAAATTTCAAATTGTGAAATTAAAGTGAACAAATGTACAATATTGATTGTACTTGTAATGTTTTTATTATTTTATATTTCATTATTTTTTTTTGTATTCAATTTTACTACATAAGACTTTTTATCTTGGAAAATGTAGTGCTTTTATTTATTTATATTTTATTCATCATAATGGCGCTTGTAAATTATTTTTTAAATTTTGTTAGCTCTATTGAATGCCTGGCAAACTTTCTGTGGTTATATTAGTAATTAAATAGAACCAAGATAAGTATACAAGACAGTATTTAACTGTGAAAATTTAAGAAAATATTTAGCATGTATAAATATGTTATTTGAGTTTTTTCAACGAGTTTTAAAACTATAAAAATGTTAAGTTAAAAACACAAATGCTCTCAAAAGATGCTTCACAAAAAATGCTTGAGGTAAAAAATTTTATTTTTTCTGCATTTATCAGGGTTCTTTACACACTGCCAACAATTGCATAATAAAATCTATCTATTTGATTAAATAATAATACTTCTATTAAAACATGGAATTACTTAAATGTTTATATATATTTGTGTTATGTATTTTATACACTTATTATTTATATACATACTTATTATTTATATTGTTTTAGCTGTATAAATATTCTTACAATATTTATTTTTCTAGACTATTACGTTTATATTCAATATTAAATGGTTGTTGTATTCTTTTCAAAATAAAATACTTTTAGACATAAATGTGCTATTTTTTAATTTAAATTTTTTTGTTGATCGATACAAATTGAGCTTTGTGAAAATGCACTGTATTTAAAATATCTAAACAAGGGGAAAAAGATTTGTTAAATTGCAATTAATCCCTCACTGCTGAGGAAATTTTCAAGTGCCCAGTGCCACCGGAGGCTTGCTTAATTTTGTTGTGTATTGGAGAAAAGGAGAGGTATGCTTTTTAATCTTAAAAACTGTTTAATTTTACGAAAAAAAGAAGAAAAGAAAGCTGATTACGAAATTTAAAGTATATCAGTATAATAATAAAAAAATTTTAGCAATGAATGTAAAAAGTAATGTCATATTCCAAACTTTCTGATTCTAAAGAAAAAGGAAAACAGTCATCTAATTCACTCTCAGACATATTTGCACAAAAAATAAGAACTTTTATTACACACGGATGCAAAAACGGAAGCAAAAAGAACCTAAGAAAGCTTGTACTACTCGAATAAAAAAGAGCAATAACTGCACAACTATGATTTCCTAGCCAGAAACTTCCCCTTCCTCCCTCTCTTGTCTGAAACCTGAAATCAAGACCATTTTATTGCACTCCGAAAATGAGGGAGTTGTTTTACTGATAGCAAAGTGCAGTGCATACTTCGGAAAGGCATATGTATATATACAGCGGCAGTTAACGCATCGGCTTAGCGAAGTGTATATATATATGCGCTTGCAGTAAACAAAGGGTTAAATTTCATTATTTTAAAAATAATTAAAATATTATTAAAAGTACCAAATTTTTAGGAAAAAATATGTCTTCCATTTTATTTGTAGGTATAGAAGAATCAGTTTTATAGTTAGGAAAATATAACTGAAATATTATTCAGTAATTTAAAGAGCTTTTTAGATAAGTCTATTTTCTATAAAAATATATTAGTAACATTTGTTATAAAAAGTTAAACTTATATGAGATTTGGTTTCCGCATAAATTTTTATATCTAGTTTTATAATGATTTAAAAACACATGAATAATTTATACAAATATCTCTTAAACCATTAATTTTACATTTTGTAAAATTCATGCTCATAAATAAGAATTTTATAACTATTAAAGAACCTTACATTTTTTAAAAAAATTTTCATTAGCTTTATCACAAAATTTTTACATTTGTTTTAATTTTAAGAAGAACATGATACATTTATACATACTGAAACTTAAGTCCATTACAGTTTCTATATAAATGTGGAACCTTTAAAGCTGCTAGAAATTAATAAATTTTTGAATAGAAAATTATAAACTGCACTTTGTTCACAATTCAAAGTTTCATTCTTTTGGTATAAACGAATAACGAACATCTGTGTCTTGATGAATTGAAGAAAATCTCTTTTGCACATTTTGTTCTTCGAAATATACATTATATCTATCTTTATTTAGTTTTTTCTTAGTCAAATTCCGAATGATGAGGAGAATAATTATTGCTGTCACTATGAGTAACAAGATACCTAATGCAATTAAAGACGTGTTCTTGAATCCGTGATCTTTCTTTCGAGATGCTACCGCACCTATGTTAATTATCACTTTCCTTCTGCATTTTGTTTCCGAGCTTAACAGTTTGTGATATGCTGTCAAACAAATTTCATCAATGTTATCTTCCATTAAAAATGGATAAGAATAGTTTGAGCAAGAGAAATAAGATTTTTTAACAATTTCCCTTGATGAGGACAAACTTAATGTCAAATTACAAACTGATAACGACTGATTCCTATTTACCGTCCAAATAGCCAGAGCATAAAGGGTATCATTGAAATCGACATTAAATGAGAGAAGTTTGAATTCAAAATTGACTGTTGAGTTTTTTATTTGTATTTTAGTTGATGGGAAAAAAGTAGTAACACCATCCGTTGTGTAGTCAACAGATGTAACATTTATAGAAATATTGGACAATTCTGTGGTGGTTGGAAGACTACTATGATTATAAGTTTCAAGCAATAGCTGGTTTGAACATTCTGTACTTTTTGGTG